>NW_027286813.1:0-326752 GCF_022747635.1 Hetaerina americana | reverse complement strand
CTTTCAAGATTAATTCTGGGTTTTATTTTGTTTATTTGATGAAAATGAACAACAATACATACCATGGAAATATTTTTGTTTGATTTGTGTCGAGTGAGATTTTCACCTAGAACCCAAAGGGGGGGGTATTGGCACTTTTCATGGAAAAATGTGAAAAATTAAATTTTCTAAAAATGAAATAAATGCCTTCTAAACACCTTAAACATTCACTCTTAAACAGAAGATTGTTGTTTTTCGCAATATTTTTAGAAATTTGGGCTCTTTTAGTAACATTAACACTTGGGCTGAAGCATCTTTTATGATCTTTTATTGTCTTTCAGGATTCATTCTGGGTTTTATTTTGTTTATTTGATGAAAATGAACAACAATACACACCTTGGATACATTTTTGTTTGATTTGAGTCGAGTGAGATTTTCACCTAGAACCCAAAGGGGGGGGTATTGGCACTTTTCATGGAAAAATGTGAAAAATTAAATTTTCCAAAAAATGAAATAAATGCCTTCTAAACACCTCAAACATTCACTCTAAAACAGAAGATTGTTGTTTTTCGCAATATTTTTAGAAATTTGGGCTCTTTAAGTAACATTAACACTTTCTCTGAAGCAACTTTTATGCTCATTTCTTGTCCTTCAAGATTAATTCTGGGTTTTATTTTGTTTATTTGATGAAAATGAACAACAATACACACCATGGAAACATTTTTGTTTGATTTGTGTCGAGTGAGATTTTCACCTAGAACCCAAAGGGGGGGGGTATTGGCACTTTTCATGGAAAAATGTAAAAAATTAAATTATCTAAAAATGAAATAAATGCCTTCTAAACACCTCAAACATTCAATCTAAAACTGAAGATTGTTGTTTTTCGCAATATTTTTAGAAATTTGGGCTCTTTTAGTAAAATTAACACTTGCGCTGAAGAATCTTTTATGCTCATTTCATGTCTTTCAGGATTAATTCTGGGTTTTATTTTGTTTATTTGATGAAAATGAACAACAATACACACCATGGAAACATTTTTGTTTGATTTGGGTCAAGTGAGATTTTAACCTAGAACCCAAAGGGGGGGTATTGGCACTTTTCATGGAAAAATGTGAAAAATTAAATTTTCTAAAAATGAAATAAATGCCTTCTAAACACCTCAAACATTCACTATAAAACAGAAGATTGTTGTTTTTCGCAATATTTTTAGAAATTTGGGCTCTTTTAGTAACATTACCACTTTCGCTGAAGCAACTTTTATGCTCATTTCTTGTCCTTCAAGATTAATTCTGGTTTTTATTTTGTTTATTTGATGAAAATGAACAACAATACACACCTTGGAAACATTTTTGTTTGATTTGTGTCGCGTGAGATTTTCACCTAAAACCCAAAGGGGGGGGTATTGGCACTTTTCATGGAAAAATGTAAAAAATTAATTTTTCTAAAAATGAAATAAATGCCTTCTAAACACCTCAAACATTCACTCTAAAACAGAAGATTGATGTTTTTCGCAATATTTTTAGAAATTTGGGCTCTTTTAGTAAAATTAACACTTTCGCTGAAGCATCTTTTATGCTCATTTCATGCTTTCAGGATTAATTCTGGGTTTATTTTGTATATTTGTTGAAAATGAACAACAATACACACCATGCAAACATTTTTGTTTGATTTGTGTCCAGTGAGATTTTCACCTAGAACCCAAAGGGGGGGGTATTGGAATTTTCATGGAAAAATGTGAAAAATTAAATTTTCTAAAAATGAAATAAATGCCTTCTAAACACCTCAAACATTCACTCTAAAACAGAAGATTGTTGTTTTTCGTAATATATTTAGAAATTTCGGCTCTTTTAGTAACATTAACACTTGGGCTGAAGCATCTTTTATGATCTTTTATTGTCTTTCAGGATTCATTCTGGGTTTTATTTTGTTTATTTGATGAAAATGAACAACAATACACACCTTGGATACATTTTTGTTTGATTTTTGTCGAGTGAGATTTTTACCTAGAACCCAAAGGGGGGGGGTATAGGCACTTTTCATGGAAAAATGTGAAAAATTAAATTTTCTACAAATGAAATAAATGCCTTCTAAACACCTCAAACATTCACTCTAAAACAGAAGATTGTTGTTTTTCACAATATTTTTAGAAATTTGGGCTCTTTTAGTAACATTAAGACCTGGGCTGAAGCATCTTTTATGCTCATATCTTGTCCTTCAAGATTAATTCTGGGTTTTATTTTGTTTATTTGATGAAAATGAACAACAATACACACCATGGAAACATTTTCGTTTGATTTGTGTCGAGTGATATTTTCACCTAGAACCCAAAGGGGGGGGTATTGGCACTTTTCATGGAAAAATGTGAAAAATTAAATTTTCTAAAAATGAAATAAATGCCTTCTAAACACCTCAAACATTCACTCTAAAACAGAAGATTGTTGTTTTTCGCAATATTTTTAGAAATTTGGGCTCTTTTAGTATTATTAACACTTTCTCTGAAGCATCATTTATGCTAATTTCTTGTCTTTCAGGATTAATTCTGGGTTTTATTTTGTTTATTTGATGAAAATAAACAACAATACACACCATGGAAACATTTTTGTTTGATTTGTGTCGAGTGAGATTTTCACCTAGAACGCAAAGGGGGGTATTGGCACTTTTCATGGAAAAATGTAAAAATTAAATTTTCTATAAATGAAATAAATGCCTTCTAAACACCTCAAACATTCCCTCTTAAACAGAAGATTGTTGTATTTCGCAATATTTTTAGAAATTTGGGCTCTTTTAGTAACATTAACACTTGGGCTGAAGCATCTTTTATGATCTTTTATTGTTTTTCAGGACACATTCTGGGTTTTATTTTGTTTATTTGATGAAAATGAAAAACAATGCACACCTTGGATACATTTTTGTTTGATTTGTGTCGAGTGAAATTTTCACCTAGAACCCAAAGGGGGGGTATTGGAACTTTTCATGGAAAAATGTGAAAAATTAAATTTTCTAAAAATGAAATAAATGCCTTCTAAACACCTCAAACATTCACTCTAAAAAAGAAGATTGTTGTTTTTCGCAATATTTTTAGAAATTTGGGCTCTTTTAGTAACATTAACACTTTCTCTGAAGCAACTTTTATGCTCATTTCTTGTCCTTCAAGATTAATTCTGGGTTTTATTTTGTTTATTTGATGAAAATGAACAACAATACACACCATGGAAACATTTTTGTTTGATTTGTGTCGAGTGAGATTTTCACCTAGAACCCAAAGGGGGGGGTATTGGCACTTTTCATGGAAAAAATGTAAAAAATTAAATTTTCTAAAAATGAAATAAATGCCTTCTAAACACCTCAAACATTCACTCTAAAACAGAAGATTTGGTTTTTTCGCAATATTTTTAGAAATTTGGGCTCTTTTAGTAAAATTAACACTTTCGCTGAAGCATCTTTTATGCTCATTTCATGCTTTCAGGATTAATTCTGGGTTTTATTTTGTATATTTGTTGAAAATGAACAACAATACACACCATGCAAACATTTTTGTTTGATTTGTGTCCAGTGAGATTTTCACCTAGAACCCAAAAGGGGGGTATTGGCACTTTTCATGGAAAAATGTGAAAAATTAAATTTTCTAAAAATGAAATAAATGCCTTCTAAACACCTCAAACATACACTCTAAAACAAAAGATTGTTGTTTTTCGCAATATTTTTAGAAATTTGGGCTCTTTTAGTAACATTAACACTTTCGCTGAAGCAACTTTTATGCTCATATCTTGTCCTTCAAGATTAATTCTGGGTTTTATTTTGTTTATTTGATGAAAATGAACAACAATACACACCATGGAAACATTTTTGTTTGATTTGTGTCGAGTGATATTTTCACCTAGAACCCAAAGGGGGGGGTATTGGCACTTTTCATGGAAAAATTTAACATGGACAGGTTCTGATAGGACAGGTTCTGATAGGCAACTAGATCAGTTTCTAGCACATCTAAATTCTATCAATTCTAATGTACAATTCACGTGTGAAAAAGAGGAAAAAGGTTCCCTGAATTTCCTCGACCTATCCATTCTAAAGACAAAGATGGGTTACAGTATTCCATTTTTAGGAAAGAAATGTATACAGACCAATTAATTAATTCCTCTTCAAGGCATTGCTTCACCCAAAAGCTTTCGGCATTTCATGCAATGATCCACCGTTTGACCGCTATCCCTATGTCAAAATTCAATGTAAATAGGGAACTTAATGTAATTAAAACGTTAGCAGTAAACAATGGGTATTCAGAAGATCTAATAAATAAACTTTACCGGAATAAACTTACAAAAATAGCCTTAAGCCACATTTACAACCCCGAACATGTAAAAGATCCCACTGCCAAATGGCGGAGAATACTATATCTTGGGACTATTTCTCAAAAAGTAATTAAAAGTTTACCTAAAGAAAAAATTAAATGTGCCTTTTACAGTCGTTCATGCCTTAAGAACCTGATCTCTCACACTAAAGACAAAGTCCCCGAAAACGAGAGGAGTGGAGTGTATGAGTTAAAGTGCTCGGATTGTAGCACAAAGTATATTGGACAAACAGGACGGAAATTTAAAGAAAGGATTAAAGAACACCAAACATGTGTAAAAAATAAGAACATAACATCCCTCTTTGCAAAACACCTCATCGAAAGTGATCACAAAAGTGACTTTGTGACAAAAATTATTCATTTTGAAGAAAAAGGTCAAAGGCTCGATGCTTTGGAGCAGTTAGAAATTTTGAAATGTGTCCGTTGGAAAGATGATCTTGCCAACGAAATTTTGTATCCCTCCCACTCCCCACTCCTAGACCTACCACTCTTCTAAATCAAAAATGTAATTCTCTTTTCTTCCCAGCTACATTGTAACCTTTTTACCCCTCCGACCTCCCTCTCTGACCAACCCCCCCCTCCTATGATCAGAAGGTATATATAGCCAGCGTGCTTCTATGAGGACCACCTGATGATGACGTTCAACGTCGAAACCTGGGTCGTGTGTTTTTAAATAAAGTGTGTGGAATTACAAAGTCAATTATTTCATTACATTTCAACAGAAGATTGTTGTTTTTCGAAATATTTTTAGAAATTTGGGCTCTTTTAGAAACATTAAGACCTGGGCTGAAGCATCTTTTATGATCATTTATTGTCTTTCAGGATACATTCTGGGTTTTATTTTGTTTATTTGATAAAAATGAACAACAATACACACCTTGGATACATTTTTGTTTGATTTGTGTCGAGTGAGAATTTCACCTAGAACCCAAAAGGGGGGGGTATTGGCACTTTTCATGGAAAAATGTGAAAAATTAAATTTTCAAAAAATGAATGAAATGCCTTCTAAACACCTCAAACATTCACTCTAAAACAGAAGATTGTTGTTTTTCGCAATATTTTTAGAAATTTGGGCTCTTTTAGTAACATTAACACCTGGGCTGAAGCATCTTTTATGATCTTTTATTGTCTTTCAGGATTCATTCTGGGTTTTATTTTGTTTATTTGATGAAAATGAACAACAATACACACCTTGGATACATTTTTGTTTGATTTGTGTCGAGTGAGATTTTCACCTAGAACCCAAAGGGGGGGTATTCGCACTTTTCATGGAAAAATGTGAAAAATTAAATTTTCTAAAAATGAAATAAATGCCTTCTAAACACCACAAACATTCACTCTAAAACAGAAGATTGTTGTTTTTCGCAATATTTTTAGAAATTTGGGCTCTTTTAGTAAAATTAACACTTTCGCTGAAGCAACTTTTATGCTCATTTCTTGCCTTTCAAGATTAATTCTGGGTTTTATTTTGTTTATTTGATGAAAATGAACAACAATACATACCATGGAAACATTTTTGTTTGATTTGTGTCGAGTGAGATTTTCACCTAGAACTCAAAGGGGGGGGTATTTGCACTTTTCATGGAAAAATGTGAAAAATTAAATTTTCAAAAAATGAATGAAATGCCTTCTAAACACCTCAAACATTCACTCTAAAACAGAAGATTGTTGTTTTTCGCAATATTTTTAGAAATTTGGGCTCTTTTAGTAACATTAACACCTGGGCTGAAGCATCTTTTATGATCTTTTATTGTCTTTCAGGATTCATTCTGGGTTTTATTTTGTTTATTTGATGAAAATGAACAACAATACACACCTTGGATACATTTTTGTTTGATTTGTGTCGAGTGAGATTTTCACCTAGAACCCAAAGGGGGGGTATTCGCACTTTTCATGGAAAAATGTGAAAAATTAAATTTTCTAAAAATGAAATAAATGCCTTCTAAACACCACAAACATTCACTCTAAAACAGAAGATTGTTGTTTTTCGCAGTATTTTTAGAAATTTGGGCTCTTTTAGTAACATTAACACTTGCGCTGAAGCATCTTTAATGCTCATTTCTTGTCTTTCAGGATTATTCTGTGTTTTATTTTGTTTATTTGATGAAAATAAACAACAATACACACCATGGAAACATTTTTGTTTGATTTCCGTCGAGTGAGATTTTAACCTAGAACCCAAAGGGGGGTATTGGCACTTTTCATGGAAAAATGTGAAAAATTAAATTTTCTAAAAATGAAATAAATGCCTTCTAAACACCTCAAACATTCACTCTAAAACAGAAGATTGTTGTTATTCGCAATATTTTTAGAAATTTGGGCTCTTTTAGTAACATTAACACCTGGGCTGAAGCATCTTTTATGATCTTTTATTGTCCTTCAAGATTAATTCTGGGTTTTATTTTGTTTATTTGATGAAAATGAACAACAATACACAACATGGAAACATATTTGTTTGATTTGTGTCGAGTGAGATTTTCACCTAGAACCAAAGGGGGGGGTATTGGCACTTTTCATGGAAAAATGTGAAAAATTAAATTTTCTAAAAATGAAATAAATGCCTTCTAAACACCTCAAACATTCACTCTAAAACAGAAGATTGTTGTTTTTCGCAATATTTTAAGAAATTTGGGCTCTTTTAGTAACATAAACACTTTCTCTGAAGCAACTTTTATGCTCATTTCTTGTCCTTCAAGATTAATTCTGGGTATTATTTTGTTTATTTGATGAAAATGAACAACAATACACACCATGGAAACATTTTTGTTTGATTTTTTGTCGAGTGAGATTTTCACCTAGAACCCAAAGGGGGGGTATTGGCACTTTTCATGGAAAAATGTGAAAAATTAAATTTTCTTAAATTGAAATAAATGCCTTCTAAACACCTCAAACATTCACTCTAAAACAGAAGATTGTTGTTTTTCGCAATATTTTTAGAAATTTGGGCTCTTTTAGTAACATTAACACTTTCGCTGAAGCAACTTTTATGCTCATTTCTTGTCTTTCAAGATTAATTCTGGGTTTTATTTTGTTTATTTGATGAAAATGAACAACAATACACACCATGGAAACATTTTTGTTTGATTTGTGTCGAGTGAGATTTTCACCTAGAACCCAAAGGGAGGGGTATTGGCACTTTTCATGGAAAAATGTAAAAAATTAAATTTTCTAAAAATGAAATAAATGCCTTCTAAACACCTCAAACATTCACTCTTATACAGAAAATTGTTGTTTTTCGCAATATTTTTAGAAATTTGGGCTCTTTTAGTAAAATTAACACTTTCGCTGAAGCATCTTTTATGCTAATTTCATGCTTTCAGGATTAATTCTGGGTTTTATTTTGTATATTTGTTGAAAATGAACAAGAATACACACCATGCAAACATTTTTGTTTGATTTGTATCCAGTGAGATTTTCACATTGAACCCAAAGGGGGGGGTATTGGCACTTTTCATGGAAAAATGTGAAAAATTAAATTTTCTAAAAATGAAATAAATGCCTTCTAAACACCTCAAACATTCACTCTAAAACAGAAGATTGTTGTTTTTCGCAATATTTTTAGAAATTTGGGCTCTTTTAGTAACATTAACACTTTTTCTGAAGCAACTTTTATGCTCATTTCTTGTCCTTCAAGATTAATTCTGGGTTTTATTTTGTTTATTTGATGAAAATGAACAACAATACACACCATGGAAACATTTTTGTTTGATTTGTGTCGAGTAAGATTTTTACCTAGAACCCAAAGGCACTTTTAATGGAAAAATGTGAAAAATTAAATTTTCTAAAAATCAAATAAATGCCTTCTAAACACCTCAAACATACACTCTAAAACAAAAGATTGTTGTTTTCGCAATATTTTTAGAAATTTCGGCTCTTTTAGTAACATTAACACTTTCTCTGAAGCAACTTTTATGCTCATTTCTTGTCCTTCAAGATTAATTCTGGGTTTTATTTTGTTTATTTGATGAAAATGAACAACAATACACACCATGGAAACATTTTTGTTTGATTTGGGTCAAGTGAGATTTTCACCTAGAACCCAAAGGGGGGGTATTGGCACTTTTCATGGAAAAATGTGAAAAATTAAATTTTCTAAAAATGAAATTAATGCCTTCTAAACACCTCAAACATTCACTCTAAAACAGAAGATTGTTGTTTTTCGCAATATTTTTAGAAATTTGGGCTCTTTTAGTAACATTAACACCTGGGCTGAAGCATCTTTTATGATCATTTATTGTCTTTCAGGACACATTCTGGGTTTTATTTTGTTTATTTGATGAAAATGAACAACAATACACACTTTGGATACATTTTTGTTTGATTTGTGTCGAGTGAGATTTTCACCTAGAACCCAAAGGGGGGGGTATTGGCACTTTTCATGGAAAAATGTAAAAAATTAACACCTGGGCTGAAGCATCTTTTATGATCATTTATTGTCTTTCAGGATACATTCTGGGTTTTATTTTGTTTATTTGATGAAAATGAACAACAATACACACCTTGGATACATTTTTGTTTGATTTGTGTCGAGTGAAATTTTCACCTAGAACCCAAAGGGGGGGTATTGGCACTTTTCATGGAAAAATGTGAAAAATTAAATTTTCTAAAAATGAAATTAATGCCTTCTAAACACCTCAAACATTCACTCTAAAACAGAAGATTGTTGTTTTTCGCAATATTTTTAGAAATTTGGGCTCTTTTAGTAACAATAACACTTGGGCTGAAGCATCTTTTATGATCTTTTATTGTCTTTCAGGATTCATTCTGGGTTTTATTTTGTTTATTTGATGAAAATGAACAACAATACACACCATGGAAACATTTTTGTTTCATTTGTGTCGAGTGAGATTTTCACCTAGAACCCAAAGGGGTGTATTGGCACTTTTCATGGAAAAATGTGAAAAATTAAATTTTCTAAAAATGAAATTAATGCCTTCTAAACACCTCAAACATTCACTCTAAAACAGAAGATTGTTGTTTTTCGCAATATTTTTAGAAATTTCGGCTCTTTTAGTAACATTAACACCTGGGCTGAAGCATCTTTTATGATCTTTTATTGTCTTTCAGGATTCATTCTGGGTTTTATTTTGTTTATTTGATGAAAATGAACAACAATACACACCTTGGATACATTTTTGTTTGATTTGTGTCGAGTGAGATTTTCACCTAGAACCCAAAGGTGGGGGGTATTGGCACTTTTCATGGAAAAATGTGAAAAATTAAATTTTCTAAAAATGAAATAAATGCCTTCTAAACACCTCATACATTCACTCTAAAACAGAAGATTGTTGTTTTTCGCAATATTTTTAGAAATTTGGGCTCTTTTAGTAAAATTAACACTTTCGCTGAAGCAACTTTTATGCTCATTTCTTGTCTTTCAAGATTAATTCTGGGTTTTATTTTGTTTATTTGATGAAAATGAACAACAATACATACCATGGAAACATTTTTGTTTGATTTGTGTCGAGTGAGATTTTCACCTAGAACCCAAAGGGGGGGGTATTGGCACTTTTCATGGAAAAATGTGAAAAATTAAATTTTCAAAAAATGAATGAAATGCCTTCTAAACACCTCAAACATTCACTCTAAAACAGAAGATTGTTGTTTTTCGCAATATTTTTAGAAATTTGGGCTCTTTTAGTAACATTAACACCTGGGCTGAAGCATCTTTTATGATCTTTTATTGTCTTTCAGGATTCATTCTGGGTTTTATTTTGTTTATTTGATGAAAATGAACAACAATACACACCTTGGATACATTTTTGTTTGATTTGTGTCGAGTGAGATTTTCACCTAGAACCCAAAGGGGGGGTATTCGCACTTTTCATGGAAAAATGTGAAAAATTAAATTTTCTAAAAATGAAATAAATGCCTTCTAAACACCACAAACATTCACTCTAAAACAGAAGATTGTTGTTTTTCGCAGTATTTTTAGAAATTTGGGCTCTTTTAGTAACATTAACACTTGCGCTGAAGCATCTTTAATGCTCATTTCTTGTCTTTCAGGATTATTCTGTGTTTTATTTTGTTTATTTGATGAAAATAAACAACAATACACACCATGGAAACATTTTTGTTTGATTTGTGTCGAGTGAGATTTTAACCTAGAACCCAAAGGGGGGTATTGGCACTTTTCATGGAAAAATGTGAAAAATTAAATTTTCTAAAAATGAAATAAATGCCTTCTAAACACCTCAAACATTCACTCTAAAACAGAAGATTGTTGTTATTCGCAATATTTTTAGAAATTTGGGCTCTTTTAGTAACATTAACACCTGGGCTGAAGCATCTTTTATGATCTTTTATTGTCCTTCAAGATTAATTCTGGGTTTTATTTTGTTTATTTGATGAAAATGAACAACAATACACAACATGGAAACATATTTGTTTGATTTGTGTCGAGTGAGATTTTCACCTAGAACCAAAGGGGGGGGTATTGGCACTTTTCATGGAAAAATGTGAAAAATTAAATTTTCTAAAAATGAAATAAATGCCTTCTAAACACCTCAAACATTCACTCTAAAACAGAAGATTGTTGTTTTTCGCAATATTTTAAGAAATTTGGGCTCTTTTAGTAACATTAACACTTTCTCTGAAGCAACTTTTATGCTCATTTCTTGTCCTTCAAGATTAATTCTGGGTATTATTTTGTTTATTTGATGAAAATGAACAACAATACACACCATGGAAACATTTTTGTTTGATTTTTTGTCGAGTGAGATTTTCACCTAGAACCCAAAGGGGGGGTATTGGCACTTTTCATGGAAAAATGTGAAAAATTAAATTTTCTTAAATTGAAATAAATGCCTTCTAAACACCTCAAACATTCACTCTAAAACAGAAGATTGTTGTTTTTCGCAATATTTTTAGAAATTTGGGCTCTTTTAGTAAAATTAACACTTTCGCTGAAGCATCTTTTATGCTAATTTCATGCTTTCAGGATTAATTCTGGGTTTTATTTTGTATATTTGTTGAAAATGAACAAGAATACACACCATGCAAACATTTTTGTTTGATTTGTATCCAGTGAGATTTTCACATTGAACCCAAAGGGGGGGGTATTGGCACTTTTCATGGAAAAATGTGAAAAATTAAATTTTCTAAAAATGAAATAAATGCCTTCTAAACACCTCAAACATTCACTCTAAAACAGAAGATTGTTGTTTATCGCAATATTTTTAGAAATTTGGGCTCTTTTAGTAACATTAACACTTTTTCTGAAGCAACTTTTATGCTCATTTCTTGTCCTTCAAGATTAATTCTGGGTTTTATTTTGTTTATTTGATGAAAATGAACAACAATACACACCATGGAAACATTTTTGTTTGATTTGTGTCGAGTAAGATTTTTACCTAGAACCAAAAGGGGGGGGTATTGGCACTTTTAATGGAAAAATGTGAAAAATTAAATTTTCTAAAAATCAAATAAATGCCTTCTAAACACCTCAAACATACACTCTAAAACAAAAGATTGTTGTTTTCGCAATATTTTTAGAAATTTCGGCTCTTTTAGTAACATTAACACTTTCTCTGAAGCAACTTTTATGCTCATTTCTTGTCCTTCAAGATTAATTCTGGGTTTTATTTTGTTTATTTGATGAAAATGAACAACAATACACACCATGGAAACATTTTTGTTTGATTTGGGTCAAGTGAGATTTTCACCTAGAACCCAAAGGGGGGGTATTGGCACTTTTCATGGAAAAATGTGAAAAATTAAATTTTCCAAAAAATGAAATAAATGCCTTCTAAACACCTCAAACATTCACTCTAAAACAGAAGATTGTTGTTTTTCGCAATATTTTTAGAAATTTGGGCTCTTTTAGTAAAATTAACACTTTCGCTGAAGCATCTTTTATGCTCATTTCATGCTTTCAGGATTAATTCTGGGTTTTATTTTGTATATTTGTTGAAAATGAACAACAATTCACACCATGCAAACATTTTTGTTTGATTTGTGTCCAGTGAGATTTTCACCTAGAACCCAAAGGGGGGGGTATTGGCACTTTTCATGGAAAAATGTGAAAAATTAAATTTTCTAAAAATGAAATAAATGCCTTCTAAACACCTCAAAAATTCACTCTAAAACAGAAGATTGTTGTTTTTCGCAATATTTTTAGAAATTTGGGCTCTTTTAGTAACATTAACACCTGGGCTGAAGCATCTTTTATGATCATTTATTGTCTTTCAGGACACATTCTGGGTTTTATTTTGTTTATTTGATGAAAATGAACAACAATACACACTTTGGATACATTTTTGTTTGATTTGTGTCGAGTGAGATTTTCACCTAGAACCCAAAGGGGGGTATGGGCACTTTTCATGGAAAAATGTGAAAAATTAAATTTTCTAAAAATGAAATAAATGCCTTCTAAACACCTCAAACATTCACTCTAAAACAGAAGATTGTTGTTTTTCGCAATATTTTTAGAAATTTGGGCTCTTTTAGTAACATTAACACTTTCGCTGAAGCAACTTTTATGCTCATTTCTTGTCCTTCAAGATTAATTCTGGGTTTTATTTTGTTTATTTGATGAAAATGAACAACAATACACACCATGGAAACATTTTTGTTTGATTTGTGTCGAGTGAGATATTCACCTAGAACCCAAAGGGGGGGGTATTGGCACTTTTCATGGAAAAATGTAAAAAATTAACACCTGGGCTGAAGCATCTTTTATGATCATTTATTGTCTTTCAGGATACATTCTGGGTTTTATTTTGTTTATTTGATGAAAATGAACAACAATACACACCTTGGATACATTTTTGTTTGATTTGTGTCGAGTGAAATTTTCACCTAGAACCCAAAGGGGGGGTATTGGCACTTTTCATGGAAAAATGTGAAAAATTAAATTTTCTAAAAATGAAATTAATGCCTTCTAAACACCTCAAACATTCACTCTAAAACAGAAGATTGTTGTTTTTCGCAATATTTTTAGAAATTTGGGCTCTTTTAGTAACAATAACACTTGGGCTGAAGCATCTTTTATGATCTTTTATTGTCTTTCAGGATTCATTCTGGGTTTTATTTTGTTTATTTGATGAAAATGAACAACAATACACACCATGGAAACATTTTTGTTTCATTTGTGTCGAGTGAGATTTTCACCTAGAACCCAAAGGGGTGTATTGGCACTTTTCATGGAAAAATGTGAAAAATTAAATTTTCTAAAAATGAAATTAATGCCTTCTAAACACCTCAAACATTCACTCTAAAACAGATGTTTGTTTTTTTCGCAATATTTTTAGAAATTTCGGCTCTTTTAGTAACATTAACACCTGGGCTGAAGCATCTTTTATGATCTTTTATTGTCTTTCAGGATTCATTCTGGGTTTTATTTTGTTTATTTGATGAAAATGAACAACAATACACACCTTGGATACATTTTTGTTTGATTTGTGTCGAGTGAGATTTTCACCTAGAACCCAAAGGTGGGGGGTATTGGCACTTTTCATGGAAAAATGTGAAAAATTAAATTTTCTAAAAATGAAATAAATGCCTTCTAAACACCTCATACATTCACTCTAAAACAGAAGATTGTTGTTTTTCGCAATATTTTTAGAAATTTGGGCTCTTTTAGTAAAATTAACACTTTCGCTGAAGCAACTTTTATGCTCATTTCTTGTCTTTCAAGATTAATTCTGGGTTTTATTTTGTTTATTTGATGAATATGAACAACAATACATACCATGGAAACATTTTTGTTTGATTTGTGTCGAGTGAGATTTTCACCTAGAACCCAAAGGGGGGGGTATTGGCACTTTTCATGGAAAAATGTGAAAAATTAAATTTTCAAAAAATGAATGAAATGCCTTCTAAACACCTCAAACATTCACTCTAAAACAGAAGATTGTTGTTTTTCGCAATATTTTTAGAAATTTGGGCTCTTTTAGTAACATTAACACCTGGGCTGAAGCATCTTTTATGATCTTTTATTGTCTTTCAGGATTCATTCTGGGTTTTATTTTGTTTATCTGATGAAAATGAACAACAATACACACCTTGGATACATTTTTGTTTGATTTGTGTCGAGTGAGATTTTCACCTAGAACCCAAAGGGGGGGTATTCGCACTTTTCATGGAAAAATGTGAAAAATTAAATTTTCTAAAAATGAAATAAATGCCTTCTAAACACCACAAACATTCACTCTAAAACAGAAGATTGTTGTTTTTCGCAGTATTTTTAGAAATTTGGGCTCTTTTAGTAACATTAACACTTGCGCTGAAGCATCTTTAATGCTCATTTCTTGTCTTTCAGGATTATTCTGTGTTTTATTTTGTTTATTTGATGAAAATAAACAACAATACACACCATGGAAACATTTTTGTTTGATTTGTGTCGAGTGAGATTTTAACCTAGAACCCAAAGGGGGGTATTGGCACTTTTCATGGAAAAATGTGAAAAATTAAATTTTCTAAAAATGAAATAAATGCCTTCTAAACACCTCAAACATTCACACTTAAACAGAAGATTGTTGTTATTCGCAATATTTTTAGAAATTTGGGCTCTTTTAGTAACATTAACACCTGGGCTGAAGCATCTTTTATGATCTTTTATTGTCCTTCAAGATTAATTCTGGGTTTTATTTTGTTTATTTGATGAAAATGAACAACAATACACAACATGGAAACATATTTGTTTGATTTGTGTCGAGTGAGATTTTCACCTAGAACCAAAGGGGGGGGTATTGGCACTTTTCATGGAAAAATGTGAAAAATTAAATTTCCTAAAAATGAAATAAATGCCTTCTAAACACCTCAAACATTCACTCTAAAACAGAAGATTGTTGTTTTTCGCAGTATTTTTAGAAATTTGGGCTCTTTTAGTAACATTAACACTTGCGCTGAAGCATCTTTAATGCTCATTTCTTGTCCTTCAAGATTAATTCTGGGTATTATTTTGTTTATTTGATGAAAATGAACAACAATACACACCATGGAAACATTTTTGTTTGATTTTTTGTCAAGTGAGATTTTCACCTAGAACCAAAAGGGGGGGGTATTGGCACTTTTCATGGAAAAATGTGAAAAATTAAATTTTCTTAAATTGAAATAAATGCCTTCTAAACACCTCAAACATTCACTCTAAAACAGAAGATTGTTGTTTTTCGCAATATTTTTAGAAATTTGGGCTCTTTTAGTAACATTAACACTTTCGCTGAAGCAACTTTTATGCTCATTTCTTGTCTTTCAAGATTAATTCTGGGTTTTATTTTGTTTATTTGATGAAAATGAACAACAATACACACCATGGAAACATTTTTGTTTGATTTGTGTCGAGTGAGATTTTCACCTAGAACCCAAAGGGGGGGGTATTGGCACTTTTCATGGAAAAATGTAAAAAATTAAATTTTCTAAAAATGAAATAAATGCCTTCTAAACACCTCAAACATTCACTCTTAAACAGAAAATTGTTGTTTTTCGCAATATTTTTAGAAATTTGGGCTCTTTTAGTAAAATTAACACTTTCGCTGAAGCATCTTTTATGCTAATTTCATGCTTTCAGGATTAATTCTGGGTTTTATTTTGTATATTTGTTGAAAATGAACAAGAATACACACCATGCAAACATTTTTGTTTGATTTGTATCCAGTGAGATTTTCACATTGAACCCAAAGGGGGGGGTATTGGCACTTTTCATGGAAAAATGTGAAAAATTAAATTTTCTAAAAATGAAATAAATGCCTTCTAAACACCTCAAACATTCACTCTAAAACAGAAGATTGTTGTTTTTCGCAATATTTTTAGAAATTTGGGCTCTTTTAGTAACATTAACACTTTTTCTGAAGCAACTTTTATGCTCATTTCTTGTCCTTCAAGATTAATTCTGGGTTTTATTTTGTTTATTTGATGAAAATGAACAACAATACACACCATGGAAACATTTTTGTTTGATTTGTGTCGAGTAAGATTTTTACCTAGAACCCAAAGGGGGGGGTATTGGCACTTTTCATGGAAAAATGTGAAAAATTAAATTTTCTAAAAATGAAATAAATGCCTTCTAAACACCTCATACATTCACTCTAAAACAGAAGATTGTTGTTTTTCGCAATATTTTTAGAAATTTGGGCTCTTTTAGTAAAATTAACACTTTCGCTGAAGCAACTTTTATGCTCATTTCTTGTCTTTCAAGATTAATTCTGGGTTTTATTTTGTTTATTTGATGAAAATGAACAACAATACATACCATGGAAACATTTTTGTTTGATTTGTGTCGAGTGAGATTTTCACCTAGAACCCAAAGGGGGGGGTATTGGCACTTTTCATGGAAAAATGTGAAAAATTAAATTTTCAAAAAATGAATGAAATGCCTTCTAAACACCTCAAATATTCACTCTAAAACAGAAGATTGTTGTTTTTCGCAATATTTTTAGAAATTTGGGCTCTTTTAGTAACATTAACACCTGGGCTGAAGCATCTTTTATGATCTTTTATTGTCTTTCAGGATTCATTCTGGGTTTTATTTTGTTTATTTGATGAAAATGAACAACAATACACACCTTGGATACATTTTTGTTTGATTTGTGTCGAGTGAGATTTTCACCTAGAACCCAAAGGGGGGGTATTCGCACTTTTCATGGAAAAATGTGAAAAATTAAATTTTCTAAAAATGAAATAAATGCCTTCTAAACACCACAAACATTCACTCTAAAACAGAAGATTGTTGTTTTTCGCAGTATTTTTAGAAATTTGGGCTCTTTTAGTAACATTAACACTTGCGCTGAAGCATCTTTAATGCTCATTTCTTGTCTTTCAGGATTATTCTGTGTTTTATTTTGTTTATTTGATGAAAATAAACAACAATACACACCATGGAAACATTTTTGTTTGATTTGTGTCGAGTGAGATTTTAACCTAGAACCCAAAGGGGGGTATTGGCACTTTTCATGGAAAAATGTGAAAAATTAAATTTTCTAAAAATGAAATAAATGCCTTCTAAACACCTCAAACATTCACTCTAAAACAGAAGATTGTTGTTATTCGCAATATTTTTAGAAATTTGGGCTCTTTTAGTAACATTAACACCTGGGCTGAAGCATCTTTTATGATCTTTTATTGTCCTTCAAGATTAATTCTGGGTTTTATTTTGTTTATTTGATGAAAATGAACAACAATACACAACATGGAAACATATTTGTTTGATTTGTGTCGAGTGAGATTTTCACCTAGAACCAAAGGGGGGGGTATTGGCACTTTTCATGGAAAAATGTGAAAAATTAAATTTTCTAAAAATGAAATAAATGCCTTCTAAACACCTCAAACATTCACTCTAAAACAGAAGATTGTTGTTTTTCGCAATATTTTAAGAAATTTGGGCTCTTTTAGTAACATTAACACTTTCTCTGAAGCAACTTTTATGCTCATTTCTTGTCCTTCAAGATTAATTCTGGGTATTATTTTGTTTATTTGATGAAAATGAACAACAATACACACCATGGAAACATTTTTGTTTGATTTTTTGTCGAGTGAGATTTTCACCTAGAACCCAAAGGGGGGGGTATTGGCACTTTTCATGTAAAAATGTGAAAAATTAAATTTTCTTAAATTGAAATAAATGCCTTCTAAACACCTCAAACATTCACTCTAAAACAGAAGATTGTTGTTTTTCGCAATATTTTTAGAAATTTGGGCTCTTTTAGTAACATTAACACCTGGGCTGAAGCATCTTTTATGATCTTTTATTGTCTTTCAGGATTCATTCTGGGTTTTATTTTGTTTATTTGATGAAAATGAACAACAATACACACCTTGGATACATTTTTGTTTGATTTGTGTCGAGTGAGATTTTCACCTAGAACCCAAAGGGGGGGTATTCGCACTTTTCATGGAAAAATGTGAAAAATTAAATTTTCTAAAAATGAAATAAATGCCTTCTAAACACCACAAACATTCACTCTAAAACAGAAGATTGTTGTTTTTCGCAGTATTTTTAGAAATTTGGGCTCTTTTAGTAACATTAACACTTGCGCTGAAGCATCTTTAATGCTCATTTCTTGTCTTTCAGGATTATTCTGTGTTTTATTTTGTTTATTTGATGAAAATAATCAACAATACACACCATGGAAACATTTTTGTTTGATTTGTGTCGAGTGAGATTTTAACCTAGAACCCAAAGGGGGGTATTGGCACTTTTCATGGAAAAATGTGAAAAATTAAATTTTCTAAAAATGAAATAAATGCCTTCTAAACACCTCAAACATTCACTCTTAAACAGAAAATTGTTGTTTTTCGCAATATTTTTAGAAATTTGGGCTCTTTTAGTAAAATTAACACTTTCGCTGAAGCATCTTTTATGCTAATTTCATGCTTTCAGGATTAATTCTGGGTTTTATTTTGTATATTTGTTGAAAATGAACAAGAATACACACCATGCAAACATTTTTGTTTGATTTGTATCCAGTGAGATTTTCACATTGAACCCAAAGGGGGGGGTATTGGCACTTTTCATGGAAAAATGTGAAAAATTAAATTTTCTAAAAATGAAATAAATGCCTTCTAAACACCTCAAACATTCACTCTAAAACAGAAGATTGTTGTTTTTCGCAATATTTTTAGAAATTTGGGCTCTTTTAGTAACATTAACACTTTTTCTGAAGCAACTTTTATGCTCATTTCTTGTCCTTCAAGATTAATTCTGGGTTTTATTTTGTTTATTTGATGAAAATGAACAACAATACACACCATGGAAACATTTTTGTTTGATTTGTGTCGAGTAAGATTTTTACCTAGAACCCAAAGGGGGGGGGTATTGGCACTTTTCATGGAAAAATGTGAAAAATTAAATTTTCTAAAAATGAAATAAATGCCTTCTAAACACCTCATACATTCACTCTAAAACAGAAGATTGTTGTTTTTCGCAATATTTTTAGAAATTTGGGCTCTTTTAGTAAAATTAACACTTTCGCTGAAGCAACTTTTATGCTCATTTCTTGTCTTTCAAGATTAATTCTGGGTTTTATTTTGTTTATTTGATGAAAATGAACAACAATACATACCATGGAAACATTTTTGTTTGATTTGTGTCGAGTGAGATTTTCACCTAGAACCCAAAGGGGGGGGTATTGGCACTTTTCATGGAAAAATGTGAAAAATTAAATTTTCAAAAAATGAATGAAATGCCTTCTAAACACCTCAAATATTCACTCTAAAACAGAAGATTGTTGTTTTTCGCAATATTTTTAGAAATTTGGGCTCTTTTAGTAACATTAACACCTGGGCTGAAGCATCTTTTATGATCTTTTATTGTCTTTCAGGATTCATTCTGGGTTTTATTTTGTTTATTTGATGAAAATGAACAACAATACACACCTTGGATACATTTTTGTTTGATTTGTGTCGAGTGAGATTTTCACCTAGAACCCAAAGGGGGGGTATTCGCACTTTTCATGGAAAAATGTGAAAAATTAAATTTTCTAAAAATGAAATAAATGCCTTCTAAACACCACAAACATTCACTCTAAAACAGAAGATTGTTGTTTTTCGCAGTATTTTTAGAAATTTGGGCTCTTTTAGTAACATTAACACTTGCGCTGAAGCATCTTTAATGCTCATTTCTTGTCTTTCAGGATTATTCTGTGTTTTATTTTGTTTATTTGATGAAAATAAACAACAATACACACCATGGAAACATTTTTGTTTGATTTGTGTCGAGTGAGATTTTAACCTAGAACCCAAAGGGGGGTATTGGCACTTTTCATGGAAAAATGTGAAAAATTAAATTTTCTAAAAATGAAATAAATGCCTTCTAAACACCTCAAACATTCACTCTAAAACAGAAGATTGTTGTTATTCGCAATATTTTTAGAAATTTGGGCTCTTTTAGTAACATTAACACCTGGGCTGAAGCATCTTTTATGATCTTTTATTGTCCTTCAAGATTAATTCTGGGTTTTATTTTGTTTATTTGATGAAAATGAACAACAATACACAACATGGAAACATATTTGTTTGATTTGTGTCGAGTGAGATTTTCACCTAGAACCAAAGGGGGGGGTATTGGCACTTTTCATGGAAAAATGTGAAAAATTAAATTTTCTAAAAATGAAATAAATGCCTTCTAAACACCTCAAACATTCACTCTAAAACAGAAGATTGTTGTTTTTCGCAATATTTTAAGAAATTTGGGCTCTTTTAGTAACATTAACACTTTCTCTGAAGCAACTTTTATGCTCATTTCTTGTCCTTCAAGATTAATTCTGGGTATTATTTTGTTTATTTGATGAAAATGAACAACAATACACACCATGGAAACATTTTTGTTTGATTTTTTGTCGAGTGAGATTTTCACCTAGAACCCAAAGGGGGGGGTATTGGCACTTTTCATGTAAAAATGTGAAAAATTAAATTTTCTTAAATTGAAATAAATGCCTTCTAAACACCTCAAACATTCACTCTAAAACAGAAGATTGTTGTTTTTCGCAATATTTTTAGAAATTTGGGCTCTTTTAGTAACATTAACACTTTCGCTGAAGCAACTTTTATGCTCATTTCTTGTCTTTCAAGATTAATTCTGGGTTTTATTTTGTTTATTTGATGAAAATGAACAACAATACACACCATGGAAACATTTTTGTTTGATTTGTGTCGAGTGAGATTTTCACCTAGAACCCAAAGGGGGGGGTATTGGCACTTTTCATGGAAAAATGTAAAAAATTAAATTTTCTAAAAATGAAATAAATGCCTTCTAAACACCTCAAACATTCACTCTTAAACAGAAAATTGTTGTTTTTCGCAATATTTTTAGAAATTTGGGCTCTTTTAGTAAAATTAACACTTTCGCTGAAGCATCTTTTATGCTAATTTCATGCTTTCAGGATTAATTCTGGGTTTTATTTTGTATATTTGTTGAAAATGAACAAGAATACACACCATGCAAACATTTTTGTTTGATTTGTATCGAGCGAAATTTTCACCTAGAACCCAAAGGGGGGGGTATTGGCACTTTTCATGGAAAAATGTGAAAAATTAAATTTTCAAAAAATGAATGAAATGCCTTCTAAACACCTCAAACATTCACTCTAAAACAGAAGATTGTTGTTTTTCGCAATATTTTTAGAAATTTGGGCTCTTTTAGTAACATTAACACCTGGGCTGAAGCATCTTTTATGATCTTTTATTGTCTTTCAGGATTCATTCTGGGTTTTATTTTGTTTATTTGATGAAAATGAACAACAATACACACCTTGGATACATTTTTGTTTGATTTGTGTCGAGTGAGATTTTCACCTAGAACCCAAAGGGGGGGTATTCGCACTTTTCATGGAAAAATGTGAAAAATTAAATTTTCTAAAAATGAAATAAATGCCTTCTAAACACCACAAACATTCACTCTAAAACAGAAGATTGTTGTTTTTCGCAGTATTTTTAGAAATTTGGGCTCTTTTAGTAACATTAACACCTGGGCTGAAGCATCTTTTATGATCTTTTATTGTCCTTCAAGATTAATTCTGGGTTTTATTTTGTTTATTTGATGAAAATGAACAACAATACACAACATGGAAACATATTTGTTTGATTTGTGTCGAGTGAGATTTTCACCTAGAACCAAAGGGGGGGGGTATTGGCACTTTTCATGGAAAAATGTGAAAAATTAAATTTTCTAAAAATGAAATAAATGCCTTCTAAACACCTCAAACATTCACTCTAAAACAGAAGATTGTTGTTTTTCGCAATATTTTAAGAAATTTGGGCTCTTTTAGTAACATTAACACTTTCTCTGAAGCAACTTTTATGCTCATTTCTTGTCCTTAAAGATTAATTCTGGGTATTATTTTGTTTATTTGATGAAAATGAACAACAATACACACCATGGAAACATTTTTGTTTGATTTTTTGTCGAGTGAGATTTTCACCTAGAACCCAAAGGGGGGGGTATTGGCACTTTTCATGGAAAAATGTGAAAAATGAAATTTTCTTAAATTGAAATAAATGCCTTCTAAACACCTCAAACATTCACTCTAAAACAGAAGATTGTTGTTTTTCGCAATATTTTTAGAAATTTGGGCTCTTTTAGTAACATTAACACTTTCGCTGAAGCAACTTTTATGCTCATTTCTTGTCTTTCAAGATTAATTCTGGGTTTTATTTTGTTTATTTGATGAAAATGAACAACAATACACACCATGGAAACATTTTTGTTTGATTTGTGTCGAGTGAGATTTTCACCTAGAACCCAAAGGGGGGGGTATTGGCACTTTTCATGGAAAAATGTAAAAAATTAAATTTTCTAAAAATGAAATAAATGCCTTCTAAACACCTCAAACATTCACTCTTAAACAGAAAATTGTTGTTTTTCGCAATATTTTTAGAAATTTGGGCTCTTTTAGTAAAATTAACACTTTCGCTGAAGCATCTTTTATGCTAATTTCATGCTTTCAGGATTAATTCTGGGTTTTATTTTGTATATTTGTTGAAAATGAACAAGAATACACACCATGCAAACATTTTTGTTTGATTTGTATCCAGTGAGATTTTCACATTGAACCCAAAGGGCGGGGTATTGGCACTTTTCATGGAAAAATGTGAAAAATTAAATTTTCTAAAAATGAAATAAATGCCTTCTAAACACCTCAAACATTCACTCTAAAACAGAAGATTGTTGTTTTTCGCAATATTTTTAGAAATTTGGGCTCTTTTAGTAACATTAACACTTTCTCTGAAGCAACTTTTATGCTCATTTCTTGTCCTTCAAGATTAATTCTGGGTTTTATTTTGTTTATTTGATGAAAATGAACAACAATACACACCATGGAAACATTTTTGTTTGATTTGTGTCGAGTGAGATTTTCACCTAGAACCCAAAGGAGGGGGTTTTGGCACTTTTCATGGAAAAATGTAAAAAATTAAATTTTCTAAAAATGAAATAAATGCCTTCTAAACACCTCAAACATTCACTCTAAAACTGAAAATTGTTGTTTTTCGCAATATTTTTAGAAATTTGGGCTCTTTTAGTAAAATTAACACTTGCGCTGAAGAATCTTTTATGCTCATTTCATGTCTTTCAGGATTAATTCTGGGTTTTATTTTGTTTATTTGATGAAAATGAACAACAATACACACCATGGAAACATTTTTGTTTGATTTGCGTCAAGTGAGATTTTCACCTAGAACCCAAAGGGGGGGTATTGGCACTTTTCATGGAAAAATGTGAAAAATTAAATTTTCTAAAAATGAAATTAATGCCTTCTAAACACCTCAAACATTCACTCTAAAACAGAAGATTGTTGTTTTTCGCAATATTTTTAGAAATTTGGGCTCTTTTAGTAACATTAACACTTTCGCTGAAGCAACTTTTATGCTCATTTCTTGTCCTTCAAGATTAATTCTGGGTTTTATTTTGTTTATTTGATGAAAATGAACAACAATACACACCATGGAAACATTTTTGTTTGATTTGTTTCGAGTGAGATATTCACCTAGAACCCAAAGGGGGGGGGTATTGGCACTTTTCATGGAAAAATGTAAAAAATTAACACCTGGGCTGAAGCATCTTTTATGATCATTTATTGTCTTTCAGGATACATTCTGGGTTTTATTTTGTTTATTTGATGAAAATGAAAAACAATACACACCTTGGATACATTTTTGTTTGATTTGTGTCGAGTGAAATTTTCACCTAGAACCCAAAGGGGGGGTATTGGCACTTTTCATGGAAAAATGTGAAAAATTAAATTTTCTAAAAATGAAATTAATGCCTTCTAAACACCTCAAACATTCACTCTTAAACAGAAGATTGTTGTTTTTCGCAATATTTTTAGAAATTTGGGCTCTTTTAGTAACAATAACACTTGGGCTGAAGCATCTTTTATGATATTTTATTGTCTTTCAGGATTCATTCTGGGTTTTATTTTGTTTATTTGATGAAAATGAACAACAATACACACCATGGAAACATTTTTGTTTCATTTGTGTCGAGTGAGATTTTCACCTAGAACCCAAAGGGGTGTATTGGCACTTTTCATGGAAAAATGTGAAAAATTAAATTTTCTAAAAATGAATGAAATGCCTTCTAAACACCTCAAACATTCACTCTAAAACAGAAGATTGTTGTTTTTCGCAATATTTTTAGAAATTTGGGCTCTTTTAGTAACATTAACACCTGGGCTGAAGCAACTTTTATGCTCATTTCTTGTCTTTTAGGATTCATTCTGGGTTTTATTTTGTTTATTTGATGAAAATGAACAACAATACACACCATGGAAACATTTTTGTTTGATTTGCGTCAAGTGAGATTTTCACCTAGAACCCAAAGGGGGAGGTATTGGCACTTTTCATGGAAAAATGTGAAAAATGAAATTTTCCAAAATGAAATAAATGCCTTCTAAACACCTCAAACATTCACTCTAAAACAGAAGATTTTTGTTTTTCGCAATATTTTTAGAAATTTGGGCTCTTTTAGTAACATTAACACTTGGGCTGAAGCATCTTTTATGATCTTTTATTGTCTTTCAGGATTCATCTGGGTTTTATTTTGTTTATTTGATGAAAATGAACAACAATACACACCATTGATAAATTTTTGTTTGATTTGTTTCGAGTGAGATTTTCACCTAGAACCCAAAGGGGGGGTATTGGCATTTTTCATGGAAAAATGTGAAAAATTAAATTTTCTAAAAATGAAATAAATGCCTTCTAAACACCTCAAACATTCACTCTAAAACAGAAGATTGTTGTTTTTCGCAATATTTTTAGAAATTTGGGCTCTTTTAGTAACATTAACACTTTCGCTGAAGCAACTTTAATGCTCATTTCTTGTCTTTCAGGATTAATTCTGGGTTTTATTTTGTTTATTTGATGAAAATGAACAACAATACACACCATGGAAACATTTTTGTTTGATTGCGTCAAGAGAGATTTTCACCTAGAACCCAAAGGGGGGGGTATTGCCACTTTTCATGGAAAAATGTGAAAAATTAAATTTTCTAAATATGAAATAAATGCCTTCTAAACACCTCAAACATTCACTCTAAAACAGAAGATTGTTGTTTATCGCAATATTTTTAGAAATTTGGGCTCTTTTAGTAACATTAACACCTGGGCTGAAGTATCTTTTATGATCATTTATTGTCTTTCAGGATACATTCTGGGTTTTATTTTGTTTATTTGATGAAAATGAACAACAATATACACCTTGGATACATTTTTGTTTGATTTGTATCGAGCGAGATTTTCACCTAGAACCCAAAGGGGGGGGTATTGGCACTTTTCATGGAAAAATGTGAAAAATTAAATTTTCTAAAAATGAAATAAATGCCTTCTAAACACCTCAAACATTCACTCTAAAACAGAAGATTGTTGTTTTTCGCAATATTTTTAGAAATTTGGGCTCTTTTAGTAACATTAACACTTTCTCTGAAGCATCTTTTATGATCATTTATTGTATTTCAGGATACATTCTGGGTTTTATTTTGTTTATTTGATGAAAATGTACAACAATACACACCATGGAAACATTTTTGTTTGATTTGCGTCAAGTGAGATTTTCACCTAGAACCCAAAGGGGGGGGTATATGCACTTTTCATGGAAAAATGTGAAAAATTAAATTTTCTAAAAATGAAATAAATGCCTTCTAAACACCTCAAACATTCACTCTAAAACAGAAGATTGTTCTTTTTCGCAATAGTTTTAGAAATTTGGGCTCTTTTAGTAACATTAACACTTGGGCTGAAGCATCTTTTATGATCTTTTATTGTCTTTCAGGATTCATCTGGGTTTTATTTTGTTTATTTGATGAAAATGAACAACAATACACACCATTGATAAATTTTTGTTTGATATGTGTCGAGTGAGATTTTCACCTAGAACCCAAAGGGGGGGTATTGGCACTTTTCATGGAAAAATGTGAAAAATTAAATTTTCTAAAAATGAAATAAATGCCTTCTAAACACCTCAAACATTCACTCTAAAACAGAAGATTGTTGTTTTTCGCAATATTTTTAGAAATTTGGGCTCTTTTAGTAACATTAACACTTTCGCTGAAGCAACTTTTATGCTCATTTCTTGTCTTTCAGGATTAATTCTGGGTTTTATTTTGTTTATTTGATGAAAATGAACAACAATACACACCATGGAAACATTTTTGTTTGATTGCGTCAAGTGAGATTTTCACCTAGAACCCAAAGGGGGGGGGTATTGGCACTTTTCATGGAAAAATGTGAAAAATTAAATTTTCTAAATATGAAATAAATGCCTTCTAAACACCTCAAACATTCACTCTAAAACAGAAGATTGTTGTTTTTCGCAATATTTTTAGAAATTTGGGCTCTTTTATTAACATTAACACCTGGGCTGAAGCATCTTTTATGATCATTTCATGTCTTTCAGGATTCATTCTGGGTTTTATTTTGTTTATTTGTTGAAAATGAACAACAATACACACCAGGGATACATTTTTGTTTGAATTGTATCGAGCGAGATTTTCACCTAGAACCCAAAGGGGGGGTATTGGCACTTTTCATGGAAAAATATGAAAGATTAAATTTTCTAAAAATGAAATAAATGCCTTCTAAACACCTCAAACATTCACTCTAAAACAGAAGATTGTTGTTTTTCGCAATATTTGTAGAAATTTGGGCTCTTTTAGTAACATTAACACCTGGGCTGAAGCATCTTTTATGATCATTTATTGTCTTTCAGGATACATTCTGGGTTTTATTTTGTTTATTTGATGAAAATGAAAAACAATACACACCTTGGATACATTTTTGTTTGATTTGTGTCGAGTGAGATTTTCACCTAGAACCCAAAGGGGTGTATTGGCACTTTTCATGGAAAAATGTGAAAAATTAAATTTTCTAAAAATGAATGAAATGCCTTCTAAACACCTCAAACATTCACTCTAAAACAGAAGATTGTTGTTTTTCGCAATATTTTTAGATATTTGGGCTCTTTTAGTAACATTAACACCTGGGCTGAAGCAACTTTTATGCTCATTTCTTGTCTTTCAAGATTAATTCTGGGTTTTATTTTGTTTATTTGATGAAAATGAACAACAATACACACCTTGGATACATTCATGTTTGATTTGTGTCGAGTGAGATTTTCACCTAGAACCCAAAGGGGGGGGCATTGGCACATTTCATGGAAAAATGTGAAAAATTAAATTTTCTAAAAATGAAATAAATGCCTTATAAACACCTCAAACATTCACTCTAAAACAGAAGATTGTTGTTTTTCGCAATATTTTTAGAAATTTGGGCTCTTTTAGTAAAATTAACACTTGCGCTAAAACATCTTTTATGCTCATTTCATGTCTTTCAGGATTCATTCTGGGTTTTATTTTGTTTATTTGTTGAAAATGAACAACAATACACACCATGGAAACATTTTTGTTTGATTTGTGTCGAGTGAGATTTTCACCTAGAACCCAAAGGGGGGGGTATTGGCACTTTTCATGGAAAAATGTGAAAAATTAAATTTTCTAAAAATGAAATAAATGCCTTCTAAACACCTCAAACATTCACTCTAAAACAGAAGACTGTTGTTTTTCGCAATAATTTAAGAAATTTGAGCTCTTTTAGTAACATTAACACCTGGGCTGAAGCATCTTTTATGATCATTTATTGTCTTTCAAGACACATTCTGGGTTTTATTTTGTTTATTTGATGAAAATGAACAACAATACACACCTTGGATACATTTTTGTTTGATTTGTGTCGAGTGAGATTTTCACGTAGAACCCAAAGGGGGGGTATTGGCACTTTTCATGGAAAAATGTGAAAAATTAAATTTTCTAAAAATGAAATTAATTCCTTCTAAACACCTCAAACATTCACTCTAAAACAGAAGATTGTTGTTTTTCGCAATATTTTTGAAATTTGGGCTCTTTTAGTAACATTAACACTTGCGCTGAAGCAACTTTTATGCTCATTTCTTGTCTTTCAGGATTAATTCTGGGTTTTATTTTGTTTATTTGATGAAAATGAACAACAATACACACCATGGAAACATTTTTGTTTGATTTGCGTCACGTGAGATTTTCACCTAGAACCCAATGGGGGGGGTATTGGCACTTTTCATGGAAAAATGTGAAAAATTAAATTTTCTAAAAATGAAATAAATGCCTTCTAAACACCTCAAACATTCACTCTAAAACAGAAGATTGTTGTTTTTCGCAATATTTTTAGAAATTTGGGCTCTTTTAGTAACATTAACACCTGGGCTGAAGCATCTTTTATGATCATTTATTGTCCTTCAGGATACATTCTGGGTTTTATTTTGTTTATTTGATGAAAATGAACAACAATACACACCAGGGATACATTTTTGTTTGATTTGTTTCGAGCGAGATTTTCACCTAGAACCCAAAGGTGGGGGTATACGCACTTTTCATGGAAAAATGTGAAAAATTAAATTTTCTAAAAATGAAATAAATGCCTTCTAAACACCTCAAACATTCACTCTAAAACAGAAGATTGTTGTTTTTCGCAATATTTGTAGAAATTTGGGCTCTTTTAGTAACATTAACACTTGCGCTGAAGCATCTTTTATGCTCATTTCATGTCTTTCAGGATTAATTCTGGGTTTTATTTTGTTTATTTGATGAAAATGAACAACAATACACACCATGGAAACATATTTGTTTGATTTGCGTCACGTGAGATTTTCACCTAGAACCCAATGGGGGGGGTATTGGCACTTTTCATGGAAAAATGTGAAAAATTAAATTTTCTAAAAATGAAATAAATGCCTTCTAAACACCTCAAACATTCACTCTAAAACAGAAGATTGTTGTTTTTCGCAATATTTTTAGAAATTTGGGCTCTTTTAGTAACATTAACACCTGGGCTGAAGCATCTTTTATGATCATTTATTGTCTTTCAGGATACATTCTGGGTTTTATTTTGTTTATTTGATGAAAATGAACAACAATACACACCTTGGATACATTTTTGTTTGATTTGTGTCGAGTGAGATTTTCACCTAGAACCCAAAGGGGGGGGGGTATTGGCACTTTTCATGGAAAAATGTGAAAAATTAAATTTTCTAAAAATGAAATAAATGCCTTCTAAACACCTCAAACATTCACTCTAAAACAGAAGATTGTTGTTTTTCGCAATATTTTTAGAAATTTGGGCTCTTTTAGTAAAATTACCACATGCGCTAAAGCATCTTTTATGCTCATTTCATGTCTTTCAGGATTCATTCTGGGTTTTATTTTGTTTATTTGATGAAAATGAACAACAATACACACCATGGAAACCTTTTTGTTTGATTTGTGTCGAGTGAGATTTTCACCTAGAACCCAAAGGGGGGGGTATTGGCACTTTTCATGGAAAAATGTGAAAAATTAAATTTTCTAAAAATGAAATAAATGCCTTCTAAACACCTCAAACATTCACTCTAAAACAGAAGACTGTTGTTTTTCGCAATATTTTTAGAAATTTGGGCTCTTTTAGTGACATTAACACTTGCGCTGAAGCAACTTTTATGCTCATTTCTTGTCTTTCAGGATTAATTCTGCGTTTTATTTTGTTTATTTGATGAAAATGAACAACAATACACACCATGGAAACATTTTTGTTTGATTTGCGTCACGTGAGATTTTCACCTAGAACCCAATGGGGGGGGTATTGGCACTTTTCATGGAAAAATGTGAAAAATTAAATTTTCTAAAAATGAAATAAATGCCTTCTAAACACCTCAAACATTCACTCTAAAACAGAAGATTGTTGTTTTTCGCAATATTTTTAGAAATTTGGGCTCTTTTAGTAACATTAACACCTGGGCTGAAGCAACTTTTATGCTCATTTCTTGTCTTTCAGGATTAATTCTGGGTTTTATTTTGTTTATTTGATGAAAATGAACAACAATACCCACCTTGGATACATTTTTGTTTGATTTGTATCGAGCGAGATTTTCACCTAGAACCCAAAGGGGGGGGGTATTGGCACTTTTCATGGAAAAATGTGAAAAATTAAATTTTCTAAAAATGAAATTAATGCCTTCTAAACACCTCAAACATTCACTCTAAAACAGAAGATTGTTGTTTTTCGCAATACTTTTAGAAATTTGGGTTCTTTTAGTAACATTAACACCTAGGCGGAAGCATCTTTTATGATCATTTATTGTCTTTCAGGATTCATTCTGGGTTTTATTTTGTTAATTTGATGAAAATGAACAACAATACACACCATGGAAACATTTTTGTTTCATTTGTGTCGAGTGAGATTTTCACCTAGAACCCAAAGGGGTGTATTGGCACTTTTCATGGAAAAATGTGAAAAATTAAATTTTCTAAAAATGAATGAAATGCCTTCTAAACACCTCAAACATTCACTCTAAAACAGAAGATTGTTTTTTTTCGCAATATTTTTAGAAATTTGGGCTCTTTTAGTAAAATTAACATTTGTGCTAAAGCATCTTTTATGCTCATTTCATGTCTTTCAGGATTCATTCTGGGTTTTATTTTGTTTATTTGATGAAAATGAACAACAATACACACCTTGGATACATTTTTGTTTGATTTGTGTCGATTGAGATTTTCACCTAGAACCCAAAGGAGGGGGGCATTGGCACTTTTCATGGAAAAATGTGAAAAATTAAATTTTCTAAAAATGAAATAAATGCCTTCTAAACACCTCAAACATTCACTCTAAAACAGAAGATTGTTGTTTTTCGCAATATTTGTAGAAATTTGGGCTCTTTTAGTAACATTAACACCTGGGCTGAAGCATCTTTTATGATCATTTATTGTCTTTCAGGATACATTCTGGGTTTTATTTTGTTTATTTTATGAAAATGAAAAACAATACACACCTTGGATACATTTTTGTTTGATTTGTGTCGAGTGAGATTTTCACCTAGAACCCAAAGGGGTGTATTGGCACTTTTCATGGAAAAATGTGAAAAATTTAATTTTCTAAAAATGAATGAAATGCCTTCTAAACACCTCAAACATTCACTCTAAAACAGAAGATTGTTGTTTTTCGCAATATTTTTAGAAATTTGGGCTCTTTTAGTAACATTAACACTTTCGCTGAAGCAACTTTTATGCTCATTTCTTGTCTTTCAGGATTAATTCTGGGTTTTATTTTGTTTATTTGATGAAAATGAACAACAATACACACCATGGAAACATTTTTGTTTGATTGCGTCAAGTGAGATTTTTACCTAGAACCCAAAGGGGGGGGGTATTGGCACTTTTCATGGAAAAATGTGAAAAATTAAATTTTCTAAATATGAAATAAATGCCTTCTAAACACCTCAAACATTCACTCTAAAACAGAAGATTGTTGTTTTTCGGAATATTTTTAGAAATTTGGGCTCTTTTAGTAACATTAACACCTGGGCTGAAGCATCTTTTATGATCATTTATTGTCTTTCAGGATACATTCTGGGTTTTATTTTGTTTATTTGATGAAAATGAAAAACAATACACACCTTGGATACATTTTTGTTTGATTTGTGTCGAGTGAGATTTTCACCTAGAACCCAAAGGGGTGTATTGGCACTTTTCATGGAAAAATGTGAAAAATTAAATTTTCTAAAAATGAATGAAATGCCTTCTAAACACCTCAAACATTCACTCTAAAACAGAATATTGTTGTTTTTCGCAATATTTTTAGATATTTGGGCTCTTTTAGTAACATTTACACCTGGGCTGAAGCAACTTTTATGCTCATTTCTTGTCTTTCAAGATTAATTCTAGGTTTTATTTTGTTTATTTGATGAAAATGAACAACAATACACACCTTGGATACATTTTTGTTTGATTTGTGTCGAGTGAGATTTTCACCTAGAACCCAAAGGGGGGGGGCATTGGCACTTTTCATGGAAAAATGTGAAAAATTAAATTTTCTAAAAATGAAAAAAATGCCTTTTAAACACCTCAAACATTCACTCTAAAACAGAAGATTGTTGTTTTTCGCAATATTTTTAGAAATTTGGGCTCTTTTAGTAAAATTAACACTTGCGCTAAAACATCTTTTATGCTCATATCATGTCTTTCAGGATTCATTCTGGGTTTTATTTTGTTTATTTGTTGAAAATGAACAACAATACACACCATGGAAACATTTTTGTTTGATTTGTGTCGAGTGAGATTTTCACCTAGAACCCAAAGGGGGGGGTATTGGCACTTTTCATGGAAAAATGTGAAAAATTAAATTTTCTAAAAATGAAATAAATGCCTTCTAAACACCTCAAACATTCACTCTAAAACAGAAGACTGTTGTTTTTCGCAATATTTTTAGAAATTTTGGCTCTTTTAGTAACATTAACACCTAGGCTGAAGCATCTTTTATGATCATTTATTGTCTTTCAAGACACATTCTGGGTTTTATTTTGTTTATTTGATGAAAATGAACAACAATACACACCTTGGATACATTTTTGTTTGATTTGTGTCGAGTGAGATTTTCACGTAGAACCCAAAGGGGGGGTATTGGCACTTTTCATGGAAAAATGTGAAAAATTAAATTTTCAAAAAATGAATGAAATGCCTTCTAAACACCTCAAACATTCACTCTAAAACAGAAGATTGTTGTTTTTCGCAATATTTTTAGATATTTGGGCTCTTTTAGTAACATTAACACCTGGGCTGAAGCAACTTTTATGCTCATTTCTTGTCTTTCAAGATTAATTCTGGGTTTTATTTTGTTTATTTGATGAAAATGAACAACAATACACACCTTGGATACATTTTTGTTTGATTTATGTCGAGTGAGATTTTCACCTAGAACCCAAAGGGGGGGGTATTGGCACTTTTCATGGAAAAATGTGAAAAATTAAATTTTCTAAATATGAAATAAATGCCTTCTAAACACCTCAAACATTCACTCTAAAACAGAAGATTGTTGTTTTTCGCAATATTTTTAGAAATTTGGGCTCTTTTAGTAACATTAACACCTGGGCTGAAGCATCTTTTATGATCATTTATTGTCTTTCAGGATACATTCTGGGTTTTATTTTGTTTATTTGATGAAAATGAACAACAATACACACCAGGGATACATTTTTGTTTGATTTGTATCGAGCGAGATTTTCACCTAGAACCCAAAGGGGGGGGTATTGGCACTTTTCATGGAAAAATGTGAAAAATTAAATTTTCTAAAAATGAAATAAATGCCTTCTAAACACCTCAAACATTCACTCTAAAACAGAAGATTGTTGTTTTTCGCAATATTTGTAGAAATTTGGGCTCTTTTAGTAACATTAACACCTGGGCTGAAGCATCTTTTATGATCATTTATTGTCTTTCAGGATACATTCTGGGTTTTATTTTGTTTATTTGATGAAAATGAAAAACAATACACACCTTGGATACATTTTTGTTTGATTTGTGTCGAGTGAGATTTTCACCTAGAACCCAAAGGGGTGTATTGGCACTTTTCATGGAAAAATGTGAAAAATTAAATTTTCAAAAAATGAAATAAATGCCTTATAAACACCTCAAACATTCACTCTAAAACAGAAGATTGTTGTTTTTCGCAATATTTTTAGAAATTTGGGCTCTTTTAGTAAAATTAACATTTGTGCTAAAGCATCTTTTATGCTCATTTCAAGTCTTTCAGGATTCATTCTGGGTTTTATTTTGTTTATTTGATGAAAATGAACAACAATACACACCTTGGATACATTTTTGTTTGATTTGTGTCGATTGAGATTTTCACCTAGAACCCAAAGGAGGGGGGCATTGGCACTTTTCATGGAAAAATGTGAAAAATTAAATTTTCTAAAAATGAAATAAATGCCTTCTAAACACCTCAAACATTCACTCTAAAACAGAAGATTGTTGTTTTTCGCAATATTTTTAGAAATTTGGGCTCTTTTAGTAACATTAACACCTGGGCTGAAGCATCTTTTATGATCATTTATTGTCTTTCAGGATACATTCTGGGTTTTATTTTGTTTATTTTAAGAAAATGAAAAACAATACACACCTTGGATACATTTTTGTTTGATTTGTGTCGAGTGAGATTTTCACCTAGAACCCAAAGGGGTGTATTGGCACTTTTCATGGAAAAATGTGAAAAATTTAATTTTCTAAAAATGAATGAAATGCCTTCTAAACACCTCAAACATTCACTCTAAAACAGAAGATTGTTGTTTTTCGCAATATTTTTAGATATTTGGGCTCTTTTAGTAAAATTAACACCTGGGCTGAAGCAACTTTTATGCTCATTTCTTGTCTTTCAAGATTAATTCTGGGTTTTATTTTGTTTATTTGATGAAAATGAACAACAATACACACCATTGATAAATTTTTGTTTGATATGTGTCGAGTGAGATTTTCACCTAGAACCCAAAGGGGGGGTATTGGCACTTTTCATGGAAAATTGTGAAAAATTAAATTTTCTAAAAATGAAATAAATGCCTTCTAAACACCTCAAACATTCACTCTAAAACAGAAGATTGTTGTTTTTCGCAATATTTTTAGAAATTTGGGCTCTTTTAGTAACATTAACACTTTCGCTGAAGCAACTTTTATGCTCATTTCTTGTCTTTCAGGATTAATTCTGGGTTTTATTTTGTTTATTTGATGAAAATGAACAACAATACACACCATGGAAACATTTTTGTTTGATTGCGTCAAGTGAGATTTTCACCTAGAACCCAAAGGGGGGGGTATTGGCACTTTTCATGGAAAAATGTGAAAAATTAAATTTTCTAAATATGAAATAAATGCCTTCTAAACACCTCAAACATTCACTCTAAAACAGAAGATTGTTGTTTTTCGCAATATTTTTAGAAATTTGGGCTCTTTTAGTAACATTAACACCTGGGCTGAAGCATCTTTTATGATCATTTATTGTCTTTCAGGATACATTCTGGGTTTTATTTTGTTTATTTGATGAAAATGAACAACAATACACACCAGGGATACATTTTTGTTTGATTTGTATCGAGCGAGATTTTCACCTAGAACCCAAAGGGGGGGGTATTGGCACTTTTCATGGAAAAATGTGAAAAATTAAATTTTCTAAAAATGAAATAAATGCCTTCTAAACACCTCAAACATTCACTCTAAAACAGAAGATTGTTGTTTTTCGCAATATTTGTAGAAATTTGGGCACTTTTAGTAACATTAACACCTGGGCTGAAGCATCTTTTATGATCATTTATTGTCTTTCAGGATACATTCTGGGTTTTATTTTGTTTATTTGATGAAAATGAAAAACAATACACACCTTGGATACATTTTTGTTTGATTTGTGTCGAGTGAGATTTTCACCTAGAACCCAAAGGGGTGTATTGGCACTTTTCATGGAAAAATGTGAAAAATATAATTTTCAAAAAATGAATGAAATGCCTTCTAAACACCTCAAACATTCACTCTAAAACAGAAGATTGTTGTTTTTCGCAATATTTTTAGATATTTGGGCTCTTTTAGTAACATTAACACCTGGGCTGAAGCAACTTTTATGCTCATTTCTTGTCTTTCAAGATTAATTCTGGGTTTTATTTTGTTTATTTGATGAAAATGAACAACAATACACACCTTGGATACATTTTTGTTTGATTTGTGTCGAGTGAGATTTTCACCTAGAACCCAAAGGGGGGGGGCATTGGCACTTTTCATGGAAAAATGTGAAAAATTAAATTTTCTAAAAATGAAATAAATGCCTTCTAAACACCTCAAACATTTACTCTAAAACAAAAGATTGTTGTTTTTCGCAATATTTTTAGAAATTTGGGCTCTTTTAGTAACATTAACACTTTCGCTGAAGCAACTTTTATGCTCATTTCTTGTCTTTCAGGATTAATTCTGGGTTTTATTTTGTTTATTTGATGAAAATGAACAACAATACACACCATTGATAAATTTTTGTTTGATATGTGTCGAGCGAGATTTTCACCTAGAACCCAAAGGGGGGGTATTGGCACTTTTCATGGAAAATTGTGAAAAATTAAATTTTCTAAAAATGAAATAAATGCCTTCTAAACACCTCAAACATTCACTCTAAAACAGAAGACTGTTGTTTTTCGCAATAATTTAAGAAATTTGAGCTCTTTTAGTAACATTAACACCTGGGCTGAAGCATCTTTTATGATCATTTATTGTCTTTCAAGACACATTCTGGGTTTTATTTTGTTTATTTGATGAAAATGAACAACAATACACACCTTGGATACATTTTTGTTTGATTTGTGTCGAGTGAGATTTTCACGTAGAACCCAAAGGGGGGGTATTGGCACTTTTCATGGAAAAATGTGAAAAATTAAATTTTCTAAAAATGAAATTAATTCCTTCTAAACACCTCAAACATTCACTCTAAAACAGAAGATTGTTGTTTTTCGCAATATTTGTAGAAATTTGGGCTCTTTAAGTAACATTAACACCTGGGCTGAAGCATCTTTTATGATCATTTATTGTCTTTCAGGATACATTCTGGGTTTTATTTTGTTTATTTTATGAAAATGAAAAACAATACACACCTTGGATACATTTTTGTTTGATTTGTGTCGAGTGAGATTTTCACCTAGAACCCAAAGGGGTGTATTGGCACTTTTCATGGAAAAATGTGAAATAATTTAATTTTCTAAAAATGAATGAAATGCCTTCTAAACACCTCAAACATTCACTCTAAAACAGAAGATTGTTGTTTTTCGCAATATTTTTAGATATTTGGGCTCTTTTAGTAACATTAACACCTGGGCTGAAGCAACTTTTATGCTCATTTCTTGTCTTTCAAGATTAATTCTGGGTTTTATTTTGTTTATTTGATGAAAATGAACAACAATACACACCATTGATAAATTTTTGTTTGATATGTGTCGAGTGAGATTTTCACCTAGAACCCAAAGGGGGGGTATTGGCACTTTTCATGGAAAATTGTGAAAAATTAAATTTTCTAAAAATGAAATAAATGCCTTCTAAACACCTCAAACATTCACTCTAAAACAGAAGATTGTTGTTTTTCGCAATATTTTTAGAAATTTGGGCTCTTTTAGTAACATTAACACTTTCGCTGAAGCAACTTTTATGCTCATTTCTTGTCTTTCAGGATTAATTCTGGGTTTTATTTTGTTTATTTGATGAAAATGAACAACAATACACACCATGGAAACATTTTTGTGTGATTGCGTCAAGTGAGATTTTCACCTAGAACCCAAAGGGGGGGGTATTGGCACTTTTCATGGAAAAATGTGAAAAATTAAATTTTCTAAATATGAAATAAATGCCTTCTAAACACCTCAAACATTCACTCTAAAACAGAAGATTGTTGTTTTTCGCAATATTTTTAGAAATTTGGGCTCTTTTAGTAACATTAACACCTGGGCTGAAGCATCTTTTATGATCATTTATTGTCTTTCAGGATACATTCTGGGTTTTATTTTGTTTATTTGATGAAAATGAACAACAATACACACCAGGGATACATTTTTGTTTGATTTGTATCGAGCGAGATTTTCACCTAGAACCCAAAGGGGGGGGTATTGGCACTTTTCATGGAAAAATGTGAAAAATTAAATTTTCTAAAAATGAAATTAATTCCTTCTAAACACCTCAAACATTCACTCTAAAACAGAAGATTGTTGTTTTTCGCAATATTTTTAGAAATTTGGGCTCTTTTAGTAACATTAACACCTGGGCTGAAGCATCTTTTATGATCATTTATTGTCTTTCAGGATACATTCTGGGTTTTATTTTGTTTATTTGATGAAAATGAACAACAATACACACCAGGGATACATTTTTATTTGATTTGTATCGAGCGAGATTTTCACCTAGAACCCAAAGGGGGGGGTATTGGCACTTTTCATGGAAAAATGTGAAAAATTAAATTTTCTAAAAATGAAATAAATGCCTTCTAAACACCTCAAACATTCACTCTAAAACAGAAGATTGTTGTTTTTCGCAATATTTGTAGAAATTTGGGCTCTTTTAGTAACATTAACACCTGGGCTGAAGCATCTTTTATGATCATTTATTGTCTTTCAGGATACATTCTGGGTTTTATTTTGTTTATTTGATGAAAATGAAAAACAATACACACCTTGGATACATTTTTGTTTGATTTGTGTCGAGTGAGATTTTCACCTAGAACCCAAAGGGGTGTATTGGCACTTTTCATGGAAAAATGTGAAAAATTAAATTTTCAAAAAATGAATGAAATGCCTTCTAAACACCTCAAACATTCACTCTAAAACAGAAGATTGTTGTTTTTCGCAATATTTTTAGATATTTGGGCTCTTTTAGTAACATTAACACCTGGGCTGAAGCAACTTTTATGCTCATTTCTTGTCTTTCAAGATTAATTCTGGGTTTTATTTTGTTTATTTGATGAAAATGAACAACAATACACACCTTGGATACATTTTTGTTTGATTTGTGTCGAGTGAGATTTTCACCTAGAACCCAAAGGGGGGGGGCATTGGCACTTTTCATGGAAAAATGTGAAAAATTAAATTTTCTAAAAATGAAATAAATGCCTTATAAACACCTCAAACATTCACTCTAAAACAGAAGATTGTTGTTTTTCGCAATATTTTTAGATATTTGGGCTCTTTTAGTAACATAAACACCTGGGCTGAAGCAACTTTTATGCTCATTTCTTGTCTTTCAAGATTAATTCTGGGTTTTATTTTGTTTATTTGATGAAAATGAACAACAATACACACCTTGGATACATTTTTGTTTGATTTGTGTCGAGTGAGATTTTCACCTAGAACCCAAAGGGGGGGGTATTGGCACTTTTCATGGAAAAATGTGAAAAATTAAATTTTCTAAAAATGAAATAAATGCCTTCTAAACACCTCAAACATTCACTCTAAAACAGAAGACTGTTGTTTTTCGCAATATTTTTAGAAATTTGGGCTCTTTTAGTAACATTAACACCTGGGCTGAAGCATCTTTTATGATCATTTATTGTCTTTCAAGACACATTCTGGGTTTTATTTTGTTTATTTGATGAAAATGAACAACAATACACACCTTGGATACATTTTTGTTTGATTTGTGTCGAGTGAGATTTTCACGTAGAACCCAAAGGGGGGGTATTGGCACTTTTCATGGAAAAATGTGAAAAATTAAATTTTCTAAAAATGAAATTAATTCCTTCTAAACACCTCAAACATTCACTCTAAAACAGAAGATTGTTGTTTTTCGCAATATTTTTAGAAATTTGGGCTCTTTTAGTAACATTAACACTTGCGCTGAAGCAACTTTTATGCTCATTTCATGTCTTTCAGGATTAATTCTGGGTTTTATTTTGTTTATTTGATGAAAATGAACAACAATACACACCATGGAAACATTTTTGTTTGATTTGCGTCACGTGAGATTTTCACCTAGAACCCAATGGGGGGGGTATTGGCACTTTTCATGGAAAAATGTGAAAAATTAAATTTTCTAAAAATGAAATAAATGCCTTCTAAACACCTCAAACATTCACTCTAAAACAGAAGATTGTTGTTTTTCGCAATATTTTTAGAAATTTGGGCTCTTTTAGTAACATTAACACCTGGGCTGAAGCATCTTTTATGATCATTTATTGTCTTTCAGGATACATTCTGGGTTTTATTTTGTTTATTTGATGAAAATGAACAACAATACACACCAGGGATACATTTTTGTTTGATTTGTATCGAGCGAGATTTTCACCTTGAACCCAAAGGTGGGGGTATTGGCACTTTTCATGGAAAAATGTGAAAAATTAAATTTTCTAAAAATGAAATAAATGCCTTCTAAACACCTCAAACATTCACTCTAAAACAGAAGATTGTTGTTTTTCGCAATATTTGTAGAAATTTGGGCTCTTTTAGTAACATTAACACCTGGGCTGAAGCATCTTTTATGATCATTTATTGTCTTTCAGGATACATTCTGGGTTTTATTTTGTTTATTTTATGAAAATAAAAAACAATACACACCTTGGATACATTTTTGTTTGATTTGTGTCGAGTGAGATTTTCACCTAGAACCCAAAGGGGTGTATTGGCACTTTTCATGGAAAAATGTGAAAAATTTAATTTTCTAAAAATGAATGAAATGCCTTCTAAACACCTCAAACATTCACTCTAAAACAGAAGATTGTTGTTTTTCGCAATATTTTTAGATATTTGGGCTCTTTTAGTAACATTAACACCTGGGCTGAAGCAACTTTTATGCTCATTTCTTGTCTTTCAAGATTAATTCTGGGTTTTATTTTGTTTATTTGATGAAAATGAACAACAATACACACCTTGGATACATTTTTGTTTGATTTGTGTCGAGTGAGATTTTCACCTAGAACCCAAAGGGGGGGGTATTGGCACTTTTCATGGAAAAATGTGAAAAATTAAATTTTCTAAAAATGAAATAAATGCCTTATAAACACCTCAAACATTCACTCTAAAACAGAAGATTGTTGTTTTTCGCAATATTTTTAGAAATTTGGGCTCTTTTAGTAAAATTACCACATGCGCTAAAGCATCTTTTATGCTCATTTCATGTCTTTCAGGATTCATTCTGGGTTTTTTTTTGTTTATTTGATGAAAATGAACAACAATACACACCATGGAAACCTTTTTGTTTGATTGGTGTTGAGTGAGATTTTCACCTAGAACCCAAAGGGGGGGGGGTATTGGCACTTTTCATGGAAAAATGTGAAAAATTAAATTTTCTAAAAATGAAATAAATGCCTTCTAAACACCTCAAACATTCATTTTAAAACAGAAGACTGTTGTTTTTCGCAATATTTTTAGAAATTTGGGCTCTTTTAGTGACATTAACACTTGCGCTGAAGCAACTTTTATGCTCATTTCTTGTCTTTCAGGATTAATTCTGCGTTTTATTTTGTTTATTTGATGAAAATGAACAACAATACACACCATGGAAACATTTTTGTTTGATTTGCGTCACGTGAGATTTTCACCTAGAACCCAATGGGGGGGGGTATTGGCACTTTTCATGGAAAAATGTGAAAAATTAAATTTTCTAAAAATGAAATAAATGCCTTCTAAACACCTCAAACATTCACTCTAAAACAGAAGATTGTTGTTTTTCGCAATATTTTTAGAAATTTGGGTTCTTTTAGTAACATTAACACCTGGGCGGAAGCATCTTTTATGATCATTTATTGTCTTTCAGGATTCATTCTGGGTTTTATTTTGTTTATTTGATGAAAATGATCAACAATACACACCATGGAAACATTTTTGTTTCATTTGTGTCGAGTGAGATTTTCACCTAGAACCCAAAGGGGTGTATTGGCACTTTTCATGGAAAAATGTGAAAAATTAAATTTTCTAAAAATGAATGAAATGCCTTCTAAACACCTCAAACATTCACTCTAAAACAGAAGATTGTTGTTTTTCGCAATATTTTTAGAAATTTGGGCTCTTTTAGTAACATTAACACCTGGGCTGAAGCATCTTTTATGCTCATTTCTTGTCTTTCAAGATTAATTCTGGGTTTTATTTTGTTTATTTGATGAAAATGAACAACAATACACACCTTGGATACATTTTTGTTTGATTTGTGTCGAGTGAGATTTTCACCTAGAACCCAAAGGGGGGGCAATTTTCTAAAAATGAAATAAATGCCTTCTAAACACCTCAAACATTCACTCTATTGGCACTTTTCATGGAAAAATGTGAAAAATTAAATTTTATAAAAATGAAATAAATGCCTTCTAAACACCTCAAACATTCACTCTAAAACAGAAGATTGTTGTTTTTCGCAATATTTTTAGAAATTTGGGCTCTTTTAGTAACATTAACACCTCGGCTGAAGCAACTTTTATGCTCATTTCTTGTCTTTCAGGATTAATTCTGGGTTTTATTTTGTTTATTTGATGAAAATGAACAACAATACACACCATGGAAACATTTTTGTTTGATTTGCGTCAAGTGAGATTTTCACCTAGAACCCAAAGGGGGGGGTATTGGCACTTTTCATGGAAAAATGTGAAAAATTAAATTTTCCAAAATGAAATAAATGCCTTCTAAACACCTCAAACATTCACTCTAAAACAGAAGATTGTTGTTTTTCGTAATATTTTTAGAAATTTGGGCTCTTTTAGTAACATTAACACTTGGGCTGAAGCATCTTTTATGATCTTTTATTGTCTTTCAGGATTCATCTGGGTTTTATTTTGTTTATTTGATGAAAATGAACAACAATACACACCATTGATAAATTTTTGTTTGATTTGTGTCGAGTGAGATTTTCACCTAGAACCCAAAGGGGGGGTATTGGCACTTTCATGGAAAAATGTGAAAAATTAAATTTTCTAAAAATGAAATAAATGCCTTCTAAACACCTCTAACATTCACTCTAAAACAGAAGATTGTTGTTTTTCGCAATATTTTTAGAAATTTGGGCTCTTTTAGTAACATTAACACTTTCGCTGAAGCAACTTTTATGCTCATTTCTTGTCTTTCAGGATTAATTCTGGGTTTTATTTTGTTTATTCGATGAAAATGAACAACAATACACACCAAGGAAACATTTTTGTTTGATTTGCGTCACGTGAGATTTTCACCTAGAACCCAAAGGGGGGGGTATTGGCACTTTTCATGGAAAAATGTGAAAAATTTAATTTTCTAAAAATGTAATAAATGCCTTCTAAACACCTCAAACATTCACTCTAAAACAGAAGATTGTTGTTTTTCGCAATATTTTTAGAAATTTGGGCTCTTTTAGTAACATTAACACCTGGGCTGAAGCATCTTTTATGATCATTTATGGTCTTTCAGGACACATTCTGGGTTTTATTTTGTTTATTTGATGAAAATGAACAACAATACACACCTTGGATACATTTTTGTTTGATTTGTGTCGAGTGAGATTTTCACCTAGAACCCAAAGGGGGGGTATTGGCACTTTTCATGGAAAAATGTGAAAAATTAAATTTTCTAAAAATGAAATTAATGCCTTCTAAACACCTCAAACATTCACTCTAAAACAGAAGATTGTTGTTTTTCGCAATATTTTTAGAAATTTGGGCTCTTTTAGTAAAATTAACACTTGCGCTGAAGCAACTTTTATGCTCATTTCTTGTCTTTCAGGATTAATTCTGGGTTTTATTTTGTTTATTTGATGAAAATGAACAACAATACACACCATGGAAACATTTTTGTTTGATTTGCGTCACGTGAGATTTTCACCTATAACCCAATGGGGGGGGTATTGGAACTTTTCATGGATAAATGTGAAAAATTAAATTTTCTAAAAATGAAATAAATACCTTCTAAACACCTCAAACATTCACTCTAAAACAGAAGATTGTTGTTTTTCGCAATATTTTTAGAAATTTGGGCTCTTTTAGTAACATTAACACCTGGGCTGAAGCATCTTTTATGCTCATTTCTTGTCTTTCAAGTTTAATTCTGGGTTTTATTTTGTTTATTTGATGAAAATGAACAGCAATACACACCTTGGATACATTTTTGTTTGATTTGTGTCGAGTGAGATTTTCACCTAGAACTCAAAGGGGGGGGTATTGGCACTTTTCATGGAAGAATGTGAAAAATTAAATTTTCTAAAAATGAAATAAATGCCTTCTAAACACCTCAAACATTCACTCTAAAACAGAAGATTGTTTTTTTTCGCAATATTTTTAGAAATTTGGGCTCTTTTAGTAAAATTAACATTTGTGCTAAAGCATCTTTTATGCTCATTTCATGTCTTTCAGGATTCATTCTGGGTTTTATTTTGTTTATTTGATGAAAATGAACAACAATACACACCTTGGATACATTTTTGTTTGATTTGTGTCGATTGAGATTTTCACCTAGAACCCAAAGGAGGGGGGCATTGGCACTTTTCATGGAAAAATGTGAAAAATTAAATTTTCTAAAAATGAAATAAATGCCTTCTAAACACCTCAAACATTCACTCTAAAACAGAAGATTGTTGTTTTTCGCAATATTTGTAGAAATTTGGGCTCTTTTAGTAACATTAACACCTGGGCTGAAGCATCTTTTATGATCATTTATTGTCTTTCAGGATACATTCTGGGTTTTATTTTGTTTATTTTATGAAAATGAAAAACAATACACACCTTGGATACATTTTGTTTGATTTGTGTCGAGTGTGATTTTCACCTAGAACCCAAAGGGGTGTATTGGCACTTTTCATGGAAAAATGTGAAAAATTTAATTTTCTAAAAATGAATGAAATGCCTTCTAAACACCTCAAACATTCACTCTAAAACAGAAGATTGTTGTTTTTCGCAATATTTTTAGATATTTGGGCTCTTTTAGTAACATTAACACCTGGGCTGAAGCAACTTTTATGCTCATTTCTTGTCTTTCAAGATTAATTCTGGGTTTTATTTTGTTTATTTGATGAAAATGAACAACAATACACACCTTGGATACATTTTTGTTTGATTTGTGTCGAGTGAGATTTTCACCTAGAACCCAAAGGTGGGGGTATTGGCACTTTTCATGGAAAAATGTGAAAAATTAAATTTTCTAAAAATGAAATAAATGCCTTCTAAACACCTCAAACATTCACTCTAAAACAGAAGATTGTTGTTTTTCGCAATATTTTTTGAAATTTGGGCTCTTTTAGTAAAATTAACACTTGCGCTAAAGCATCTTTTATGCTCATTTCATGTCTTTCAGGATTCATTCTGGGTTTTATTTTGTTTATTTGATGAAAATGAACAACAATACACACCATGGAAACCTTTTTGTTTGATTTGTGTCGAGTGAGATTTTCACCTAGAACCCAAAGGGGGGGGGTATTGGCACTTTTCATGGAAAAATGTGAAAAATTAAATTTTCTAAAAATGAAATAAATGCCTTCTAAACACCTCAAACATTCACTCTAAAACAGAAGATTGTTGTTTTTCGCAGTATTTTTAGAAATTTGGGCTCTTTTAGTAACATTAACACTTGCGCTGAAGCATCTTTAATGCTCATTTCTTGTCTTTCAGGATTATTCTGTGTTTTATTTTGTTTATTTGATGAAAATAAACAACAATACACACCATGGAAACATTTTTGTTTGATTTGTGTCGAGTGAGATTTTAACCTAGAACCCAAAGGGGGGTATTGGCACTTTTCATGGAAAAATGTGAAAAATTAAATTTTCTAAAAATGGAATAAATGCCTTCTAAACACCTCAAACATTCACTCTAAAACAGAAGATTGTTGTTTTTCGCAATATTTTTAGAAATTTGGGCTCTTTTAGTAACATTAACACCTGGGCTGAAGCAACTTTTATGCTCATTTCTTGTCTTTCAGGATTAATTCTGGGTTTTATTTTGTTTATTTGATGAAAATGAACAACAATACCCACCTTGGATACATTTTTGTTTGATTTGTATCGAGCGAGATTTTCACCTAGAACCCAAAGGGGGGGGGTTTGGCACTTTTCATGGAAAAATGTGAAAAATTAAATTTTCTAAAAATGAAATTAATGCCTTCTAAACACCTCAAACATTCACTCTAAAACAGAAGATTGTTGTTTTTCGCAATATTTTTAGAAATTTGGGCTCTTTTAGTAACATTAACACCTGGGCGGAAGCATCTTTTATGATCATTTATTGTCTTTCAGGATTCATTCTGGGTTTTATTTTGTTTATTTGATGAAAATGAACAACAATACACACCATGGAAACATTTTTGTTTCATTTGTGTCGAGTGAGATTTTCACCTAGAACCCAAAGGGGTGTATTGGCACTTTTCATGGAAAAATGTGAAAAATTAAATTTTCTAAAAATGAATGAAATGCCTTCTAAACACCTCAAACATTCACTCTAAAACAGAAGATTGTTGTTTTTCGCAATATTTTTAGAAATTTGGGCTCTTTTAGTAACATAAACACCTGGGCTGAAGCAACTTTTATGCTCATTTCTTGTCTTTCAAGATTAATTCTGGGTTTTATTTTGTTTATTTGATGAAAATGAACAACAATACACACCTTGGATACATTTTTGTTTGATTTGTGTCGAGTGAGATTTTCACCTAGAACCCAAAGGGGGGGTATTGGCACTTTTCATGGAAAAATGTGAAAAATTAAATTTTCTAAATATGAAATAAATGCCTTCTAAACACCTCAAACATTCACTCTAAAACAGAAGATTGTTGTTTTTCGCAATATTTTTAGAAATCTGGGCTCTTTTAGTAACATTTACACCTGGGCTGAAGCATCTTTTATGATCATTTATTGTCTTTCAGGATACATTCTGGGTTTTATTTTGTTTATTTGATGAAAATGAACAACAATACACACCTTGGATACATTTTTGTTTGATTTGTATCGAGCGAGATTTTCACCTAGAACCCAAAGGGGGGGGGGGTATTGGCACTTTTCATGGAAAAATGTGAAAAATTAAATTTTCTAAAAATGAAATAAATGCCTTCTAAACACCTCAAACATTCACTCTAAAACAGAAGATTGTTGTTTTTCGCAATATTTTTAGAAATTTGGGCTCTTTTAGTAACATTAACACCTGGGCTGAAGCAACTTTTATGCTCATTTCTTGTCTTTCAGGATTAATTCTGGGTTTTATTTTGTTTATTTGTTGAAAATGAACAACAATACACACCATGGAAACATTTTTGTTTGATTTGCTTCAAGTGAGATTTTCACCTAGAACCCAAAGGGGGGGGTATTGGCACTTTTCATGGAAAAATGTGAAAAATTAAATTTTCCAAAATGAAAGAAATGCCTTCTAAACACCTCAAACATTCACTCTAAAACAGAAGATTGTTGTTTTTCGTAATATTTTTAGAAATTTGGGCTCTTTTAGTAACATTAACACTTGGGCTGAAGCATCTTTTATGATCTTTTATTGTCTTTCAGGATTCATCTGGGTTTTATTTTGTTTATTTGATGAAAATGAACAACAATACACACCATTGATAAATTTTTGTTTGATTTGTGTCGAGTGAGATTTTCACCTAGAACCCAAAGGGGGGGTATTGGCACTTTTCATGGAAAAATGTGAAAAATTAAATTTTCTAAAAATGAAATAAATGCCTTCTAAACACCTCAAACATTCACTCTAAAACAGAAGATTGTTGTTTTTCGCAATATTTTTAGAAATTTGGGCTCTTTTAGTAACATTAACACTTTCGCTGAAGCAACTTTTATGCTCATTTCTTGTCTTTCAGGATAAATTCTGGGTTTTATTTTGTTTATTTGATGAAAATGAACAACAATACACACCAAGGAAACATTTTTGTTTGATTTGCGTCACGTGAGGTTTTCACCTAGAACCCAAAGGGGGGGGTATTGGCACTTTTCATGGAAAAATGTGAAAAATTAAATTTTCTAAAAATGTAATAAATGCCTTCTAAACACCTCAAACATTCACTCTAAAACAGAAGATTGTTGTTTTTCGCAATATTTTTAGAAATTTGGGCTCTTTTAGTAACATTAACACCTGGGCTGAAGCATCTTTTATGATCATTTATGGTCTTTCAGGACACATTCTGGGTTTTATTTTGTTTATTTGATGAAAATGAACAACAATACACACCTTGGATACATTTTTGTTTGATTTGTGTCGAGTGAGATTTTCACCTAGAACCCAAAGGGGGGGTATTGGCACTTTTCATGGAAAAATGTGAAAAATTAAATTTTCTAAAAATGAAATTAATGCCTTCTAAACACCTCAAACATTCACTCTAAAACAGAAGATTGTTGTTTTTCGCAATATTTTTAGAAATTTGGGCTCTTTTAGTAACATTAACACCTGGGCTGAAGCAACTTTTATGCTCATTTCTTGTCTTTCAGGATTAATTCTGGGTTTATTTTGTTTATTTGATGAAAATGAACAACAATACACACCATGGAAACATTTTTGTTTGATTTGCGTCACGTGAGATTTTCACCTATAACCCAATGGGGGGGGTATTGGAACTTTTCATGGAAAAATGTGAAAAATTAAATTTTCTAAAAATGAAATAAATGCCTTCTAAACACCTCAAACATTCACTCTAAAACAGAAGATTGTTGTTTTTCGCAATATTTTTAGAAATTTGGGCTCTTTTAGTAACATTAACACCTGGGCTGAAGCAACTTTTATGCTCATTTCTTGTCTTTCAAGATTAATTCTGGGTTTTATTTTGTTTATTTGATGAAAATGAACAGCAATACACACCTTGGATACATTTTTGTTTGATTTGTGTCGAGTGAGATTTTCACCTAGAACTCAAAGGGGGGGGTATTGGCACTTTTCATGGAAGAATGTGAAAAATTAAATTTTCTAAAAATGAAATAAATGCCTTCTAAACACCTCAAACATTCACTCTAAAACAGAAGATTGTTGTTTTTCGCAATATTTTTAGAAATTTGGGCTCTTTTAGTAAAATTAACATTTGTGCTAAAGCATCTTTTATGCTCATTTCATGTCTTTCAGGATTCATTCTGGGTTTTATTTTGTTTATTTGATGAAAATGAACAACCATACACACCTTGGATACATTTTTGTTTGATTTGTGTCGATTGAGATTTTCACCTAGAACCCAAAGGAGGGGGGCATTCGCACTTTTCATGGAAAAATGTGAAAAATTAAATTTTCTAAAAATGAAATAAATGCCTTCTAAACACCTCAAACATTTACTCTAAAACAAAAGATTGTTGTTTTTGGCTATATTTTTAGAAATTTGGGCTCTTTTAGTAACATTAACACCTGGGCTGAAGCATCTTTTATGGCCATTTATTGTCTTTCAGGATACATTCTTGGTTTTATTTTGTTTATTTAATGAAAATGAACAACAAAACACACCATGGAAACATTTTTGTTTGATTTGTGTCGAGTGAGATTTTCACCTAGAACCCAAAGGGGGTGTATTGGAACTTTTCATGGAAAAATGTAAAAAATTAAATTTTCTAAAAATGAAATAAATGCCTTCTAAACACCTCAAACATTCACTCTAAAACAGAAGATTGTTGTTTTTCGCAATATTTTTAGAAATTTGGGCTCTTTTAGTAAAATAAACACTTGCGCTAAAGCATCTTTTATGTTCATTTCATGTCTTTCAGGATTAATTCTGGGTTTTATTTTGTTTATTTGATGAAAATGAACAACAATACACACCATGGAAACATTTTTGTTTGATTTGTGTCAAGTGAGATTTTCACCTAGAACCCAAAGGGGGGGTATTGGCACTTTTCATGGAAAAATGTGAAAAATTAAATTTTCTAAAAATGAAATAAATGCCTTCTAAACACCTCAAACATTCACTCTAAAACAGACGATTGTTGTTTTTCGCAATATTTTTAGAAATTTGGGCTCTTTTAGTAACATTAACACCTGGGCTGAAGCATCTTTTATGATCTTTTATTGTCTTTCAGGATTCATTCTGGGTTTTATTTTGTTTAATTGATGAAAATGAACAACAATACACACCTTGGATACATTTTTGTTTGATTTGTGTCGAGTGAGATTTTCACCTAGAACCCAAAGGGGGGGGTATTGGCACTTTTCATGGAAAAATGTGAAAAATTAAATTTTCTAAAAATGAAATAAATGCCTTCTAAACACCTCAAACATTCACTCTAAAACAGAAGATTGTTGTTTTTCGCAATATTTTTAGAAATTTGGGCTCTTTTAGTAACATTAACACTTGCGCTGAAGTATCTTTTATGCTCATTTCTTGTCTTTCAGGATTAATTCTGGGTTTTATTTTGTTTATTTGATGAAAATGAACAACAATACACACCATGGAAACATTTTTGTTTGATTTGTGTCGAGTGAGATTTTCACCTAGAACCAAAGGGGGGGGTATTGGCACTTTTTATGGAAAAATGTGAAAAATTAAATTTTCTAAAAATGAAATAAATGCCTTCTAAAAACCACAAACATTCACTCTAAAACAGAAGATTGTTGTTTTTCGCAATATTTTTAGCAATTTGGGCTCTTTTAGTAACATTAACACTTGCGCTGAAGCATCATTTATGCTAATTTCTTGTCTTTCAGGATTCATTCTGGGTTTTATTTTGTTTATTTAATGAAAATAAAACAACAATGCACACCATGGAAACATTTTTGTTTGATTTGTGTCGAGTGAGATTTTCACCTAGAACCCAAAGGGGGGGTATTGGCACTTTTCATGGAAAAATGTGAAAAATTAAATTTTCTAAAAATGAAATAAATGCCTTCTAAACACCTAAAACATTCACTCTAAAACAGAAGATTGTTGTTTTTCGCAATATTTTTAGAAATTTGGGCTCTTTTAGTAACATTTACACTTTCGCTGAAGCAACTTTTATGCTCATTTCTTGTCTTTCAGGATTAATTCTGGGTTATATTTTGTTTAATTGATGAAAATGAACAACAATACACACCATGGAAACATTTTTGTTTGATTTGTGTCGAGTGAGATTTTCACCTAGAACCCAAAGGGGGGTATTAACACTTTTCATGGAAAAATGTAAAAATTAAATTTTCTAAAAATGAAATAAATGCCTTCTAAACACGTCAAACATTTACTCTAAAACAGAAGATTGTTGTTTTTCGCTATATTTTTAGAAATTTGGGCTCTTTTAGTAACATTAACACCTGGGCTGAAGCATCTTTTATGGCCATTTATTGTCTTTCAGGATACATTCTGGGTTTTATTTTGTTTATTTGATGAAAATGAACAACAATACACACCATGGAAACATTTTTGTTTGATTTGTGTCGAGTGAGATTTTCACCTAGAACCCAAAGGGGGGGGTATTGGAACTTTTCATGGAAAAATGTAAAAAATTAAATTTTCTAAAAATGAAATAAATGCCTTCTAAACACCTCAAACATTCACTCTAAAACAGAAGATTGTTGTTTTTCGCAATATTTTTAGAAATTTGGGCTCTTTTAGTAACATTAACACCTGGGCTGAAGCAACTTTTATGCTCATTTCTTGTCTTTCAAGATTAATTCTGGGTTTTATTTTGTTTATTTGATGAAAATGAACAACAATACACACCATGGAAACATTTTTGTTTGATTTGTGTCAAGTGAGATTTTCACCTAGAACCCAAAGGGGGGGTATTGGCACTTTTCATGGAAAAATGTGAAAAATTAAATTTTCTAAAAATGAAATAAATGCCTTCTAAACACCTCTAACATTCACTCTCAAACAGAAGATTGTGGTTTTTCGCAATATTTTTAGAAATTTGGGCTCTTTTATTAAAATTAACATTTGTGCTAAAGCATCTTTTATGCTCATTTCATGTCTTTCAGGATTCATTCTGGGTTTTATTTTGTTTATTTGATGAAAATGAACAACAATACACACCTTGGATACAATTTTGTTTGATTTGTGTCGATTGAGATTTTCACCTAGAACCCAAAGGGGGGGGTATTGGCACTTTTCATGGAAAAATGTGAAAAATTAAATTTTCTAAAAATGAAATAAATGCCTTCTAAACACCTCAAACATTTACTCTAAAACAAAAGATTGTTGTTTTTCGCTATATTTTTAGAAATTTGGGCTCTTTTAGTAACATTAACACCTGGGCTGAAGCATCTTTAATGGCCATTTATTGTCTTTCAGGATACATTCTGGGTTTTATTTTGTTTATTTGATGAAAATGAACAACAATACACACCATGGAAACATTTTTGTTTGATTTGTGTCGAGTGAGATTTTCACCTAGAACCCAAAGGGGGGGGTATTGGCACTTTTCATGGAAAAATGTAAAAAATTAAATTTTCTAAAAAGGTAATAAATGCCTTCTAAACACCTCAAACATTCACTCTAAAACAGAAAATTGTTGTTTTTCGCAATATTTTTAGAAATTTGGGCTCTTTTAGTAAAATAAACACTTGCGCTAAAGCATCTTTTATGTTCATTTCATGTCTTTCAGGATTAATTCTGGGTTTTATTTTGTTTATTTGATGAAAATGAACAACAATACACACCATGGAAACATTTTTGTTTGATTTGTGTCAAGTGAGATTTTCACCTAGAACCCAAAGGGGGGGTATTGGCACTTTTCATGGAAAAATGTGAAAAATTAAATTTTCTAAAAATGAAATAATTGCCTTCTAAACACCTCAAACATTCACTCTAAAACAGAAGATTGTTGTTTTTCGCAATATTCTTAGAAATTTGGGCTCTTTTAGTAACATTAACACTTGGGCTGAAGCATCTTTTATGATCTTTTATTGTCTTTCAGGATTCATTCTGGGTTTTATTTTGTTTAATTGATGAAAATGAACAACAATACACACCTTGGATACATTTTTGTTTGATTTGTGTCGAGTGAGATTTTCACCTAGAACCCAAAGGGGGGGGTATTGGCACTTTTCATGGAAAAATGTGAAAAATTAAATTTTCTAAAAATGAAATAAATGCCTTCTAAACACCTCAAACATTCACTCTAAAACAGAAGATTGTTGTTTTTCGCAATATTTTTAGAAATTTGGGCTCTTTTAGTAACATTAACACTTGCGCTGAAGTATCTTTTATGCTCATTTCTTGTCTTTCAGGATTAATTCTGGGTTTTATTTTGTTTATTTGATGAAAATGAACAACAATACACACCATGGAAACATTTTTGTTTGATTTGTGTCGAGTGAGATTTTCACCTAGAACCAAAGGGGGGGGTATTGGCACTTTTTATGGAAAAATGTGAAAAATTAAATTTTCTAAAAATGAAATAAATGCCTTCTAAAAACCACAAACATTCACTCTAAAACAGAAGATTGTTGTTTTTCGCAATATTTTTAGCAATTTGGGCTCTTTTAGTAACATTAACACTTGCGCTGAAGCATCATTTATGCTAATTTCTTGTCTTTCAGGATTCATTCTGGGTTTTATTTTGTTTATTTGATGAAAATAAAACAACAATGCACACCATGGAAACATTTTTGTTTGATTTGTGTCGAGTGAGATTTTCACCTAGAACCCAAAGGGGGGGTATTGGCACTTTTCATGGAAAAATGTGAAAAATTAAATTTTCTAAAAATGAAATAAATGCCTTCTAAACACCTAAAACATTCACTCTAAAACAGAAGATTGTTGTTTTTCGCAATATTTTTAGAAATTTGGGCTCTTTTAGTAACATTTACACTTTCGCTGAAGCAACTTTTATGCTCATTTCTTGTCTTTCAGGATTAATTCTGGGTTATATTTTGTTTAATTGATGAAAATGAACAACAATACACACCATGGAAACATTTTTGTTTGATTTGTGTCGAGTGAGATTTTCACCTAGAACCCAAAGGGGGGTATTAACACTTTTCATGGAAAAATGTAAAAATTAAATTTTCTAAAAATGAAATAAATGCCTTCTAAACACCTCAAACATTCACTCTAAAACAGAAGATTGTTGTTTTTGCAATATTTTTAGAAATTTGGGCTCTTTTAGTAACATTAACACTTTCTCTGAAGCAACTTTTATGCTCATTTCTTGTCCTTCAAGATTAATTCTGGGTTTTATTTTGTTTATTTGATGAAAATGAACAACAATACACACCATGGAAACATTTTTGTTTGATTTGTGTCGAGTGAGATTTTCACCTAGAACCCAAAGGGGGGGCAATTTTCTAAAAATGAAATAAATGCCTTCTAAACACCTCAAACATTCACTCTATTGGCACTTTTCATGGAAAAATGTAAAAAATTAAATTTTCTAAAAATGAAATAAATGCCTTCTAAACACCTCAAACATTCACTCTAAAACAGAAGATTGTTGTTTTTCGCAATATTTTCAGAAATTTGGGCTCTTTTAGTAAAATTAACACTTGCGCTGAAGCATCTTTTATGCTCATTTCATGTCTTTCAGGATTAATTCTGGGTTTTATTTTGTTTATTTGATGAAAATGAACAACAATACACACCATGGAAACATTTTTGTTTGATTTGTGTCAAGTGAGATTTTCACCTAGAACCCAAAGGGGGGGTATTGGCATTTTTCATGGAAAAATGTGAAAAATTAAATTTTCTAAAAATGAAATAAATGCCTTCTAAACACCTCAAACATTCACTCTAAAACCGAAGATTGTTGTTTTTCGCAATATTTTTAGAAATTTGGGCTCTTTTAGTAACATTAACACCTGTGCTGAAGCATCTTTTATGATCTTTTATTGTCTTTCAGGATTCATTCTGGGTTTTATTTTGTTTATTTGATGAAAATGAACAACAATACACACCTTGGATACAATTTTGTTTGATTTGTGTCGATTGAGATTTTCACCTAGAACCCAAAGGGGGGGGTATTGGCACTATTCATGGAAAAATGTGAAAAATTAAATTTTCTAAAAATGAAATTAATGCCTTCTAAACACCTCAAACATTCACTCTAAAACAGGGGATTGTAGTTTTTCGCTATATTTTTAGAAATTTGGGCTCTTTTAGTAACATTAACACTTGCGCTGAAGCAACTTTTATGCTCATTTCTTGTCTTTCAGGATTAATTCTGGGTTTTATTTTGTTTATTTGATGAAAATGAACTACAATACACACCATGGAAACATTTTTGTTTGATTTGCGTCACGTGAGATTTTCACCTAGAACCCAATGGGGGGGGTATTGGCACTTTTCATGGAAAATTGTGAAAAATTAAATTTTCTAAAAATGAAATAAATGCCTTCTAAACACCTCAAACATTCACTCTAAAACAGAAGATTGTTGTTTTTCGCAATATTTTTAGAAATTTGGGCTCTTTTAATAACATTAACACCTGGGCTGAAGCAACTTTTATGCTCATTTCTTGTCTTTCAAGATTAATTCTGGGTTTTATTTTGTTTATTTGATGAAAATGAACAACAATACACACCTTGGATACATTTTTGTTGAGTGAGATTTTCACCTAGAACCCAAAGGGGGGGGTATTGGCACTTTTCATGGAAGAATGTGAAAAATTAAATTTTCTAAAAATGAAATAAATGCCTTCTAAACACCTCAAACATTCACTCTAAAACAGAAGATTGTTGTTTTTCGCAATTTTTTTAGAATTTTGGGCTCTTTTAGTAAAATTAACATTTGTGCTAAAACATCTTTTATGCTCATTTCATGTCTTTCAGGATTCATTCTGGGTTTTATTTTGTTTATTTGATGAAAATTAACAACAATACACACCTTGGATACATTTTTGTTTGATTTGTGTCGAGTGAGATTTTCACCTAGAACCCAAAGGGGGGGGTATTGGAACTTTTCATGGAAAAATGTGAAAAATTAAATTTTCTAAAAATGAAATAAATGCCTTCTAAACACGTCAAACATTTACTCTAAAACAAAAGATTGTTGTTTTTCGCTATATTTTTAGAAATTTGGGCTCTTTTAGTAACATTAACACCTGGGCTGAAGCATCTTTTATGGCCATTTATTGTCTTTCAGGATACATTCTGGGTTTTATTTTGTTTATTTGATGAAAATGAACAACAATACACACCATGGAAACATTTTTGTTTGATTTGTGTCGAGTGAGATTTTCACCTAGAACCCAAAGGGGGGGGTATTGGAACTTTTCATGGAAAAATGTAAAAAATTAAATTTTCTAAAAATGAAATAAATGCCTTCTAAACACCTCAAACATTCACTCTAAAACAGCAGATTGTTGTTTTTCGCAATATTTTTAGAAATTTGGGCTCTTTTAGTAAAATAAACACTTGCGCTAAAGCATCTTTTATGTTTATTTCATGTCTTTCAGGATTAATTCTTGGTTTTATTTTGTTTATTTGATGAAAATGAACAACAATACACACCATGGAAACATTTTTGTTTGATTTGTGTCAAGTGAGATTTTCACCTAGAACCCAAAGGGGGGGTATTGGCACTTTTCATGGAAAAATGTGAAAAATTAAATTTTCTAAAAATGAAATAAATGCCTTCTAAACACCTCAAACATTTACTCTAAAACAAAAGATTGTTGTTTTTCGCTATATTTTTAGAAATTTGGGCTCTTTTAGTAACATTAACACTTGGGCTGAAGCATCTTTAATGGCCATTTATTGTCTTTCAGGATACATTCTGGGTTTTATTTTGTTTATTTGATGAAAATGAACAACAATACACACCATGGAAACATTTTTGTTTGATTTGTGTCGAGGGAGATTTTCACCTAGAACCCAAAGGGGGGGGTATTGGCACTTTTCATGGAAAAATGTAAAAAATTAAATTTTCTAAAAATGAAATAAATGCCTTCTAAACACCTCAAACATTCACTCTAAAACAGAAAATTGTTGTTTTTCGCAATATTTTTAGAAATTTGGGCTCTTTTAGTAAAATAAACACTTGCGCTAAAGCATCTTTTATGTTCATTTCATGTCTTTCAGGATTAATTCTGGGTTTTATTTTGTTTATTTGATGAAAATGAACAACAATACACACCATGGAAACATTTTTGTTTGATTTGTGTCAAGTGAGATTTTCACCTAGAACCCAAAGGGGGGGTATTGGCACTTTTCATGGAAAAACGTGAAAAATTAAATTTTCTAAAAATGAAATAATTGCCTTCTAAACACCTCAAACATTCACTCTTAAACAGAAGATTGTTGTTTTAGGCAATATTCTTAGAAATTTGGGCTCTTTTAGTAACATTAACACTTGGGCTGAAGCATCTTTTATGATCTTTTATTGTCTTTCAGGATTCATTCTGGGTTTTATTTTGTTTAATTGATGAAAATGAACAACAATACACACCTTGGATACATTTTTGTTTGATTTGTGTCGAGTGAGATTTTCACCTAGAACCCAAAGGGGCGGGTATTGGCACTTTTCATGGAAAAATGTGAAAAATTAAATTTTCTAAAAATGAAATAAATGCCATCTAAACACCTCAAACATTCACTCTAAAACAGAAGATTGTTGTTTTTCGCAATATTTTTAGAAATTTGGGCTCTTTTAGTAACATTAACACTTGCGCTGAAGTATCTTTTATGCTCATTTCTTGTCTTTCAGGATTAATTCTGGGTTTTATTTTGTTTATTTGATGAAAATGAACAACAATACACACCATGGAAACATTTTTGTTTGATTTGTGTCGAGTGAGATTTTCACCTAGAACCAAGGGGGGGGTATTGGCACTTTTTATGGAAAAATGTGAAAAATTAAATTTTCTAAAAATGAAATAAATGCCTTCTAAAAACCACAAACATTCACTCTAAAACAGAAGATTGTTGTTTTTCGCAATATTTTTAGCAATTTGGGCTCTTTTAGTAACATTAACACTTGCGCTGAAGCATCATTTATGCTAATTTCTTGTCTTTCAGGATTCATTCTGGGTTTTATTTTGTTTATTTGATGAAAATAAACAACAATGCACACCATGGAAACATTTTTGTTTGATTTGTGTCGAGTGAGATTTTCACCTAGAACCCAAAGGGGGGGGTATTGGCACTTTTCATGGAAAAATGTGAAAAATTAAATTTTCTAAAAATGAAATAAATGCCTTCTAAACACCTAAAACATTCACTCTAAAACAGAAGATTGTTGTTTTTCGCAATATTTTTAGAAATTTGGGCTCTTGTAGTAACATTAACACTTTCGCTGAAGCAACTTTTATGCTCATTTCTTGTCTTTTAAGATTAATTCTGGGTTTTATTTTGTTTATTTGATGAAAATGAACAACAATACACACCATGGAAACATTTTTGTTTGATTTGTGTCGAGTGAGATTTTCACCTAGAACCCAAAGGGGGGGGTATTGGCACTTTTCATGGAAAAATGTGAAAAATTAAATTTTCTTAAAATGAAATAAATGCCTTCTAAACACCTCAAACATTCACTCTAAAACAGAAGATTGTTCTTTTTTGCAATATTTTTAGAAATTTGGGCTCTTTTAGTAACATTAACACTTGCGCTGTAGCATCTTTTATGCTCATTTCTTGTCTTTCAGGATTAATTCTGGGTTATATTTTGTTTAATTGATGAAAATGAAAAACAATACACACCTTGGATACATTTTTGTTTGATTTGTGTCGAGTGAGATTTTCACCTAGAACCCAAAGGGGGGGGTATTGGAACTTTTCATGGAAAAATGTGAAAAATTAAATTTTCTAAAAATGAAATAAATGCCTTCTAAACACGTCAAACATTTACTCTAAAACAAAAGATTGTTGTTTTTCGCTATATTTTTAGAAATTTGGGCTCTTTTAGTAACATTAACACCTGGGCTGAAGCATCTTTTATGGCCATTTATTGTCTTTCAGGATACATTCTGGGTTTTATTTTGTTTATTTGATGAAAATGAACAACAATACACACCATAGAAACATTTTTGTTTGATTTGTGTCGAGTGAGATTTTCACCTAGAACCCAAAGGGGGGGGTATTGGAACTTTTCATGGAAAAATGTAAAAAATTAAATTTTCTAAAAATGAAATAAATGCCTTCTAAACACCTCAAACATTCACTCTAAAACAGAAGATTGTTGTTTTTCGCAATATTTTTAGAAATTTGGGCTCTTTTAGTAAAATAAACACTTGCGCTAAAGCATCTTTTATGTTTATTTCATGTCTTTCAGGATTAATTCTTGGTTTTATTTTGTTTATTTGATGAAAATGAACAACAATACACACCATGGAAACATTTTTGTTTGATTTGTGTCAAGTGAGATTTTCACCTAGAACCCAAAGGGGGGGTATTGGCACTTTTCATGGAAAAATGTGAAAAATTAAATTTTCTAAAAATGAAATAAATGCCTTCTAAACACCTCAAACATTCACTCTAAAACAGAAGATTGTTGTTTTTCGCAATATTTTTAGAAATTTGGGCTCTTTTAGTAACATTAACACCTGGGCTGAAGCAACTTTTATGCTCATTTCTTGTCTTTCAAGATTAATTCTGGGTTTTATTTTGTTTATTTGATGAAAATGAACAACAATACACACCTTGGATATATTTTTGTTTGATTTGTGTCGAGTGAGATTTTCACCTAGAACACAAAGGGGGGGGTATTGGCACTTTTCATGGAAAAATGTGAAAAATTAAATTTTCTAAAAATGAAATAAATGCCTTCTAAACACCTCAAACATTCACTCTCAAACAGAAGATTGTTGTTTTTCGCAATATTTTTAGAAATTTGGGCTCTTTTAGTAACATTAACACCTGGGCTGAAGCATCTTTTATGATCTTTTATTGTCTTTCAGGATTCATTCTGGGTTTTATTTTGTTTATTTGATGAAAATGAACAACAATACACACCTTGGATACAATTTTGTTTGATTTGTGTCGATTGAGATTTTCACCTAGAACCCAAAGGGGGGGTATTGGCACTTTTCATGGAAAAATGTGAAAAATTATATTTTCTAAAAATGAAATAAATGCCTTCTAAACACCTCAAACATTTACTCTAAAACAAAAGATTGTTGTTTTTCGCTATATTTTTAGAAATTTGGGCTCTTTTAGTAACATTAACACTTGGGCTGAAGCATCTTTAATGGCCATTTATTGTCTTTCAGGATACATTCTGGGTTTTATTTTGTTTATTTGATGAAAATGAACAACAATACACACCATGGAAACATTTTTGTTTGATTTGTGTCGAGGGAGATTTTCACCTAGAACCCAAAGGGGGGGGTATTGGCACTTTTCATGGAAAAATGTAAAAAATTAAATTTTCTAAAAATGAAATAAATGCCTTCTAAACACCTCAAACATTCACTCTAAAACAGAAAATTGTTGTTTTTCGCAATATTTTTAGAAATTTGGGCTCTTTTAGTAAAATAAACACTTGCGCTAAAGCATCTTTTATGTTCATTTCATGTCTTTCAGGATTAATTCTGGGTTTTATTTTGTTTATTTGATGAAAATGAACAACAATACACACCATGGAAACATTTTTGTTTGATTTGTGTCAAGTGAGATTTTCACCTAGAACCCAAAGGGGGGGTATTGGCACTTTTCATGGAAAAACGTGAAAAATTAAATTTTCTAAAAATGAAATAATTGCCTTCTAAACACCTCAAACATTCACTCTAAAACAGAAGATTGTTGTTTTAGGCAATATTCTTAGAAATTTGGGCTCTTTTAGTAACATTAACACTTGGGCTGAAGCATCTTTTATGATCTTTTATTGTCTTTCAGGATTCATTCTGGGTTTTATTTTGTTTAATTGATGAAAATGAACAACAATACACACCTTGGATACATTTTTGTTTGATTTGTGTCGAGTGAGATTTTCACCTAGAACCCAAAGGGGCGGGTATTGGCACTTTTCATGGAAAAATGTGAAAAATTAAATTTTCTAAAAATGAAATAAATGCCATCTAAACACCTCAAACATTCACTCTAAAACAGAAGATTGTTGTTTTTCGCAATATTTTTAGAAATTTGGGCTCTTTTAGTAACATTAACACTTGCGCTGAAGTATCTTTTATGCTCATTTCTTGTCTTTCAGGATTAATTCTGGGTTTTATTTTGTTTATTTGATGAAAATGAACAACAATACACACCATGGAAACATTTTTGTTTGATTTGTGTCGAGTGAGATTTTCACCTAGAACCAAGGGGGGGGTATTGGCACTTTTTATGGAAAAATGTGAAAAATTAAATTTTCTAAAAATGAAATAAATGCCTTCTAAAAACCACAAACATTCACTCTAAAACAGAAGATTGTTGTTTTTCGCAATATTTTTAGCAATTTGGGCTCTTTTAGTAACATTAACACTTGCGCTGAAGCATCATTTATGCTAATTTCTTGTCTTTCAGGATTCATTCTGGGTTTTATTTTGTTTATTTGATGAAAATAAACAACAATGCACACCATGGAAACATTTTTGTTTGATTTGTGTCGAGTGAGATTTTCACCTAGAACCCAAAGGGGGGGGTATTGGCACTTTTCATGGAAAAATGTGAAAAATTAAATTTTCTAAAAATGAAATAAATGCCTTCTAAACACCTAAAACATTCACTCTAAAACAGAAGATTGTTGTTTTTCGCAATATTTTTAGAAATTTGGGCTCTTGTAGTAACATTAACACTTTCGCTGAAGCAACTTTTATGCTCATTTCTTGTCTTTTAAGATTAATTCTGGGTTTTATTTTGTTTATTTGATGAAAATGAACAACAATACACACCATGGAAACATTTTTGTTTGATTTGTGTCGAGTGAGATTTTCACCTAGAACCCAAAGGGGGGGGTATTGGCACTTTTCATGGAAAAATGTGAAAAATTAAATTTTCTTAAAATGAAATAAATGCCTTCTAAACACCTCAAACATTCACTCTAAAACAGAAGATTGTTCTTTTTTGCAATATTTTTAGAAATTTGGGCTCTTTTAGTAACATTAACACTTGCGCTGTAGCATCTTTTATGCTCATTTCTTGTCTTTCAGGATTAATTCTGGGTTATATTTTGTTTAATTGATGAAAATGAACAACAATACACACCATGGAAACATTTTTGTTTGATTTGTGTCGAGTGAGATTTTCACCTAGAACCCAAAGGGGGGTATTAACACTTTTCATGGAAAAATGTAAAAATTAAATTTTCTAAAAATGAAATAAATGCCTTCTAAACACCTCAAACATTCACTCTAAAACAGAAGATTGTTGTTTTTCGCAATATTTTTAGAAATTTGGGCTCTTTTAGTAACATTAACACTTTCTCTGAAGCAACTTTTATGCTCATTTCTTGTCCTTCAAGATTAATTCTGGGTTTTAATTTGTTTATTTGATGAAAATGAACAACAATACACACCATGGAAACATTTTTGTTTGATTTGTGTCGAGTGAGATTTTCACCTAGAACCCAAAGGGGGGGCAATTTTCTAAAAATGAAATAAATGCCTTCTAAACACCTCAAACATTCACTCTATTGGCACTTTTCATGGAAAAATGTGAAAAATTAAATTTTCTAAAAATGAAATAAATGCCTTCTAAACACCTCAAACATTCACTCTAAAACCGTAGATTGTTGTTTTTCGCAATATTTTTAGAAATTTGGGCTCCTTTAGTAACATTAACACTTCGGCTGAAGCATCTTTTATGATCTTTTACTGTCTTTCAGGATTCATACTGGGTTTTATTTCGTTTATTTGATGAAAATGAACAACAATACACACCATGGAAACACTTTTGGTTGATTTGTGTCGAGTGAGATTTTCACCTAGAACCCAAAGGGGGGGGCATTGGCACTTTTCATAGAAAAATGTGAAAAATTAAATTTTCTAAAAATGAAATAAATGCCTTCTAAAAACCTCAAACATTCACTCTAAAACAGAAGATTGTTGTTTTTCGCAATATTTGTAGAAATTTGGGCTCTTTTAGTAACATTAACACTTGGGCTGAAGCATCTTTTATGATCTTTTATTGTCTTTCAGGATTCATCTGGGTTTTATTTTGTTTATTTGATGAAAATGAACAACAATACACACCTTTGATAAATTTTTGTTTGATTTGTGTCGAGTGAGACTTTCACCTAGAACCCAAAGGGGGGGTATTGGCACTTTTCATGGAAAAATGTGAAAAATTAAATTTTCTAAAAATGAAATAAATGCCTTCTAAACACCTCAAACATTCACTCTAAAACAGAAGATTGTTGTTTTTCGCAATATTTTTAGAAATTTGGGCTCTTTTAGTAACATTAACACCTGGGCTGAAGCATCTTTTATGATCATTTATTGTCTTTCAGGATACATTCTGGGTTTTATTTTGTTTATCTGATGAAAATGAACAACAATACACACCTTGGATACATTTTTGTTTGATTTGTATCGAGCGAGATTTTCACCTAGAACCCAAAGGGGGGGGTATTGGCACTTTTCATGGAAAAATGTGAAAAATTAAATTTTCTAAAAATGAAATAAATGCCTTCTAAACACCTCAAACATTCACTCTAAAACAGAAGATTGTTGTTTTTCGCAATATTTGTAGAAATTTGGGCTCTTTTAGTAACATTAACACCTGGGCTGAAGCATCTTTTATGATCATTTATTGTCTTTCAGGATACATTCTGGGTTTTTTTTTTTTTATTTGATGAAAATGAAAAACAATACACACCTTGGATACATTTTTGTTTGATTTGTGTCGAGTGAGATTTTCACCTAGAACCCAAAGGGGTGTATTGGCACTTTTCATGGAAAAATGTGAAAAATTAAATTTTCTAAAAATGAATGAAATGCCTTCTAAACACCTCAAACATTCACTCTAAAACAGAAGATTGTTGTTTTTCGCAATATTTTTAGATATTTGGGCTCTTTTAGTAACATTAACACCTGGGCTGAAGCAACTTTTATGCTCATTTCTTGTCTTTCAAGATTAATTCTGGGTTTTATTTTGTTTATTTGATGAAAATGAACAACAATACACACCTTGGATACATTCATGTTTGATTTGTGTCGAGTGAGATTTTCACCTAGAACCCAAAGGGGGGGGCATTGGCACATTTCATGGAAAAATGTGAAAAATTAAATTTTCTAAAAATGAAATAAATGCCTTATAAACACCTCAAACATTCACTCTAAAACAGAAGATTGTTGTTTTTCGCAATATTTTTAGAAATTTGGGCTCTTTTAGTAAAATTAACACTTGCGCTAAAACATCTTTTATGCTCATTTCATGTCTTTCAGGATTCATTCTGGGTTTTATTTTGTTTATTTGTTGAAAATGAACAACAATACACACCATGGAAACATTTTTGTTTGATTTGTGTCGAGTGAGATTTTCACCTAGAACCCAAAGGGGGGGGTATTGGCACTTTTCATGGAAAAATGTGAAAAATTAAATTTTCTAAAAATGAAATAAATGCCTTCTAAACACCTCAAACATTCACTCTAAAACAGAAGACTGTTGTTTTTCGCAATAATTTAAGAAATTTGAGCTCTTTTAGTAACATTAACACCTGGGCTGAAGCATCTTTTATGATCATTTATTGTCTTTCAAGACACATTCTGGGTTTTATTTTGTTTATTTGATGAAAATGAACAACAATACACACCTTGGATACATTTTTGTTTGATTTGTGTCGAGTGAGATTTTCACGTAGAACCCAAAGGGGGGGTATTGGCACTTTTCATGGAAAAATGTGAAAAATTAAATTTTCTAAAAATGAAATTAATTCCTTCTAAACACCTCAAACATTCACTCTAAAACAGGGGATTGTTGTTTTTCGCTATATTTTTAGAAATTTGGGCTCTTTAAGTAACATTAACACTTGCGCTGAAGCAACTTTTATGCTCATTTCTTGTCTTTCAGGATTAATTCTGGGTTTTATTTTGTTTATTTGATGAAAATGAACAACAATACACACCATGGAAACATTTTTGTTTGATTTGCGTCACGTGAGATTTTCACCTAGAACCCAAGGGGGGGGTATTGGCACTTTTCATGGAAAATGTGAAAAATTAAATTTTCTAAAAATGAAATAAATGCCTTCTTAACACCTCAAACATTCAATCTTAAACAGAAGATTGGTTTTTTTTGCAATATTTTTAGAAATTAGGGCTCTTTTAGTAAAATTAACACTTGTGCTAAAGCATCTTTTATGCTCATATCATGTCTTTCAGGATTCATTCTGGGTTTTATTTTGTTTATTTGATGAAAATGAACAACAATACACACCTTGGATACATTTTTGTTTGATTTGTGTCGAGTGAGATTTTCACCTAGAACCCAAAGGGGGGGGGGCCCTTTTCATGGAAAAATGTGAAAAATTAAATTTTCTAAAAATGAAATTAATGCCTTCTAAACACCTCAAACATTCACTCAAAAACAGAAGATTGTTGTTTTTCGCAATATTTTTAGAAATTTGGGCTCTTTTAGTAACATTAACACCTGGGCTGAAGCATCTTTTATGATCTTTTATTGTCTTTCAGGATTCATTCTGGGTTTTATTTTGTTTATTTGATGAAAATGAACAACAATACACACCTTGGATACAATTTTGTTTGATTTGTGTCGATTGAGATTTTCACCTAGAACCCAAAGGGGGGATTATTGGCACTTTTCATGGAAAAATTTGAAAAATTAAATTTTCTAAAAATGAAGTAAATGCTATCTAAACACCTCAAACATTTACTCTAAAACAAAAGATTGTTGTTTTTCGCAATATTTTTAGAAATTTGGGCTCTTTTAGAAACATTAACACTTGCGCTGAAGCATCTTTTATGTTCATTTCATGTCTTTCAGGATTAATTCTGGGTTTTATTTTGTTTATTTGATGAAAATGAACAACAATACACACCATGGAAACATTTTTGTTTGATTTGTGTCGAGTGAGATTTTCACCTAGAACCCAAAGGGGGGGGGTATTGGCACTTTTCATGGAAAAATGTGAAAAATTAAATTTTCTAAAAATGAAATAAATGCCTTCTAAACACCTAAAACATTCACTCTAAAACAGAAGATTGTTGTTTTTCGCAATATTTTTAGAAATTTGGGCTCTTTTAGTAACATTAACACTTTCGCTGAAGCAACTTTTATGCTCATTTCTTGTCTTTCAAGATTAATTCTGGGTTTTATTTTGTTTATTTGATGAAAATGAACAACAATACACACCATGGAAACATTTTTGTTTGATTTGTGTCGAGTGAGATTTTCACCTAGAACCCAAAGGGGGGGGCATTGGCACTTTTCATGGAAAAATGTGAAAAATTAAATTTTCTAAAAATGAAATAAATGCCTTATAAACACCTCAAACATTCACTCTAAAACAGAAGATTGTTGTTTTTCGCAATATTTTTAGAAATTTGGGCTCTTTTAGTAAAATTAACACTTGCGCTAAAACATCTTTTATGCTCATTTCTTGTCTTTCAGGATTAATTCTGGGTTTTATTTTGTTTATTTGATGAAAATGAACAACAATACACACCATGGAAACATTTTTGTTTGATTGCGTCAAGTGAGATTTTCACCTAGAACCCAAAGGGGGGGTATTGGCACTTTTCATGGAAAAATGTGAAAAATTAAATTTTCTAAAAATGAAATAAATGCCTTCTAAACACCTCAAACATTCACTCTAAAACAGAAGATTGTTGTTTTTCGCAATATTTTTAGAAATTTGGGCTCTTTTAGTAACATTAACACCTGGGCTGAAGCATCTTTTATGATCATTTATTGTCTTTCAGGATACATTCTGGGTTTTATTTTGTTTATCTGATGAAAATGAACAACAATACACACCTTGGATACATTTTTGTTTGATTTGTATCGAGCGAGATTTTCACCTAGAACCCAAAGGGGGGGGTATTGGCACTTTTCATGGAAAAATGTGAAAAATTAAATTTTCTAAAAATGAAATAAATGCCATCTAAACACCTCAAACATTCACTCTAAAACAGAAGATTGTTGTTTTTCGCAATATTTGTAGAAATTTGGGCTCTTTTAGTAACATTAACACCTGGGCTGAAGCATCTTTAATGATCATTTATTGTCTTTCAGGATACATTCTGGGTTTTATTTTGTTTATTTGATGAAAATGAAAAACAATACACACCTTGGATACATTTTTGTTTGATATGTGTCGAGTGAAATTTTCACCTAGAACCCAAAGGGGGGGTATTGGCACTTTTTTTGGAAAAATGTGAAAAATTAAATTTTCTAAAAATGAAATTAATGCCTTCTAAACACCTCAAACATTCACTCTAAAACAGAAGATTGTTGTTTTTCGCAATATTTTTAGAAATTTGGGCTCTTTTAGTAACATTAACACTTGGGCTGAAGCATCTTTTATGATCTTTTATTGTCTTTCAGGATTCATTCTGGGTTTTATTTTGTTTATTTGATGAAAATGAACAACAATACACACCATGGAAACATTTTTGTTTCATTTGTGTCGAGTGAGATTTTCACCTAGAACCCAAAGGGGTGTATTGGCACTTTTCATGGAAAAATGTGAAAAATTAAATTTTCTAAAAATGAATGAAATGCCTTCTAAACACCATAACATTCACTCTAAAACAGAAGATTGTTTTTTTCGCAATATTTTTAGAAATTTGGGCTTTTTTAGTAACATTAACACCTGGGCTGAAGCAACTTTTATGCTCATTTCTTGTCTTTCAAGATTAATTCTGGGTTTTATTTTGTTTATTTGATGAAAATGAACAACAATACACACCTTGGATACATTTATGTTTGATTTGTGTAGAGTGAGATTTTCACCTAGAATCCAAAGGAGGGGGTATTGGCACTTTTCATGGAAAATGTGAAAAATTAAATTTTCTAAAAATGAAATAAATGCCTTCTAAACACCTCAAACATTCACTCTAAAACAGAAGATTGTTGTTTTTCGCAATATTTTTAGAAATTTGGGCTCTTTTAGTAAAATTAACACTTGTGCTAAAGCATCTTTTATGCTCATTTCATGTCTTTCAGGATTCATTCTGGGTTTTATTTTGTTTATTTGATGAAAATGAACAACAATACACACCTTGGATACATTTTTGTTTGATTTGTGTCGAGTGAGATTTTCACCTAGAACCCAAAGGGGGGGGGGCACTTTTCATGGAAAAATGTGAAAAGTTAAATTTTCTAAAAATGAAATTAATGCCTTCTAAACACCTCAAGCATTCACTCAAAAACAGAAGATTGTTGTTTTTCGCAATATTTTTAGAAATTTGGGCTCTTTTAGTAACATTAACACCTGGGCTGAAGCATCTTTTATGATCTTTTATTGTCTTTCAGGATTCATTCTGGGTTTTATTTTGTTTATTTGATGAAAATGAACAACAATACACACCTTGGATACAATTTTGTTTGATTTGTGTCGAGTGAGATTTTCACCTAGAACCCAAAGGGGGGGGGTATTGGCACTTTTCATGGAAAAATTTGAAAAATTAATTTTTCTAAAAATGAAGTAAATGCTATCTAAACACCTCAAACATTTACTCTAAAACAAAAGATTGTTGTTTTTCGCAATATTTTTAGAAATTTGGGCTCTTTTAGTAACATTAACACTTGCGCTGAAGCATCTTTTATGTTCATTTCATGTCTTTCAGGATTAATTCTGGGTTTTATTTTGTTTATTTGATGAAAATGAACAACAATACACACCATGGAAACATTTTTGTTTGATTTGTGTCAAGTGAGATTTTCACCTAGAACCCAAAGGGGGGTATTGGCACTTTTCATGGAAAAATGTGAAAAATTAAATTTTCTAAAAATGAAATAAATGCCTTCTAAACACCTCAAACATTCACTCTAAAACAGAAGATTGTTGTTTTTCGCAATATTTTTAGAAATTTGGGCTCTTTTAGTAACATTAACACTTGGGCTGAAGCATCTTTTATGATCTTTTATTGTCTTTCAGGATTCATTCTGGGTTTTATTTTGTTTATTTGATGAAAATGAACAACAATACACACCTTGGATACATTTTTGTTTGATTTGTGTCGAGTGAGATTTTCACCTAGAACCCAAAGGGGGGGGTATTGGCACTTTTCATGGAAAAATGTGAAAAATTAAATTTTCTAAAAATGAAATAAATGCCTTCTAAACACCTCAAACATTCACTCTAAAACAGAAGATTGTTGTTTTTCGCAATATTTTTAGAAATTTGGGCTCTTTTAGTAACATTGACACTTGCGCTGAAGTATATTTTATGCTCATTTCTTGTCTTTCAGGATTAATTCTGGGTTTTATTTTGTTTATTTGATGAAAATGAACAACAATACACACCATGGAAACATTTTTGTTTGATTTGTGTCGAGTTAGATAATCACCTAGAACCAAAGGGGGGGGTATTGGCACTTTTTATGGAATAATGTGAAAAATTAAATTTTCAAAAAATGAAATAAATGCCTTCTAAACACCACAAACATTCACTCTAAAACAAAAGATTGTTGTTTTTCGCAATATTTTTAGAAATTTGGGCTCTTTTAGTAACATTAACGTTTTCTCTGAAGCAACTTTTATGCTCATTTCTTGTCCTTCAAGATTAATTCTAGGTTTTATTTTGTTTATTTGATGAAAATGAACAACAATACACACCATGGAAACATTTTTGTTTGATTTTTGTCAAGTGAGATTTTCACCTAGAACCCAAAGGGGGGTATTGGCACTTTTCATGGAAAAATGTGAAAAATTAAATTTTCTAAAAATGAAATAAATGCCTTCTAAACACCTCAAACATTCACTCTAAAACCGAAGATTGTTGTTTTTCGCAATCTTTTTAGAAATTTGGGCTCTTTTAGTAACATTAACACTTGGGCTGAAGCATCTTTTATGATCTTTTATTGTCTTTCAGGATTCATTCTGGGTTATATTTTGTTTATTTGATGAAAATAAACAACAATACACACCATGGAAACATTTTTGTTTGATTTGTGTCGAGTGAGATTTTCACCTAGAACCCAAAGGGGTGTATTGGCACTTTTCATGGAAAAATGTGAAAAATTAAATTTTCTAAAAATGAAATAAATGCCTTCTAAACACCTCAAACATTCACTCTAAAACAGAAGATTGTTGTTTTTCGCAATATTTGTAGAAATTTGGGCTCTTTTAGTAACATTAACACTTGGGCTGAAGCATCTTTTATGATCTTTTATTGTCTTTCAGGATTCATCTGGGTTTTATTTTGTTTATTTGATGAAAATGAACAACAATACACACCTTTGATAAATTTTTGTTTGATTTGTGTCGAGTAATATTTTCACCTAGAACCCAAAGGGGGGGTATTGGCACTTTTCATGGAAAAATGTGAAAAATTAAATTTTCTAAAAAAAAAATAAATGCCTTCTAAACACCTCAAACATTCACTCTAAAACAGAAGATTGTTGTTTTTCGCAATATTTTTAGAAATTTGGGCTCTTTTAGTAACATTAACACTTTCGCTGAAGCAACTTTTATGCTCATTTCTTGTCTTTCAGGATTAATTCTGGGTTTTATTTTGTTTATTTGATGAAAATGAACAACAATACACACCATGGAAACATTTTTGTTTGATTGCGTCAAGTGAGATTTTCACCTAGAACCCAAAGGGGGGGTATTGGCACTTTTTATGGAAAAATGTGAAAAATTAAATTTTCTAAAAATGAAATAAATGCCTTCTAAACACCTCAAACATTCACTCTAAAACAGAAGATTGTTGTTTTTCGCAATATTTTTAGAAATTTGGGCTCTTTTAGTAACATTAACACCTGGGCTGAAGCATCTTTTATGATCATTTATTGTCTTTCAGGATACATTCTGGGTTTTATTTTGTTTATCTGATGAAAATGAACAACAATACACACCTTGGATACATTTTTGTTTGATTTGTATCGAGCGAGATTTTCACCTAGAACCCAAAGGGGGGGTATTGGCACTTTTCATGGAAAAATGTGAAAAATTAAATTTTCTAAAAATGAAATAAATGCCTTCTAAACACCTCAAACATTCACTCTAAAACAGAAGATTGTTGTTTTTCGCAATATTTTTAGAAATTTGGGCTCTTTTAGTAACATTAACACCTGGGCTGAAGCATCTTTTATGATCATTTATTGTCTTTCAGGATACATTCTGGGTTTTATTTTGTTTATTTGATGAAAATGAAAAACAATATCACCTTGGATACATTTTTGTTTGATATGTGTCGAGTGAAATTTTCACCTAGAACCCAAAGGGGGGGTATTGGCACTTTTCATGGAAAAATGTGAAAAATTAAATTTTCTAAAAATGAAATAAATGCCTTCTAAACACCTCAAACATTCACTCTAAAACAGAAGATTGTTGTTTTTCGCAATATTTTTAGAAATTTGGGCTCTTTTAGTAACATTAACACCTGGGCTGAAGCATCTTTTATGATCATTTATTGTCTTTCAGGATTCATTCTGGGTTTTATTTTGTTTATTTGATGAAAATGAACAACAATACACACCATGGAAACATTTTTGTTTCATTTGTGTCGAGTGAGATTTTCACCTAGAACCCAAAGGGGTGTATTGGCACTTTTCATGGAAAAATGTGAAAAATTAAATTTTCTAAAAATGAAATAAATGCCTTCTAAACACCTCAAACATTCACTCTAAAACAGAAGATTGTTGTTTTTCGCAATATTTTTAGAAATTTGGGCTCTTTTAGTAACATTGACACTTGCGCTGAAGTATATTTTATGCTCATTTCTTGTCTTTCAGGATTAATTCTGGGTTTTATTTTGTTTATTTGATGAAAATAAACAATAATGCACACCATGGAAACATTTTTGTTTGATTTGTGTCGAGTGAGATTTTCACCTAGAACCCAAAGGGGGGGTATTGGCACTTTTCATGGAAAAATGTGAAAAATTAAATTTTCTAAAAATGAAATAAATGCCTTCTAAACACCTCAAACATTCACTCTAAAACAGAAGATTGTTGTTTTTCGCAATATTTTTAGAAATTTGGGCTCTTTTAGTAACATTAACACTTTCGCTGAAGCAACTTTTATGCTCATTTCTTGTCTTTCAAGATTAATTCTGGGTTTTATTTTGTTTATTTGATGAAAATGAACAACAATACACACCATGGAAACATTTTTGTTTGATTTGTGTTGAGTGAGATTTTCACCTAGAACCCAAAGGGGGGGGTATTGGCACTTTTCATGGAAAAATGTGAAAAATTAAATTTTCTAAAAATGAAATAAATGCCTTCTAAACACCTCAAACATTTACTCTAAAACAGAAGATTGTTCTTTTTCGCAATATTTTTAGAAATTTGGGCTCTTTTAGTAACATTAACACATGCGCTGTAGCATCTTTTATGCTCATTTCTTGTCTTTCAGGATTAATTCTCGGTTATATTTTGTTTAATTGATGAAAATGAACAACAAGTCACACCATGGAAACATTTTTGTTTGATTTGTGTCGAGTGAGATGTTCAGCTAGAACCCAAAGGGGGGTATTAACGCTTTTCATGGAAAAATGTAAAAATTAAATTTTCTAAAAATGAAATAAATGCCTTCTAAACACCTCAAACATTCACTCTAAAACAGAACATTGTTGTTTTTCGCAATATTTTTAGAAATTGTGGCTCTTTTAGTAACATTAACACTTTCTCTGAAGCAACTTTTATGCTCATTTCTTGTCCTTCAAGATTAATTCTGGGTTTTATTTTGTTTATTTGATGAAATTAAAAACCAATACACACCATGGAAACATTTTTGTTTGATTTTTGTCAAGTGAGATTTTCACCTAGAACCCAAAGGGGGGTATTGGCACTTTTCATGGAAAAATGTGAAAAATTAAATTTTCTAAAAATGAAATAAATGCCTTCTAAACACCTCAAACATTTACTCTAAAACAGAAGATTGTTGTTTTTCGCAATATTTTTAGAAAATTGGGCTCTTTTAGTAACATTAACACTTGGGCTGAAGCATCTTTAATGATCTTTTATTGTCTTTCAGGATTCATCTGGGTTTTATTTATTTTATTTGATGAAAATGAACAACAATACACACCTTTGATAAATTTTTGTTTGAATTGTGTCGAGTAATATTTTCACCTAGAACCCAAAGGGGGGTATTGGCACTTTTCATGGAAAAATGTGAAAAATTAAATTTTCTAAAAATGAAATAAATGCCTTCTAAAAACCTCAAACATTCACTCTTAAACAGAAGATTGTTGTTTTTCGCAATATTTTTAGAAATTTGGGCTCTTTTAGTAACATTAACACTTTCGCTGAAGCAACTTTTATGCTCATTTCTTGTCTTTCAGGATTAATTCTGGGTTTTATTTTGTTTATTTGATGAAAATGAACAACAATACACACCATGGAAACATTTTTGTTTGATTGCGTCAAGTGAGATTTTCACCTAGAACCCAAAGGGGGGGTATTGGCACTTTTCATGGAAAAATGTGAAAAATTAAATTTTCTAAAAATGAAATAAATGCCTTCTAAACACCTCAAACATTCACTCTAAAACAGAAGATTGTTGTTTTTCGCAATATTTTTAGAAATTTGGGCTCTTTTAGTAACATTAACACCTGGGCTGAAGCATCTTTTATGATCATTTATTGTCTTTCAGGATACATTCTGGGTTTTATTTTGTTTATCTGATGAAAATGAACAACAATACACACCATGGAAACATTTTTGTTTGATTGCGTCAAGTGAGATTTTCACCTAGAACCCAAAGGGGGGGTATTGGCACTTTTCATGGAAAAATGTGAAAAATTAAATTTTCTAAAAATGAAATAAATGCCTTCTAAACACCTCAAACATTCACTCTAAAACAGAAGATTGTTGTTTTTCGCAATATTTTTAGAAATTTGGGCTCTTTTAGTAACATTAACACTTTCGCTGAAGCAACTTTTATGCTCATTTCTTGTCTTTCAAGATTAATTCTGGGTTTAATTTTTTTATTTGATGAAAATGAACAACAATACACACCATGGAAACATTTTTGTTTGATTTGTGTCGAGTGAGATTTTCACCTAGAACCCAAAGGGGGGGGTATTGGCACTTTTCATGGAAAAATGTGAAAAATTAAATTTTCTAAAAATGAAATTAATGCCTTCTAAACACCTCAAACATTCACTCAAAAACAGAAGATTGTTGTTTTTCGCAATATTTTTAGAAATTTGGGTTCTTTTAGTAACATTAACACCTGGGCTGAAGCATCTTTTATGATCATTTATTGTCTTTCAGGATTAATTCTGGGTTTTATTTGTTTATTTTATGAAAATGAACAACAATACACACCATGGAAACATTTTTGATTGATTTGTGTCGAGTGAGATGTTCAGCTAGAACCCAAAGGGGGGTATTAACACTTTTCATGGAAAAATGTAAAAATTAAATTTTCTAAAAATGAAATAAATGCCTTCTAAACACCTCAAACATTCACTCTAAAACAGAAGATTGTTGTTTTTCGCAATATTTTTAGAAATTTGGGCTCTTTTAGTAACATTAACACTTTCTCTGAAGCAACTTTTATGCTCATTTCTTGTCCTTCAAGATTAATTCTGGGTTTTATTTTGTTTATTTGATGAAAATGAACAACAATACACACCATGGAAACATTTTTGTTTGATTTTTTTCAAGTGAGATTTTCACCTAGAACCCAAAGGGGGGTATTGGCACTTTTCATGGAAAAATGTGAAAAATTAAATTTTCTAAAAATGAAATAAATGCCTTCTAAACACCTCAAACATTCACTCTAAAACCGAAGATTGTTGTTTTTCGCAATATTTTTAGAAATTTGGGCTCTTTTAGTAACATTAACACCTGGGCTGAAGCATCTTTTATGATCTTTTATTGACTTTCAGGATTCATTCTGGGTTTTATTTTGTTTATTTGATGAAAATGAACAACAATACACACAATGGAAACATTTTTGTTTGATTTGTGTCGAGTGAGATTTTCACCTAGAACCCAAAGGGGTGTATTGGCACTTTTCATGGAAAAATGTGAAAATTTAAATTTTCTAAAAATGAAATAAATGCCTTCTAAACACCTCAAACATTCACTCTAGAACAGAAGATTGTTGTTTTTCGCAATATTTTTAGAAATTTGGGCTCTTTTAGTAACATTAACACTTGGGCTGAAGCATCTTTTATGATCTTTTATTGTCTTTCAGGATTCATCTGGGTTTTATTTTGTTTATTTGATGAAAATGAACAACAATACACACCTTTGATAAATTTTTGTTTGAATTGTGTCGAGTAATATTTTCACCTAGAACCCAAAGGGGGGGTATTGGCACTTTTCATGGAAAAATGTGAAAAATTAAATTTTCTAAAAATGAAATAAATGCCTTCTAAACACCTCAAACATTCACTCTAAAACAGAAGATTGTTGTTTTTCGCAATATTTTTAGAAATTTGGGCTCTTTTAGTAACATTAACACCTGGGCTGAAGCATCTTTTATGATCATTTATTGTCTTTCAGGATACATTCTGGGTTTTATTTTGTTTATCTGATGAAAATGAACAACAATACACACCTTGGATACATTTTTGTTTGATTTGTACCGAGCGAGATTTTCACCTAGAACCCAAAGGGGGGGGTATTGGCACTTTTCATGGAAAAATGTGAAAAATTAAATTTTCTAAAAATGAAATAAATGCCTTCTAAACACCTCAAACATTCACTCTAAAACAGAAGATTGTTGTTTTTCGCAATATTTGTAGAAATTTGGGCTCTTTTAGTAACATTTACACCTGGGCTGAAGCATCTTTTATGATCATTTATTGTCTTTCAGGATATATTCTGGGTTTTATTTTGTTTATTTGATGAAAATGAAAAACAATACACACCTTGGATACATTTTTGTTTGATATGTGTCGAGTGAGATGTTCAGCTAGAACCCAAAGGGGGGTATTAACACTTTTCATGGAAAAATGTAAAAATTAAATTTTCTAAAAATGAAATAAATGCCTTCTAAACACCTCAAACATTCACTCTAAAACAGAAGATTGTTGTTTTTCGCAATATTTTTAGAAATTTGGGCTCTTTTAGTAACATTAACACTTTCTCTGAAGCAACTTTTATGCTCATTTCTTGTCCTTCAAGATTAATTCTGGGTTTTATTTTGTTTATTTGATGAAAATGAACAACAATACACACCATGGAAACATTTTTGTTTGATTTTTGTCAAGTGAGATTTTCACCTAGAACCCAAAGGGGGGTATTGGCACTTTTCATGGAAAAATGTGAAAAATTAAATTTTCTAAAAATGAAATAAATGCCTTCTAAACACCTCAAACATTCACTCTTAAACCGAAGATTGTTGTTTTTCGCAATATTTTCAGAAATTTGGGCTCTTTTAGTAACATTAACACCTGGGCTGAAGCATCTTTTATGATCTTTTATTGACTTTCAGGATTCATTCTGGGTTTTATTTTGTTTATTTGATGAAAATGAACAACAATACACACCATGGAAACATTTTTGTTTGATTTGTGTCGAGTGAGATTTTCACCTAGAACCCAAAGGGGTGTATTGGCACTTTTCATGGAAAAATGTGAAAAATTAAATTTTCTAAAAATGAAATAAATGCCTTCTAAACACCTCAAACATTCACTCTAAAACAGAAGATTGTTGTTTTTCGCAATATTTTTAGAAATTTGGGCTCTTTTAGTAACATTAACACTTGGGTTGAAGCATCTTTTATGATCTTTTATTGTCTTTCAGGATTCATCTGGGTTTTATTTTGTTTATTTGATGAAAATGAACAACAATACACACCTTTGATAAATTTTTGTTTGAATTGTGTCGAGTAATATTTTCACCTAGAACCCAAAGGGGGGGTATTGGCACTTTTCATGGAAAAATGTGAAAAATTAAATTTTCTAAAAATGAAATAAATGCCTTCTAAACACCTCAAACATTCACTCTAAAACAGAAGATTGTTGTTTTTCGCAATATTTTTAGAAATTTGGGCTCTTTTAGTAACATTAACACTTTCGCTGAAGCAACTTTTATGCTCATTTCTTGTCTTTCAGGAATAATTCTGGGTTTTATTTTGTTTATTTGATGAAAATGAACAACAATACACACCATGGAAACATTTTTGTTTGATTGCGTCAAGTGAGATTTTCACCTAGAACCCAAAGGGGGGGTATTGGCACTTTTCATGGAAAAATGTGAAAAATTAAATTTTCTAAAAATGAAATAAATGCCTTCTAAACACCTCAAACATTCACTCTAAAACAGAAGATTGTTGTTTTTCGCAATATTTTTAGAAATTTGGGCTCTTTTAGTAACATTAACACCTGGGCTGAAGCATCTTTTATGATCATTTATTGTCTTTCAGGATACATTCTGGGTTTTATTTTGTTTATCTGATGAAAATGAACAACAATACACACCTTGGATACATTTTTGTTTGATTTGTACCGAGCGAGATTTTCACCTAGAACCCAAAGGGGGGGGTATTGGCACTTTTCATGGAAAAATGTGAAAAATTAAATTTTCTAAAAATGAAATAAATGCCTTCTAAACACCTCAAACATTCACTCTAAAACAGAAGATTGTTGTTTTTCGCAATATTTGTAGAAATTTGGGCTCTTTTAGTAACATTAACACCTGGGCTGAAGCATCTTTTATGATCATTTATTGTCTTTCAGGATATATTCTGGGTTTTATTTTGTTTATTTGATGAAAATGAAAAACAATACACACCTTGGATACATTTTTGTTTGATATGTGTCGAGTGAAATTTTCACCTAGAACCCAAAGGGGGGGTATTGGCACTTTTCATGGAAAAATGTGAAAAATTAAATTTTCTAAAAATGAAATAAATGCCTTCTAAACACCTCAAACATTCACTCTAAAACAGAAGATTGTTGTTTTTCGCAATATTTTTAGAAATTTGGGCTCTTTTAGTAACATTAACACCTGGGCTGAAGCATCTTTTATGATCATTTATTGTCTTTCAGGATACATTCTGGGTTTTATTTTGTTTATCTGATGAAAATGAACAACAATACACACCTTGGATACACTTTTGTTTGATTTGTATCGAGCGAGATTTTCACCTAGAACCCAAAGGGTGGGGTATTGGCACTTTTCATGGAAAAATTTGAAAAATTAAATTTTCTAAAAATGAAGTAAATGCCTTCTAAACACCTCAAACATTCACTCTAAAACAGAAGATTGTTGTTTTTCGCAATATTTTTAGAAATTTGGGCTCTTTTAGTAACATTAAAACCTAGGCTGAAGCATCTTTTATGATCATTTATTGTCTTTCAGGATACATTCTGGGTTTTATTTTGTTTATCTGATGAAAATGAACAACAATACACACCTTGGATACATTCTTGTTTGATTTGTATCGAGCGAGATTTTCACCTAGAACCCAAAGGGGGGGGGTATTGGCACTTTTCATGGAAAAATGTGAAAAATTAAATTTACTAAAAATGAAATAAATGCCTTCTAAACACCTCAAACATTCACTCTAAAACAGAAGATTGTTGTTTTTCGCAATATTTTTAGAAATTTGGGCTCTTTTAGTAACATTAACACTTTCGCTGAAGCAACTTTTATGCTCATTTCTTGTCTTTCAGGATTAATTCTGGGTTTTATTTTGTTTATTTGATGAAAATGAACAACAATACACACCATGGAAACATTTTTGTTTGATTGCGTCAAGTGAGATTTTCACCTAGAACCCAAAGGGGGGGTATTGGCACTTTTCATGGAAAAATGTGAAAAATTAAATTTTCTAAAAATGAAATAAATGCCTTCTAAACACCTCAAACATTCACTCTAAAGAAGAAGATTGTTGTTTTTCGCAATATTTTTAGAAATTTGGGCTCTTTTAGTAACATTAACACCTGGGCTGAAGCATCTTTTATGATCATTTATTGTCTTTCAGGATACATTCTGGGTTTTATTTTGTTTATCTGATGAAAATGAACAACAATACACACCTTGGATACATTTTTGTTTGATTTGTATCGAGCGAGATTTTCACCTAGAACCCAAAGGGGGGGGTATTGGCACTTTTCATGGAAAAATGTGAAAAATTAAATTTTCTAAAAATGAAATAAATGCCTTCTAAACACCTCAAACCTTCACTCTAAAACAGAAGATTGTTGTTTTTCGCAATATTTGTAGAAATTTGTGCTCTTTTAGTAACATTAACACCTGGGCTGAAGCATCTTTTATGATCATTTATTGTCTTTCAGGATACATTCTGGGTTTTATTTTGTTTATTTGATGAAAATGAAAAACAATACACACCTTGGATACATTTTTGTTTGATATGTGTCGAGTGAAATTTTCACCTAGAACCCAAAGGGGGGGTATTGGCACTTTTCATGGAAAAATGTGAAAAATTAAATTTTCTAAAAATGAAATTAATGCCTTCTAAACACCTCAAACATTCACTCTAAAACAGAAGATTGTTGTTTTTCGCAATATTTTTAGAAATTTGGGCTCTTTTAGTAACATTAACACTTGGGCTGAAGCATCTTTTATGATCTTTTATTGTCTTTCAGGATTCATTCTGGGTTTTATTTTGTTTATTTGATGAAAATGAACAACAATACACACCATGGAAACATTTTTGTTTCATTTGTGTCGAGTGAGATTTTCACCTAGAACCCAAAGGGGTGTATTGGCACTTTTCATGGAAAAATGTGAAAAATTTAATTTTCTAAAAATGAATGAAATGCCTTCTAAACACCTCAAACTATCACTCTAAAACAGAAGATTGTTGTTTTTCGCAATATTTTTAGATATTTGGGCTTTTTTAGTAACATTAACACCTGGGCTGAAGCAACTTTTATGCTCATTTCTTGTCTTTCAAGATTAATTCTGGGTTTTAATTTGTTTATTTGATGAAAATGAACAACAATACACACCTTGGATACATTTTTGTTTGATTTGTGTCGAGTGAGATTTTCACCTAGAACCCAAAGGGGGGGTATTGGCACTTTTCATGGAAAAATGTGAAAAATTAAATTTTCTAAAAATGAAATAAATGCCTTCTAAACACCTCAAACATTCACTCTAAAACAGAAGATTGTTGTTTTTCGCAATATTTTTAGAAATTTGGGCTCTTTTAGTAACATTAACACTTGCGCTGAAGCATCATTTATGCTAATTTCTTGTCTTTCAGGATTAATTCTGGGTTTTATTTTATTTATTTGATGAAAATAAACAATAATGCACACCATGGAAACATTTTTGTTTGATTTGTGTCGAGTGAGCGTTTCACCTAGAACCCAAAGGGGGGGGTATTGGCACTTTTCATGGAAAAATGTGAAAAATTAAATTTTCTAAAAATGAAATAAATGCCTTCTAAACACCTCAAACATTCACTCTAAAACAGAAGATTGTTGTTTTTCGCAATATTTTTAGAAATTTGGGCTCTTTTAGTAACATTAACACTTTCTCTGAAGCAACTTTTATGCTCATTTCTTGTCCTTCAAGATTAATTCTGGGTTTTATTTTGTTTATTTGATGAAAATGAACAACAATACACACCATGGAAACATTTTTGTTTGATTTTTGTCTAGTGAGATTTTCACCTAGAACCCAAAGGGGGGTATTGGCACTTTTCATGGAAAAATGTGAAAAATTAAATTTTCTAAAAATGAAATAAATGCCTTCTAAACACCTCAAACATTCACTCTAAAACCGAAGATTGTTGTTTTTCGCAATATTTTTAGAAATTTGGGCTCTTTTAGTAACATTAACACCTGGGCTGAAGCATCTTTTATGATCTTTTATTGACTTTCAGGATTCATTCTTGGTTTTATTTTGTTTATTTGATGAAAATGAACAACAATACACACCATGGAAACATTTTTGTTTGATTTGTGTCGAGTGAGATTTTCACCTAGAACCCAAAGGGGTGTATTGGCACTTTTCATGGAAAAATGTGAAAAATTAAATTTTCTAAAAATGAAATAAATGCCTTCTAAACACTTCAAACATTCACTCTAAAACAGAAGATTGTTGTTTTTCGCAATATTTTTAGAAATTTGGGCTCTTTTAGTAACATTAACACTTGGGCTGAAGCATCTTTTATGATCTTTTATTGTCTTTCAGGATTCATCTGGGTTTTATTTTGTTTATTTGATGAAAATGAACAACAATACACACCTTTGATAAATTTTTGTTTGAATTGTGTCGAGTAATATTTTCACCTAGAACCCAAAGGGGGGGTATTGGCACTTTTCATGGAAAAATGTGAAAAATTAAATTTTCTAAAAATGAAATAAATGCCTTCTAAACACCTCAAACATTCACTCTAAAACAGAAGATTGTTGTTTTTCGCAATATTTTTAGAAATTTGGGCTCTTTTAGTAACATTAACACTTTCGCTGAAGCAACTTTTATGCTCATTTCTTGTCTTTCAGGAATAATTCTGGGTTTTATTTTGTTTATTTGATGAAAATGAACAACAATACACACCATGGAAACATTTTTGTTTGATTGCGTCAAGTGAGATTTTCACCTAGAACCCAAAGGGGGGGTATTGGCACTTTTCATGGAAAAATGTGAAAAATTAAATTTTCTAAAAATGAAATAAATGCCTTCTAAACACCTCAAACATTCACTCTAAAACAGAAGATTGTTGTTTTTCGCAATATTTTTAGACATTTGGGCTCTTTTAGTAACATTAACACCTGGGCTGAAGCATCTTTTATGATCATTTATTGTCTTTCAGGATACATTCTGGGTTTTATTTTGTTTATCTGATGAAAATGAACAACAATACACACCTTGGATACATTTTTGTTTGATTTGTACCGAGCGAGATTTTCACCTAGAACCCAAAGGGGGGGGTATTGGCACTTTTCATGGAAAAATGTGAAAAATTAAATTTTCTAAAAATGAAATAAATGCCTTCTAAACACCTCAAACATTCACTCTAAAACAGAAGATTGTTGTTTTTCGCAATATTTGTAGAAATTTGGGCTCTTTTAGTAACATTAACACCTGGGCTGAAGCATCTTTTATGATCATTTATTGTCTTTCAGGATATATTCTGGGTTTTATTTTGTTTATTTGATGAAAATGAAAAACAATACACACCTTGGATACATTTTTGTATGATATGTGTCGAGTGAAATTTTCACCTAGAACCCAAAGGGGGGGTATTGGCACTTTTCATGGAAAAATGTGAAAAATTAAATTTTCTAAAAATGAAATAAATGCCTTCTAATAACCTCAAACATTCACTCTAAAACAGAAGATTGTTGTTTTTCGCAATATTTTTAGAAATTTGGGCTCTTTTAGTAACATTAACACCTGGGCTGAAGCATCTTTTATGATCATTTATTGTCTTTCAGGATACATTCTGGGTTTTATTTTGTTTATCTGATGAAAATGAACAACAATACACACCTTGGATACACTTTTGTTTGATTTGTATCGAGCGAGATTTTCACCTAGAACCCAAAGGGGGGGGTATTGGCACTTTTCATGGAAAAATGTGAAAAATTAAATTTTCTAAAAATGAAATTAATGCCTTCTAAACACCTCAAACATTCACTCTAAAACAGAAGATTGTTGTTTTTCGCAATATTTTTAGAAATTTGGGCTCTTTTAGTAACATTAACACTTGGGCTGAAGCATCTTTTATGATCTTTTATTGTCTTTCAGGATTCATTCTGGGTTTTATTTTGTTTATTTGATGAAAATGAACAACAATACACACCATGGAAACATTTTTGTTTCATTTGTGTCGAGTGAGATTTTCACCTAGAACCCAAAGGGGTGTATTGGCACTTTTCATGGAAAAATGTGAAAAATTTAATTTTCTAAAAATGAATGAAATGCCTTCTAAACACCTCAAACATTCACTCTAAAACAGAAGATTGTTGTTTTTCGCAATATTTTTAGATATTTGGGCTTTTTTAGTAACATTAACACCTGGGCTGAAGCAACTTTCATGCTCATTTCTTGTCTTTCAAGATTAATTCTGGGTTTTAATTTGTTTATTTGATGAAAATGAACAACAATACACACCTTGGATACATTTTTGTTTGATTTGTGTCGAGTGAGATTTTCACCTAGAACCCAAAGGGGGGGGTATTGGCACTTTTCATGGAAAAATGTGAAAAATTAAATTTTCTAAAAATGAAATAAATGCCTTCTAAACACCTCAAACATTCACTCTAAAACAGAATATTGTTGTTTTTCGCAATATTCTTAGAAATTTGGGCTCTTTTAGTAACATTGACACCTGCGCTTAAGTATCTTTAATGCTCATTTCTTGTCTTTTAGGATTAATTCTGGGTTTTATTTTGTTTATTTGATGAAAATGAACAACAATACACACCATGGAAACATTTTTGTTTGATTTGTGTCGAGTGAGATAATCACCTAGAACCAAAGGGGGGGGTATTGGCACTTTTTATGGAATAATGTGAAAAATTAAATTTTCTAAAAATGAAATAAATGCCTTCTAAACACCTCAAACATTCACTCTAAAACAGAAGATTGTTGTTTTTCGCAATATTTTTAGAAATTTGGGCTCTTTTAGTAACATTAACACTTGCGCTGAAGCATCATTTATGCTAATTTCTTGTCTTTCAGGATTAATTCTGGGTTTTATTTTGTTTATTTGATGAAAATAAACAATAATGCAAACCATGGAAACATTTTTGTTTGATTTGTGTCGAGTGAGCGTTTCACCTAGAACCCAAAGGGGGGGGTATTGGCACTTTTCATGGAAAAATGTGAAAAATTAAATTTTCTAAAATTGAAATAAATGCCTTCTAAACACCTCAAACATTCACTCTAAAACAGAAGATTATTGTTTTTTGCAATGTTTTTAGAAATTTGGGCTCTTTTAGTAACATTAACACTTTCTCTGAAGCAACTTTTATGCTCATTTCTTGTCCTTCAAGATTAATTCTGGGTTTTATTTTGTTTATTTGATGAAAATGAACAACAATACACACCATGGAAACATTTTTGTTTGATTTTTGTCAAGTGAGATTTTCACCTAGAACCCAAAGGGGGGTATTGGCACTTTTCATGGAAAAATGTGAAAAATTAAATTTTCTAAAAATGAAATAAATGCCTTCTAAACACCTCAAACATTCACTCTAAAACCGAAGATTGTTGTTTTTCGCAATATTTTTAGAAATTTGGGCTCTTTTAGTAACATTAACACCTGGGCTGAAGCATCTTTTATGATCTTTTATTGACTTTCAGGATTCATTCTGGGTTTTATTTTGTTTATTTGATGAAAATGAACAACAATTCACACCATGGAAACATTTTTGTTTGATTTGCGTCAAGTGAGATTTTCACCTAGAATCCAAAGGGGGGGAATTGGCACTTTTCATGGAAAAATGTGAAAAATTAAATTTTCTAAAAATGAAATAAATGCCTTCTAAACACCTCAAACATTCACTCTAAAACCGAAGATTGTTGTTTTTCGCAATATTTTTAGAAATTTGGGCTCTTTTAGTAACATTAACACTTGGGCTGAAGCATCTTTTATGATCTTTTAATGTCTTTCAGGATTCATTCTGGGTTTTATTTTGTTTATTTGATGAAAATGAACAACAATACACACCATGGAAACATTTTTGTTTGATTTGTGTCGAGTGAGATTTTCACCTAGAACCCAAAGGGGGGGTATTGGCACTTTTCATGGAAAAATGTGAAAAATTAAATTTTCTAAAAATGAAATTAATGCCTTCTAAACACCTCAAACATTCACTCTAAAACAGAAGATTGTTGTTTTTCGCAATATTTTTAGAAATTTGGGCTCTTTTAGTAACATTAACACTTGGGCTGAAGCATCTTTTATGATCTTTTATTGTCTTTCAGGATTCATTCTGGGTTTTATTTTGTTTATTTGATGAAAATGAACAACAATACACACCATGGAAACATTTTTGTTTCATTTGTGTCGAGTGAGATTTTCACCTAGAACCCAAAGGGGTGTATTGGCACTTTTCATGGAAAAATGTGAAAAATTTAATTTTCTAAAAATGAATGAAATGCCTTCTAAACACCTCAAACTATCACTCTAAAACAGAAGATTGTTGTTTTTCGCAATATTTTTAGATATTTGGGCTTTTTTAGTAACATTAACACCTGGGCTGAAGCAACTTTTATGCTCATTTCTTGTCTTTCAAGATTAATTCTGGGTTTTAATTTGTTTATTTGATGAAAATGAACATCAATACACACCTTGGATACATTTTTGTTTGATTTGTGTCGAGTGAGATTTTCACCTAGAACCCAAAGGTGGGGTATTGGCACTTTTCATGGAAAAATGTGAAAAATTAAATTTTCTAAAAATGAAATAAATGCCTTCTAAACACCTCAAACATTCACTCTAAAACAGAAGATTGTTGTTTTTCGCAATATTCTTAGAAATTTGGGCTCTTTTAGTAACATTGACACTTGCGCTTAAGTATCTTTAATGCTCATTTCTTGTCTTTTAGGATTAATTCTGGGTTTTATTTTGTTTATTTGATGAAAATGAACAACAATACACACCATGGAAACATTTTTGTTTGATTTGTGTCGAGTGAGATAATCACCTAGAACCAAAGGGGGGGGTATTGGCACTTTTTATGGAATAATGTGAAAAATTAAATTTTCTAAAAATGAAATAAATGCCTTCTAAACACCACAAACATTCACTCTAAAACAGAAGATTGTTGTTTTTCGCAATATTTTTAGAAATTTGGGCTCTTTTAGTAACATTAACACTTGCGCTGAAGCATCATTTATGCTAATTTCTTGTCTTTCAGGATTAATTCTGGGTTTTATTTTGTTTATTTGATGAAAATAAACAATAATGCACACCATGGAAACATTTTTGTTTGATTTGTGTCGAGTGAGCGTTTCACCTAGAACCCAAAGGGGGGGGTATTGGCACTTTTCATGGAAAAATGTGAAAAATTAAATTTTCTAAAAATGAAATAAATGCCTTCTAAACACCTCAAACATTCACTCTAAAACAGAAGATTGTTGTTTTTCGCAATATTTTTAGAAATTTGGGCTCTTTTAGTAACATTAACACTTTCGCTGAAGCAACTTTTATGCTCATTTCTTGTCTTTCAGGAATAATTCTGGGTTTTATTTTGTTTATTTGATGAAAATGAACAACAATACACACCATGGAAACATTTTTGTTTGATTGCGTCAAGTGAGATTTTCACCTAGAACCCAAAGGGGGGGTATTGGCACTTTTCATGGAAAAATGTGAAAAATTAAATTTTCTAAAAATGAAATAAATGCCTTCTAAACACCTCAAACATTCACTCTAAAACCGAAGATTGTTGTTTTTCGCAATATTTTTAGAAATTTGGGCTCTTTTAGTAACATTAACACCTGGGCTGAAGCATCTTTTATGATCTTTTATTGACTTTCAGGATTCATTCTTGGTTTTATTTTGTTTATTTGATGAAAATGAACAACAATACACACCATGGAAACATTTTTGTTTGATTTGTGTCGAGTGAGATTTTCACCTAGAACCCAAAGGGGTGTATTGGCACTTTTCATGGAAAAATGTGAAAAATTAAATTTTCTAAAAATGAAATAAATGCCTTCTAAACACCTCAAACATTCACTCTAAAACAGAAGATTGTTGTTTTTCGCAATATTTTTAGAAATTTGGGCTCTTTTAGTAACATTAACACTTGGGCTGAAGCATCTTTTATGATCTTTTATTGTCTTTCAGGATTCATCTGGGTTTTATTTTGTTTATTTGATGAAAATGAACAACAATACACACCTTTGATAAATTTTTGTTTGAATTGTGTCGAGTAATATTTTCACCTAGAACCCAAAGGGGGGGTATTGGCACTTTTCATGGAAAAATGTGAAAAATTAAATTTTCTAAAAATGAAATAAATGCCTTCTAAACACCTCAAACATTCACTCTAAAGAAGAAGATTGTTGTTTTTCGCAATATTTTTAGAAATTTGGGCTCTTTTAGTAACATTAACACCTGGGCTGAAGCATCTTTTATGATCATTTATTGTCTTTCAGGATACATTCTGGGTTTTATTTTGTTTATCTGATGAAAATGAACAACAATACACACCTTGGATACATTTTTGTTTGATTTGTATCGAGCGAGATTTTCACCTAGAACCCAAAGGGGGGGGTATTGGCACTTTTCATGGAAAAATGTGAAAAATTAAATTTTCTAAAAATGAAATAAATGCCTTCTAAACACCTCAAACCTTCACTCTAAAACAGAAGATTGTTGTTTTTCGCAATATTTGTAGAAATTTGTGCTCTTTTAGTAACATTAACACCTGGGCTGAAGCATCTTTTATGATCATTTATTGTCTTTCAGGATACATTCTGGGTTTTATTTTGTTTATTTGATGAAAATGAAAAACAATACACACCTTGGATACATTTTTGTTTGATATGTGTCGAGTGAAATTTTCACCTAGAACCCAAAGGGGGGGTATTGGCACTTTTCATGGAAAAATGTGAAAAATTAAATTTTCTAAAAATGAAATTAATGCCTTCTAAACACCTCAAACATTCACTCTAAAACAGAAGATTGTTGTTTTTCGCAATATTTTTAGAAATTTGGGCTCTTTTAGTAACATTAACACTTGGGCTGAAGCATCTTTTATGATCTTTTATTGTCTTTCAGGATTCATTCTGGGTTTTATTTTGTTTATTTGATGAAAATGAACAACAATACACACCATGGAAACATTTTTGTTTCATTTGTGTCGAGTGAGATTTTCACCTAGAACCCAAAGGGGTGTATTGGCACTTTTCATGGAAAAATGTGAAAAATTTAATTTTCTAAAAATGAATGAAATGCCTTCTAAACACCTCAAACTATCACTCTAAAACAGAAGATTGTTGTTTTTCGCAATATTTTTAGATATTTGGGCTTTTTTAGTAACATTAACACCTGGGCTGAAGCAACTTTTATGCTCATTTCTTGTCTTTCAAGATTAATTCTGGGTTTTAATTTGTTTATTTGATGAAAATGAACAACAATACACACCTTGGATACATTTTTGTTTGATTTGTGTCGAGTGAGATTTTCACCTAGAACCCAAAGGGGGGGTATTGGCACTTTTCATGGAAAAATGTGAAAAATTAAATTTTCTAAAAATGAAATAAATGCCTTCTAAACACCTCAAACATTCACTCTAAAACAGAAGATTGTTGTTTTTCGCAATATTTTTAGAAATTTGGGCTCTTTTAGTAACATTAACACTTGCGCTGAAGCATCATTTATGCTAATTTCTTGTCTTTCAGGATTAATTCTGGGTTTTATTTTATTTATTTGATGAAAATAAACAATAATGCACACCATGGAAACATTTTTGTTTGATTTGTGTCGAGTGAGCGTTTCACCTAGAACCCAAAGGGGGGGGTATTGGCACTTTTCATGGAAAAATGTGAAAAATTAAATTTTCTAAAAATGAAATAAATGCCTTCTAAACACCTCAAACATTCACTCTAAAACAGAAGATTGTTGTTTTTCGCAATATTTTTAGAAATTTGGGCTCTTTTAGTAACATTAACACTTTCTCTGAAGCAACTTTTATGCTCATTTCTTGTCCTTCAAGATTAATTCTGGGTTTTATTTTGTTTATTTGATGAAAATGAACAACAATACACACCATGGAAACATTTTTGTTTGATTTTTGTCTAGTGAGATTTTCACCTAGAACCCAAAGGGGGGTATTGGCACTTTTCATGGAAAAATGTGAAAAATTAAATTTTCTCAAAATGAAATAAATGCCTTCTAAACACCTCAAACATTCACTCTAAAACCGAAGATTGTTGTTTTTCGCAATATTTTTAGAAATTTGGGCTCTTTTAGTAACATTAACACCTGGGCTGAAGCATCTTTTATGATCTTTTATTGACTTTCAGGATTCATTCTTGGTTTTATTTTGTTTATTTGATGAAAATGAACAACAATACACACCATGGAAACATTTTTGTTTGATTTGTGTCGAGTGAGATTTTCACCTAGAACCCAAAGGGGTGTATTGGCACTTTTCATGGAAAAATGTGAAAAATTAAATTTTCTAAAAATGAAATAAATGCCTTCTAAACACTTCAAACATTCACTCTAAAACAGAAGATTGTTGTTTTTCGCAATATTTTTAGAAATTTGGGCTCTTTTAGTAACATTAACACTTGGGCTGAAGCATCTTTTATGATCTTTTATTGTCTTTCAGGATTCATCTGGGTTTTATTTTGTTTATTTGATGAAAATGAACAACAATACACACCTTTGATAAATTTTTGTTTGAATTGTGCCGAGTAATATTTTCACCTAGAACCCAAAGGGGGGGTATTGGCACTTTTCATGGAAAAATGTGAAAAATTAAATTTTCTAAAAATGAAATAAATGCCTTCTAAACACCTCAAACATTCACTCTAAAACAGAAGATTGTTGTTTTTCGCAATATTTTTAGAAATTTGGGCTCTTTTAGTAACATTAACACTTACGCTGAAGCAACTTTTATGCTCATTTCTTGTCTTTCAGGAATAATTCTGGGTTTTATTTTGTTTATTTGATGAAAATGAACAACAATACACACCATGGAAACATTTTTGTTTGATTGCGTCAAGTGAGATTTTCACCTAGAACCCAAAGGGGGGGTATTGGCACTTTTCATGGAAAAATGTGAAAAATTAAATTTTCTAAAAATGAAATAAATGCCTTCTAAACACCTCAAACATTCACTCTAAAACAGAAGATTGTTGTTTTTCGCAATATTTTTAGACATTTGGGCTCTTTTAGTAACATTAACACCTGGGCTGAAGCATCTTTTATGATCATTTATTGTCTTTCAGGATACATTCTGGGTTTTATTTTGTTTATCTGATGAAAATGAACAACAATACACACCTTGGATACATTTTTGTTTGATTTGTACCGAGCGAGATTTTCACCTAGAACCCAAAGGGGGGGGTATTGGCACTTTTCATGGAAAAATGTGAAAAATTAAATTTTCTAAAAATGAAATAAATGCCTTCTAAACACCTCAAACATTCACTCTAAAACAGAAGATTGTTGTTTTTCGCAATATTTGTAGAAATTTGGGCTCTTTTAGTAACATTAACACCTGGGCTGAAGCATCTTTTATGATCATTTATTGTCTTTCAGGATATATTCTGGGTTTTATTTTGTTTATTTGATGAAAATGAAAAACAATACACACCTTGGATACATTTTTGTATGATATGTGTCGAGTGAAATTTTCACCTAGAACCCAAAGGGGGGGTATTGGCACTTTTCATGGAAAAATGTGAAAAATTAAATTTTCTAAAAATGAAATAAATGCCTTCTAATAACCTCAAACATTCACTCTAAAACAGAAGATTGTTGTTTTTCGCAATATTTTTAGAAATTTGGGCTCTTTTAGTAACATTAACACCTGGGCTGAAGCATCTTTTATGATCATTTATTGTCTTTCAGGATACATTCTGGGTTTTATTTTGTTTATCTGATGAAAATGAACAACAATACACACCTTGGATACACTTTTGTTTGATTTGTATCGAGCGAGATTTTCACCTAGAACCCAAAGGGGGGGGTATTGGCACTTTTCATGGAAAAATGTGAAAAATTAAATTTTCTAAAAATGAAATTAATGCCTTCTAAACACCTCAAACATTCACTCTAAAACAGAAGATTGTTGTTTTTCGCAATATTTTTAGAAATTTGGGCTCTTTTAGTAACATTAACACTTGGGCTGAAGCATCTTTTATGATCTTTTATTGTCTTTCAGGATTCATTCTGGGTTTTATTTTGTTTATTTGATGAAAATGAACAACAATACACACCATGGAAACATTTTTGTTTCATTTGTGTCGAGTGAGATTTTCACCTAGAACCCAAAGGGGTGTATTGGCACTTTTCATGGAAAAATGTGAAAAATTTAATTTTCTAAAAATGAATGAAATGCCTTCTAATAACCTCAAACATTCACTCTAAAACAGAAGATTGTTGTTTTTCGCAATATTTTTAGATATTTGGGCTTTTTTAGTAACATTAACACCTGGGCTGAAGCAACTTTCATGCTCATTTCTTGTCTTTCAAGATTAATTCTGGGTTTTAATTTGTTTATTTGATGAAAATGAACAACAATACACACCTTGGATACATTTTTGTTTGATTTGTGTCGAGTGAGATTTTCACCTAGAACCCAAAGGGGGGGGTATTGGCACTTTTCATGGAAAAATGTGAAAAATTAAATTTTCTAAAAATGAAATAAATGCCTTCTAAACACCTCAAACATTCACTCTAAAACAGAATATTGTTGTTTTTCGCAATATTCTTAGAAATTTGGGCTCTTTTAGTAACATTGACACTTGCGCTTAAGTATCTTTAATGCTCATTTCTTGTCTTTTAGGATTAATTCTGGGTTTTATTTTGTTTATTTGATGAAAATGAACAACAATACACACCATGGAAACATTTTTGTTTGATTTGTGTCGAGTGAGATAATCACCTAGAACCAAAGGGGGGGGTATTGGCACTTTTTATGGAATAATGTGAAAAATTAAATTTTCTAAAAATGAAATAAATGCCTTCTAAACACCTCAAACATTCACTCTAAAACAGAAGATTGTTGTTTTTCGCAATATTTTTAGAAATTTGGGCTCTTTTAGTAACATTAACACTTGCGCTGAAGCATCATTTATGCTAATTTCTTGTCTTTCAGGATTAATTCTGGGTTTTATTTTGTTTATTTGATGAAAATAAACAATAATGCAAATCATGGAAACATTTTTGTTTGATTTGTGTCGAGTGAGCGTTTCACCTAGAACCCAAAGGGGGGGGTATTGGCACTTTTCATGGAAAAATGTGAAAAATTAAATTTTCTAAAATTGAAATAAATGCCTTCTAAACACCTCAAACATTCACTCTAAAACAGAAGATTATTGTTTTTTGCAATGTTTTTAGAAATTTGGGCTCTTTTAGTAACATTAACACTTTCTCTGAAGCAACTTTTATGCTCATTTCTTGTCCTTCAAGATTAATTCCTGGGTTTTATTTTGTTTATTTGATGAAAATGAACAACAATACACACCATGGAAACATTTTTGTTTGATTTTTGTCAAGTGAGATTTTCACCTAGAACCCAAAGGGGGGTATTGGCACTTTTCATGGAAAAATGTGAAAAATTAAATTTTCTAAAAATGAAATAAATGCCTTCTAAACACCTCAAACATTCACTCTAAAACCGAAGATTGTTGTTTTTCGCAATATTTTTAGAAATTTGGGCTCTTTTAGTAACATTAACACCTGGGCTGAAGCATCTTTTATGATCTTTTATTGACTTTCAGGATTCATTCTGGGTTTTATTTTGTTTATTTGATGAAAATGAACAACAATTCACACCATGGAAACATTTTTGTTTGATTTGCGTCAAGTGAGATTTTCACCTAGAATCCAAAGGGGGGGAATTGGCACTTTTCATGGAAAAATGTGAAAAATTAAATTTTCTAAAAATGAAATAAATGCCTTCTAAACACCTCAAACATTCACTCTAAAACCGAAGATTGTTGTTTTTCGCAATATTTTTAGAAATTTGGGCTCTTTTAGTAACATTAACACTTGGGCTGAAGCATCTTTTATGATCTTTTAATGTCTTTCAGGATTCATTCTGGGTTTTATTTTGTTTATTTGATGAAAATGAACAACAATACACACCATGGAAACATTTTTGTTTGATTTGTGTCGAGTGAGATTTTCACCTAGAACCCAAAGGGGGGGTATTGGCACTTTTCATGGAAAATGTGAAAAATTAAATTTTCTAAAAATGAAATTAATGCCTTCTAAACACCTCAAACATTCACTCTAAAACAGAAGATTGTTGTTTTTCGCAATAGTTTTAGAAATTTGGGCTCTTTTAGTAACATTTACACTTGGGCTGAAGCATCTTTTATGATCTTTTATTGTCTTTCAGGATTCATTCTGGGTTTTATTTTGTTTATTTGATGAAAATGAACAACAATACACACCATGGAAACATTTTTGTTTCATTTGTGTCGAGTGAGATTTTCACCTAGAACCCAAAGGGGGTGTATTGGCACTTTTCATGGAAAAATGTGAAAAATTTAATTTTCTAAAAATGAATGAAATGCCTTCTAAACACCTCAAACTATCACTCTAAAACAGAAGATTGTTGTTTTTCGCAATATTTTTAGATATTTGGGCTTTTTTAGTAACATTAACACCTTGGCTGAAGCAACTTTTATGCTCATTTCTTGTCTTTCAAGATTAATTCTGGGTTTTAATTTGTTTATTTGATGAAAATGAACAACAATACACACCTTGGATACATTTTTGTTTGATTTGTGTCGAGTGAGATTTTCACCTAGAACCAAAGGTGGGGTATTGGCACTTTTCATGGAAAAATGTGAAAAATTAAATTTTCTAAAAATGAATAAATGCCTTCTAAACACCTCAAACATTCACTCTAAAACAGAAGATTGTTGTTTTTCGCAATATTCTTAGAAATTTGGGCTCTTTTAGTAACATTGACACTTGCGCTTAAGTATCTTTAATGCTCATTTCTTGTCTTTTAGGATTAATTCTGGGTTTTATTTTGTTTATTTGATGAAAATGAACAACAATACACACCATGGAAACATTTTTGTTTGATTTGTGTCGAGTGAGATAATCACCTAGAACCAAAGGGGGGGGTATTGGCACTTTTTATGGAATAATGTGAAAAATTAAATTTTCTAAAAATGAAATAAATGCCTTCTAAACACCACAAACATTCACTCTAAAACAGAAGATTGTTGTTTTTTCGCAATATTTTTAGAAATTTGGGCTCTTTTAGTAACATTAACACTTGCGCTGAAGCATCATTTATGCTAATTTCTTGTCTTTCAGGATTAATTCTGGGTTTTATTTTGTTTATTTGATGAAAATAAACAATAATGCACACCATGGAAACATTTTTGTTTGATTTGTGTCGAGTGAGCGTTTCACCTAGAACCCAAAGGGGGGGGTATTGGCACTTTTCATGGAAAAATGTGAAAAATTAAATTTCTAAAAATGAAATAAATGCCTTCTAAACACCTCAAACATTCACTCTAAAACAGAAGATTGTTGTTTTTCGCAATATTTTTAGAAATTTGGGCTCTTTTAGTAACATTAACACTTCGCTGAAGCAACTTTTATGCTCATTTCTTGTCTTTCAGGAATAATTCTGGTTTTATTTTGTTTATTTGATGAAAATGAACAACAATACACACCATGGAAACATTTTTGTTTGATTGCGTCAAGTGAGATTTTCACCTAGAACCCAAAGGGGGGGTATTGGCACTTTTCATGGAAAAATGTGAAAAATTAAATTTCTAAAAATGAAATAAATGCCTTCTAAACACCTCAAACATTCACTCTAAAACCGAAGATTGTTGTTTTTCGCAATATTTTTAGAAATTTGGGCTCTTTTAGTAACATTAACAACTGGCTGAAGCATCTTTTATGATCTTTTATTGACTTTCAGGATTCATTCTTGGTTTTATTTTGTTTATTTGATGAAAATGAACAACAATACACACCATGGAAACATTTTTGTTTGATTTGTGTCGAGTGAGATTTTCACCTAGAACCCAAAGGGGTGTATTGGCACTTTTCATGGAAAAATGTGAAAAATTAATTTTCTAAAATGAAATAAATGCCTTCTAAACACTCAAACATTCACTCTAAAACAGAAGATTGTTGTTTTTCGCAATATTTTTAGAAATTTGGGCTCTTTTAGTAACATTAACACTTGGGCTGAAGCATCTTTATGATCTTTTATTGTCTTTCAGGATTCATCTGGGTTTTATTTTGTTTATTTGATGAAAATGAACAACAATACACACCTTTGATAAATTTTTGTTTGAATTGTGTCGAGTAATATTTTCACCTAGAACCCAAAGGGGGGTATTGGCACTTTTCAGGAAAAATGTGAAAAATTAAATTTTCTAAAAATGAAATAAATGCCTTCTAAACACCTCAAACATTCACTCTAAAACAGAAGATTGTTGTTTTTTCGCAATATTTTAGAAATTTGGGCTCTTTTAGTAACATTAACACTTTCGCTGAAGCAACTTTTATGCTCATTTCTGTCTTTCAGGAATAATTCTGGTTTTATTTTGTTTATTGATGAAAATGAACAACAATACACACCATGGAAACATTTTTGTTTGATTGCGTCAAGTGAGATTTTCACCTAGAACCCAAAGGGCACTTTTCATGGAAAAATGTGAAAAATTAAATTTTCTAAAAATGAAATAAATGCCTTCTAAACACCTCAAACATTCACTCTAAAACAGAAGATTGTTGTTTTTCGCAATATTTTTAGACATTTGGGCTCTTTTAGTAACATTAACACCTGGGCTGAAGCATCTTTTATGATCATTTATTGTCTTTCAGGATACATTCTGGGTTTTATTTTGTTTATCTGATGAAAATGAACAACAATACACACCTTGGATACATTTTTGTTTGATTTGTACCGAGCGAGATTTTCACCTAGAACCCAAAGGGGGGGGTATTGGCACTTTTCATGGAAAAATGTGAAAAATTAAATTTTCTAAAAATGAAATAAATGCCTTCTAAACACCTCAAACATTCACTCTAAAACAGAAGATTGTTGTTTTTCGCAATATTTGTAGAAATTTGGGCTCTTTTAGTAACATTAACACCTGGGCTGAAGCATCTTTTATGATCATTTATTGTCTTTCAGGATATATTCTGGGTTTTATTTTGTTTATTTGATGAAAATGAAAAACAATACACACCTTGGATACATTTTTGTATGATATGTGTCGAGTGAAATTTTCACCTAGAACCCAAAGGGGGGGTATTGGCACTTTTCATGGAAAAATGTGAAAAATTAAATTTTCTAAAAATGAAATAAATGCCTTCTAAACACCTCAAACATTCACTCTAAAACAGAAGATTGTTGTTTTTCGCAATATTTTTAGAAATTTGGGCTCTTTTAGTAACATTAACACCTGGGCTGAAGCATCTATTATGATCATTTATTGTCTTTCAGGATACATTCTGGGTTTTATTTTGTTTATCTGATGAAAATGAACAACAATACACACCTTGGATACACTTTTGTTTGATTTGTATCGAGCGAGATTTTCACCTAGAACCCAAAGGGGGGGGTATTGGCACTTTTCATGGAAAAATGTGAAAAATTAAATTTTCTAAAAATGAAATAAATGCCTTCTAAACACCTCAAACATTCACTCTAAAACAGAAGATTGTTGTTTTTCGCAATATTTTTAGAAATTTGGGCTCTTTTAGTAACATTAACACTTGGGCTGAAGCATCTTTTATGATCTTTTATTGTCTTTCAGGATTCATTCTGGGTTTTATTTTGTTTATTTGATGAAAATGAACAACAATACACACCTTGGATACATTTTTGTTTGATTTGTGTCGAGTGAGATTTTCACCTAGAACCCAAAGGGGGGGGTATTGGCACTTTTCATGGAAAAATGTGAAAAATTAAATTTTCTAAAATTGAAATAAATGCCTTCTAAACACCTCAAACATTCACTCTAAAACAGAAGATTGTTGTTTTTCGCAATATTCTTAGAAATTTGGGCTCTTTTAGTAACATTGACACTTGCGCTTAAGTATCTTTAATGCTCATTTCTTGTGTTTTAGGATTAATTCTGGGTTTAATTTTGTTTATTTGATGAAAATGAACAACAATACACACCATGGAAACATTTTTGTTTGATTTGTGTCGAGTGAGATAATCACCTAGAACCAAAGGGGGGGGTATTGGCACTTTTTATGGAATAATGTGAAAAATTAAATTTTCTAAAAATGAAATAAATGCTTTCTAAACACCTCAAACATTCACTCTAAAACAGAAGATTGTTGTTTTTTCGCAATATTTTTAGAAATTTGGGCTCTTTTAGTAACATTAACACTTGCGCTGAAGCATCATTTATGCTAATTTCTTGTCTTTCAGGATTAATTCTGGGTTTTATTTTGTTTATTTGATGAAAATAAACAATAATGCAAACCATGGAAACATTTTTGTTTGATTTGTGTCGAGTGAGCGTTTCACCTAGAACCCAAAGGGGGGGGTATTGGCACTTTTCATGGAAAAATGTGAAAAATTAAATTTTCTAAAATTGAAATAAATGCCTTCTAAACACCTCAAACATTCACTCTAAAACAGAAGATTATTGTTTTTCGCATGTTTTTAGAAATTTGGGCTCTTTTAGTAACATTAACACTTTCTCTGAAGCAACTTTTATGCTCATTTCTTGTCCTTCAAGATTAATTCTGGGTTTTATTTTGTTTATTTGATGAAAATGAACAACAATACACACCATGGAAACATTTTTGTTTGATTTTTGTCAAGTGAGATTTTCACCTAGAACCCAAAGGGGGGTATTGGCACTTTTCATGGAAAAATGTGAAAAATTAAATTTTCTAAAAATGAAATAAATGCCTTCTAAAACACCTCAAACATTCACTCTAAAACCGAAGATTGTTGTTTTTCGCAATATTTTTAGAAATTTGGGCTCTTTTAGTAACATTAACACCTGGGCTGAAGCATCTTTTATGATCTTTTATTGACTTTCAGGATTCATTCTGGTTTTATTTTGTTTATTTGATGAAAATGAACAACAATTCACACCATGGAAACATTTTGTTTGATTTGCGTCAAGTGAGATTTTCACCTAGAATCCAAAGGGGGGGTATTGGCACTTTTCATGGAAAAATGTGAAAAATTAAATTTTCTAAAAATGAAATAAATGCCTTCTAAACACCTCAAACATTCACTCTAAAACCGAAGATTGTTGTTTTTTCGCAATATTTTTAGAAATTTGGGCTCTTTTAGTAACAATAACACTTGGGCTGAAGCATCTTTTATGATCTTTATTGTCTTTCAGGATTCATTCTGGGTTTTATTTTGTTTATTTGATGAAAATGAACAACAATACACACCATGGAAACATTTTTGTTTGATTTGTGTCGAGTGAGATTTTCACCTAGAACCCAAAGGGGTGTATTGGCACTTTTCATGGAAAAATGTGAAAAATTAAATTTCTAAAATGAAATAAATGCCTTTTAAACACCTCAAACATTCACTCTAAAACAGAAGATTGTTGTTTTTCGCAATATTTGTAGAAATTTGGGCTCTTTTAGTAACATTAACACTTGGGCTGAAGCATCTTTTATGATCATTTATTGTCTTTCAGGATACATTCTTGGTTTTATTTTGTTTATTTGATGAAAATGAAAAACAATACACACCTTGGATACATTTTTGTTTGATGTGTCGAGTGAAATTTTCACCTAGAACCCAAAGGGGGGGTATTGGCACTTTTCATGGAAAAATGTGAAAAATTAAATTTCTAAAAATGAAATTAATGCCTTCTCAACACCTCAAACATTCACTCTAAAAGAGAAGATTGTTGTTTTTCGCAATATTTTTAGAAATTTGGGCTCTTTTAGTAACATTAACACTTGGGCTGAAGCATCTTTTATGATCTTTTATTGTCTTTCAGGATTCATTCTGGGTTTTATTTTGTTTATTTGATGAAAATGAACAACAATACACACCATGGAAACATTTTTGTTTCATTTGTGTCGTGTGAGATTTTCACCTAGAACCCAAAGGGGTGTATTGGCACTTTTCATGGAAAAATGTGAAAAATTAAATTTTCTAAAAATGAATGAAATGCCTTCTAAACACCTCAAAACATTCACTCTAAACAGAATATTGTTGTTTTTTCGCAATATTTTTAGAAATTTGGCTTTTTTAGTAACATTAACACCTGGGCTGAAGCAACTTTTATGCTCATTTCTTGTCTTTCAAGATTAATTCTGGGTTTTATTTTTTTTATTTGATGAAAATGAACAACAATACACACCTTGGATACATTTTTAATTGATTTGTGTCGAGTGAGATTTTCACCTAGAACCCAAAGAAGGGGTATTGGCACTTTTCATGGAAAATGTGAAAAATTAAATTTCTAAAAATGAAATAAATGCCTTCTAAACACCTCAAACATTCACTCTAAAACAGAAGATTGTTGTTTTTCGCAATATTCTTAGAAATTTGGGCTCTTTTAGTAACATTGACACTTGCGCTGAAGTATCTTTTATGCTCATTTCTTGTCTTTCAGGATTAATTCTGGGTTTTATTTTGTTTATTTGATGAAAATGAACAACAATACACACCATGGAAACATTTTTGTTTGATTTGTGTCGAGTGAGATAATCACCTAGAACCAAAGGGGGGGGTATTGGCACTTTTTATGGAATAATGTGAAAAATTAAATTTTCTAAAAATGAAATAAATGCCTTCTAAACACCACAAACATTCACTCTTAAACAGAAGATTGTTGTTTTTTCGCAATATTTTTAGAAATTTGGCCCTTTTAGTAACATTAACACTTGCGCTGAAGCATCATTTATGCTAATTTCTTGTCTTTCAGGATTAATTCTGGGTTTTATTTTGTTTATTTGATGAAAATAAACAATAATGCACACCATGGAAACATTTTTGTTTGATTTGTGTCGAGTGAGATTTTCACCTAGAACCCAAAGGGGGGGGTATTGGCACTTTTCATGGAAAAATGTGAAAAATTAAATTTCTAAAAATGAAATAAATGCTTTCTAAACACCTCAACATTCACTCTAAAACAGAAGATTGTTGTTTTTCGCAATATTTTTAGAAATTTGGGCTCTTTTAGTAACATTAACACTTTCGCTGAAGCAACTTTTATGCTCATTTCTTGTCTTTCAAGATTAATTCTGGGTTTTATTTTGTTTATTTGATGAAAATGAACAACAATACACACCATGGAAACATTTTTGTTTGATTTGTGTCGAGTGAGATTTTCACCTAGAACCCAAAGGGGGGGGTATTGGCACTTTTCATGGAAAAATGTGAAAAATTAAATTTTCTAAAAATGAAATAAATGCCTTCTAAACACCTCAAACATTCACTCTAAAACAGAAGATTGTTGTTTTTCGCAATATTTTTAGAAATTTGGGTTGTTTTAGTAACATTAACACTTGCGCTGTAGCATCTTTTATGCTCATTTCTTGTCTTTCAGGATTAATTCTGGGTTATATTTTGTTTAATTGATGAAAATGAACAACAATACACACCATGGAAACATTTTTGTTTGATTTGTGTCGAGTGAGATTTTCAGCTAGAACCCAAAGGGGTGTATTAACACTTTTCATGGAAAAATGTAAAAATTAAATTTTCTAAAAATGAAATAAATGCCTTCTAAACACCTCAAACATTCACTCTAAAACAGAAGATTGTTGTTTTTCGCAATATTTTTAGAAATTTGGGCTCTTTTAGTAACATTAACACTTTCTCTGAAGCAACTTTTATGCTCATTTCATGTCTTTCAGGATTCATTTTGGGTTTTATTTTGTTTATTTGATGAAAATGAACAACAATACACACCATGGAAACATTTTTGTTTGATTTGCGTCAAGTGAGATTTTCACCTAGAATCCAAAGGGGGGGTATTGGCACTTTTCATGGAAAAATGTGAAAAATTAAATTTTCTAAAAATGAAATAAATGCCTTCTAAACACCTCAAACATTCACTCTAAAACCGAAGATTGTTGTTTTTCGCAATATTTTTAGAAATTTAGGCTCTTTTAGTAACATTAACACTTGGGCTGAAGCATCTTTTATGATCTTTTATTGTCTTTCAGGATTCATTCTGGGTTTTATTTTGTTTATTTGATGAAAATGAACAACAATACACACCATGGAAACATTTTTGTTTGATTTGTGTCGAGTGAGATTTTCACCTAGAACCCAAAGGGGTGTATTGGCACTTTTCATGGAAAAATGTGAAAAATTAAATTTTCTAAAAATGAAATAAATGCCTTTTAAACACCTCAAACATTCACTCTAAAACAGAAGATTGTTGTTTTTCGCAATATTTGTAGAAATTTGGGCTCTTTTAGTAACATTAACACTTGGGCTGAAGCATCTTTTATGATCTTTTATTGTCTTTCAGGATTCATCTTGGTTTTATTTTGTTTATTTGATGAAAATGAACAACAATACACACCTTTGATAAATTTTTGTTTGATTTGTTTCGAGTGAGATTTTCACCTAGAACCCAAAGGGGGGGTATTGGCACTTTTCATGGAAAAATGTGAAAAATTAAATTTTCTAAAAATGAAATAAATGCCTTCTAAACACCTCAAACATTCACTCTAAAACAGAAGATTGTTGTTTTTCGCAATATTCTTAGAAATTTGGGCTCTTTTAGTAACATTGACACTTGCGCTGAAGTATCTTTTATGCTCATTTCTTGTCTTTCAGGATTAATTCTGGGTTTTATTTTGTTTATTTGATGAAAATGAACAACAATACACACCATGGAAACATTTTTGTTTGATTTGTGTCGAGTGAGATAATCACCCAGAACCAAAGGGGGGGGTATTGGCACTTTTTATGGAATAATGTGAAAAATTAAATTTTCTAAAAATGAAATAAATGCCTTCTAAACACCACAAACATTCACTCTTAAACAGAAGATTGTTGTTTTTCGCAATATTTTTAGAAATTTGGGCTCTTTTAGTAACATTAACACTTGCGCTGAAGCATCATTTATGCTAATTTCTTGTCTTTCAGGATTAATTCTAGGTTTTATTTTGTTTATTTGATGAAAATTAACAACAATACACACCTTGGATACATTTTTGTTTGATTTGTGTCGAGTGAGATTTTCACCTAGAACCCAAAGGGGGGGGTATTGGCACTTTTCATGGAAAAATGTGAAAAATTAAATTTTCTAAAAATGAAATAAATGCCTTCTAAACACCTCAAACATTCACTCTAAAACAGAAGATTGTTGTTTTTCGCAATATTTTTAGAAATTTGGGCTCTTTTAGTAACATTAACACTTTCGCTGAAGCAACTTTTATGCTCATTTCTTGTCTTTCAAGATTAATTCTGGGTTTTATTTTGTTTATTTGATGAAAATGAACAACAATACACACCATGGAAACATTTTTGTTTGATTTGTGTCGAGTGAGATTTTCACCTAGAACCAAAAGGGGGGGGTATTGGCACTTTTCATGGAAAAATGTGAAAAATTAAATTTTCTAAAAATGAAATAAATGCCTTCTAAACACCTCAAACATTCACTCTAAAACAGAAGATTGTTGTTTTTCGCAATATTTTTAGAAATTTGGGTTGTTTTAGTAACATTAACACTTGCGCTGTAGCATCTTTTATGCTCATTTCTTGTCTTTCAGGATTAATTCTGGGTTATATTTTGTTTAATTGATGAAAATGAACAACAATACACACCATGGAAACATTTTTGTTTGATTTGTGTCGAGTGAGATTTTCAGCTAGAACCCAAAGGGGGGTATTAACACTTTTCATGGAAAAATGTAAAAATTAAATTTTCTAAAAATGAAATAAATGCCTTCTAAACACCTCAAACATTCACTCTAAAACAGAAGATTGTTGTTTTTCGCAATATTTTTAGAAATTTGGGCTCTTTTAGTAACATTAACACTTGCGCTGAAGCATCATTTATGCTAATTTCTTGTCTTTCAGGATTATTTCTGGGTTTTATTTTGTTTATTTGATGAAAATAAACAATAATGCAAACCATGGAAACATTTTTGTTTGATTTGCGTCAAGTGAGATTTTCACCTAGAATCCAAAGGGGGGGTATTGGCACTTTTCATGGAAAAATGAGAAAAATTAAATTTTCTAAAAATGAAATAAATGCCTTCTAAACACCTCAAACATTCACTCTAAAACCGAAGATTGTTGTTTTTCGCAATATTTTTAGAAATTTAGGCTCTTTTAGTAACATTAACACTTGGGCTGAAGCATCTTTTATGATCTTTTATTGTCTTTCAGGATTCATTCTGGGTTTTATTTTGTTTATTTGATGAAAATGAACAACAATACACACCATGGAAACATTTTTGTTTGATTTGTGTCGAGTGAGATTTTCACCTAGAACCCAAAGGGGTGTATTGGCACTTTTCATGGAAAAATGTGAAAAATTAAATTTTCTAAAAATGAAATAAATGCCTTTTAAACACCTCAAACATTCACTCTAAAACAGAAGATTGTTGTTTTTCGCAATATTTGTAGAAATTTGGGTTCTTTTAGTAACATTAACACTTGGGCTGAAGCATCTTTTATGATCTTTTATTGTCTTTCAGGATTCATCTGGGTTTTATTTTGTTTATTTGATGAAAATGAACAACAATACACACCTTTGATAAATTTTTGTTTGATTTGTTTCGAGTGAGATTTTCACCTAGAACCCAAAGGGGGGGTATTGGCACTTTTCATGGAAAAATGTGAAAAATTAAATTTTCTAAAAATGAAATAAATGCCTTCTAAACACCTCAAACATTCACTCTAAAACAGAAGATTGTTGTTTTACGCAATATTTTTAGAAATTTGGGCTCTTTTAGTAACATTAACACTTTCGCTGAAGCAACTTTTATGCTCATTTCTTGTCTTTCAGGATTAATTCTGGGTTTTATTTTGTTTATTTGATGAAAATGAACAACAATACACACCATGGAAACATTTTTGTTTGATTGCGTCAAGTGAGATTTTCACCTAGAACCCAAAGGGGGGGTATTGGCACTTTTCATGGAAAAATGTGAAAAAATAAATTTTCTAAAAATGAAATAAATGCCTTCTAAACACCTCAAACATTCACTCTAAAACAGAAGATTGTTGTTTTTCGCAATATTTTTAGAAATTTGGGCTCTTTTAGTAACATTAACACCTGGGCTGAAGCATCTTTTATGATCATTTATTGTCTTTCAGGATACATTCTGGGTTTTATTTTGTTTATCTGATGAAAATGAACAACAATACACACCTTGGATACATTTTTGTTAGATTTGTATCGAGCGAGATTTTCACCTAGAACCCAAAGGGGGGGGGTATTGGCACTTTTCATGGAAAAATGTGAAAAATTAAATTTTCTAAAAATGAAATAAATGCCTTCTAAACACCTCAAACATTCACTCTTAAACAGAAGATTGTTGTTTTTCGCAATATTTGTAGAAATTTGGGCTCTTTTAGTAACATTAACACCTGGGCTGAAGCATCTTTTATGATCATTTATTGTCTTTCAGGATACATTCTGGGTTTTATTTTGTTTATTTGATGAAAATGAAAAACAATACACACCTTGGATACATTTTTGTTTGATATGTGTCGAGTGAAATTTTCACCTAGAACCCAAAGGGGGGGTATTGGCACTTTTCATGGAAAAATGTGAAAAATTAAATTTTCTAAAAATGAAATTAATGCCTTCTAAACACCTCAAACATTCACTATAAAACAGAAGATTGTTGTTTTTCGCAATATTTTTAGAAATTTGGGCTCTTTTAGTAAAATTAAAACTCGCGCTAAAGCATCTTTTATGCTGATTTCATGTCTTTCAGGATTCATTTTGGGTTTTATTTTGTTTATTTGATGAAAATGAACAACAATACACACCATGGAAACATTTTTGTTTGATTTGTGTCGAGTGAGATTTTCACCTAGAACCCAAAGGGGGGGGTATTGGCACTTTTCATGGAAAAATGTGAAAAATTAAATTTTCTAAAAATGAAATAAATGCCTTCTAAACACCTCAAACATTCACTCTAAAACAGAAGATTGTTGTTTTTCGCAATATTTTTAGAAATTTGGGTTGTTTTAGTAACATTAACACCTGGGCTGAAGCTTCTTTTATGATCATTTATTGTCTTTCAGGATACATTCTGGGTTTTATTTTGTTTATCTGATGAAAATGAACAACAATACACACCTTGGATTCATTTTTGTTTGATTTGTATCGAGCGAGATTTTCACCTAGAACCCAAAGGGGGGGGTACTGGCACTTTTCATGGAAAAATGTGAAAAATTAAATTTTCTAAAAATGAAATAAATGCCTTCTAAACACCTCAAACATTCACTCTAAAACAGAAGATTGTTGTTTTTCGCAATATTTGTAGAAATTTGGGCTCTTTTAGTAACATTAACACCTGGGCTGAAGCATCTTTTATGATCATTTATTGTCTTTCAGGATACATTCTGGGTTTTATTTTGTTTATTTGATGAAAATGAAAAACAATACACACCTTGGATACATTTTTGTTTGATATGTGTCGAGTGAAATTTTCACCTAGAACCCAAAGGGGGTATTGGCACTTTTCATGGAAAAATGTGAAAAATTAAATTTTCTAAAAATGAAATTAATGCCTTCTAAACACCTCAAACATTCACTCTAAAACAGAAGATTGTTGTTTTTCGCAATATTTTTAGAAATTTGGGCTCTTTTAGTAACATTAACACTTGGGCTGAAGCATCTTTTATGATCTTTTATTGTCTTTCAGGATTCATTCTGGGTTTTATTTTGTTTATTTGATGAAAATGAACAACAATACACACCATGGAAACATTTTTGTTTCTTTTGTGTCGAGTGAGATTTTCACCTAGAACCCAAAGGGGTGTATTGGCACTTTTCATGGAAAAATGTGAAAAATTAAATTTTCTAAAAATGAATGAAATGCCTTCTAAACACCTCAAACATTCACTCTAAAACAGAAGATTGTTGTTTTTCGCAATATTTTTAGAAATTTTTGGCTCTTTTAGTAACATTAACACCTGGGCTTAAGCATCTTTTATGATCATTTATTGTCTTTCAGGATACATTCTGGGTTTTATTTTGTTTATCTGATGAAAATGAACAACAATACACACCTTGGATACATTTTTGTTTGATTTGTATCGAGCGAGATTTTCACCTAGAACCCAAAGGGGGGGGATATTGGCACTTTTCATGGAAAAATGTGAAAAATTAAATTTTCTAAAAATGAAATAAATGCCTTCTAAACACCTCAAACATTCACTCTAAAACAGAAGATTGTTGTTTTTCGCAATATTTGTAAAAATTTGGGCTCTTTTAGTAACATTAACACCTGGGCTGAAGCATCTTTTATGATCATTTATTGTCTTTCAGGATACATTCTGGGTTTTATTTTGTTTATTTGATGAAAATGAAAAACAATACACACCTTGGATACATTTTTGTTCGAAATGTGTCGAGTGAAATTTTCACCTAGAACCCAAAGGGGGGGTATTGGCACTTTTCATGGAAAAATGTGAAAAATTAAATTTTCTAAAAATGAAATTAATGCCTTCTAAACACCTCAAACATTCACTCTAAAACAGAAGATTGTGTATTTTTCGCAATATTTTTAGAAATTTGGGCTCTTTTAGTAACATTAACACTTGGGCTGAAGCATCTTTTATGATCTTTTATTGTCTTTCAGGATTCATTCTGGGTTTTATTTTGTTTATTTGATGAAAATGAACAACAATACACACCATGGAAACATTTTTGTTTCATTTGTGTCGAGTGAGATTTTCACCTAGAACCCAAAGGGGTGTATTGGCACTTTTCATGGAAAAATGTGAAAAATTAAATTTTCTAAAAATGAATGAAATGCCTTCTAAACACCTCAAACATTCACTCTAAAACAGAAGATTGTTGTTTTTCGCAATATTTTTAGAAATTTGGGCTTTTTTAGTAACATTAACACCTGGGCTGAAGCAACTTTTATGCTCATTTCTTGTCTTTCAAGATTAATTCTGGGTTTTATTTTGTTTATTTGATGAAAATGAACATCAATACACACCTTGGATACATTTTTAATTGATTTGTGTCGAGTGAGATTTTCACCTAGAACCCAAAGGAGGGGTATTGGCACTTTTCATGGAAAATGTGAAAAATTAAATTTTCTAAAAATGAAATAAATGCCTTCTAAACACCTCAAACATTCACTCTAAAACAGAAGATTGTTGTTTTTCGCAATATTTGTAGAAATTTGGGCTCTTTTAGTAACATTAACACCTGGGCTGAAGCATCTTTTATGATCATTTATTGTCTTTCAGGATACATTCTGGGTTTTATTTTGTTTATTTGATGAAAATGAAAAACAATACACACCTTGGATACATTTTTGTTTGATATGTGTCGAGTGAAATTTTCACCTAGAACCCAAAGGGGGTATTGGCACTTTTCATGGAAAAATGTGAAAAATTAAATTTTCTAAAAATGAAATTAATGCCTTCTAAACACCTCAAACATTCACTCTAAAACAGAAGATTGTTGTTTTTCGCAATATTTTTAGAAATTTGGGCTCTTTTAGTAACATTAACACTTGGGCTGAAGCATCTTTTATGATCTTTTATTGTCTTTCAGGATTCATTCTGGGTTTTATTTTGTTTATTTGATGAAAATGAACAACAATACACACCATGGAAACATTTTTGTTTCTTTTGTGTCGAGTGAGATTTTCACCTAGAACCCAAAGGGGTGTATTGGCACTTTTCATGGAAAAATGTGAAAAATTAAATTTTCTAAAAATGAATGAAATGCCTTCTAAACACCTCAAACATTCACTCTAAAACAGGAGATTGTTGTTTTTCGCAATATTTTTAGAAATTTTTGGCTCTTTTAGTAACATTAACACCTGGGCTTAAGCATCTTTTATGATCATTTATTGTCTTTCAGGATACATTCTGGGTTTTATTTTGTTTATCTGATGAAAATGAACAACAATACACACCTTGGATACATTTTTGTTTGATTTGTATCGAGCGAGATTTTCACCTAGAACCCAAAGGGGGGGGATATTGGCACTTTTCATGGAAAAATGTGAAAAATTAAATTTTCTAAAAATGAAATAAATGCCTTCTAAACACCTCAAACATTCACTCTAAAACAGAAGATTGTTGTTTTTCGCAATATTTTTAGAAATTTGGGCTCTTTTAGTAACATTAACACTTGGGCTGAAGCATCTTTTATGATCTTTTATTGTCTTTCAGGATTCATTCTGGGTTTTATTTTGTTTATTTGATGAAAATGAACAACAATACACACCATGGAAACATTTTTGTTTCATTTGTGTCGAGTGAGATTTTCACCTAGAACCCAAAGGGGTGTATTGGCACTTTTCATGGAAAAATGTGAAAAATTAAATTTTCTAAAAATGAATGAAATGCCTTCTAAACACCTCAAACATTCACTCTAAAACAGAAGATTGTTGTTTTTCGCAATATTTTTAGAAATTTGGGCTTTTTTAGTAACATTAACACCTGGGCTGAAGCAACTTTTATGCTCATTTCTTGTCTTTCAAGATTAATTCTGGGTTTTATTTTGTTTATTTGATGAAAATGAACAACAATACACACCTTGGATACATTTTTAATTGATTTGTGTCGAGTGAGATTTTCACCTAGAACCCAAAGGGGGGGTATTGGCACTTTTCATGGAAAAATGTGAAAAATTAAATTTTCTAAAAATGAAATAAATGCCTTCTAAACACCTCAAACATTCACTCTAAAACAGAAGATTGTTGTTTTTCGCAATATTTTTAGAAATTTGGGCTCTTTTAGTAACATTAACACCTGGGCTGAAGCATCTTTTATGATCATTTATTGTCTTTCAGGATACATTCTGGGTTTTATTTTGTTTATCTGATGAAAATGAACAACAATACACACCTTGGATACATTTTTGTTTGATTTGTATCGAGCGAGATTTTCACCTAGAACCCCAAGGGGGGGGTACTGGCACTTTTCATGGAAAAATGTGAAAAATTAAATTTTCTAAAAATGAAATAAATGCCTTCTAAACACCTCAAACATTCACTCTAAAACAGAAGATTGTTGTTTTTCGCAATATTTGTAGAAATTTGGGCTCTTTTAGTAACATTAACACCTGGGCTGAAGCATCTTTTATGATCATTTATTGTCTTTCAGGATACATTCTGGGTTTTATTTTGTTTATTTGATGAAAATGAAAAACAATACACACCTTGGATACATTTTTGTTTGATATGTGTCGAGCGAGATTTTCACCTAGAACCCAAAGGGGGGGGTACTGGCACTTTTCATGGAAAAATGTGAAAAATTAAATTTTCTAAAAATGAAATAAATGCCTTCTAAACACCTCAAACATTCACTCTAAAACAGAAGATTGTTGTTTTTCGCAATCATTGTAGAAATTTGGGCTCTTTTAGTAACATTAACACCTGGGCTGAAGCATCTTTTATGATCATTTATTGTCTTTCAGGATACATTCTGGGTTTTATTTTGTTTATTTGATGAAAATGAAAAACAATACACACCTTGGATACATTTTTGTTTGATATGTGTCGAGTGAAATTTTCACCTAGAACCCAAAGGGGGTATTGGCACTTTTCATGGAAAAATGTGAAAAATTAAATTTTCTAAAAATGAAATTAATGCCTTCTAAACACCTCAAACATTCACTCTAAAACAGAAGATTGTTGTTTTTCGCAATATTTTTAGAAATTTGGGCTCTTTTAGTAACATTAACACTTGGGCTGAAGCATCTTTTATGATCTTTTATTGTCTTTCAGGATTCATTCTGGGTTTTATTTTGTTTATTTGATGAAAATGAACAACAATACACACCATGGAAACATTTTTGTTTCTTTTGTGTCGAGTGAGATTTTCACCTAGAACCCAAAGGGGTGTATTGGCACTTTTCATGGAAAAATGTGAAAAATTAAATTTTCTAAAAATGAATGAAATGCCTTCTAAACACCTCAAACATTCACTCTAAAACAGGAGATTGTTGTTTTTCGCAATATTTTTAGAAATTTTTGGCTCTTTTAGTAACATTAACACCTGGGCTTAAGCATCTTTTATGATCATTTATTGTCTTTCAGGATACATTCTGGGTTTTATTTTGTTTATCTGATGAAAATGAACAACAATACACACCTTGGATACATTTTTGTTTGATTTGTATCGAGCGAGATTTTCACCTAGAACCCAAAGGGGGGGGATATTGGCACTTTTCATGGAAAAATGTGAAAAATTAAATTTTCTAAAAATGAAATAAATGCCTTCTAAACACCTCAAACATTCACTCTAAAACAGAAGATTGTTGTTTTTCGCAATATTTGTAAAAATTTGGGCTCTTTTAGTAACATTAACACCTGGGCTGAAGCATCTTTTATGATCATTTATTGTCTTTCAGGATACATTCTGGGTTTTATTTTGTTTATTTGATGAAAATGAAAAACAATACACACCTTGGATACATTTTTGTTCGAAATAAGTCGAGTGAAATTTTCACCTAGAACCCAAAGGGGGGGTATTGGCACTTTTCATGGAAAAATGTGAAAAATTAAATTTTCTAAAAATGAAATTAATGCCTTCTAAACACCTCAAACATTCACTCTAAAACAGAAGATTGTGTATTTTTCGCAATATTTTTAGAAATTTGGGCTCTTTTAGTAACATTAACACTTGGGCTGAAGCATCTTTTATGATCTTTTATTGTCTTTCAGGATTCATTCTGGGTTTTATTTTGTTTATTTGATGAAAATGAACAACAATACACACCATGGAAACATTTTTGTTTCATTTGTGTCGAGTGAGATTTTCACCTAGAACCCAAAGGGGTGTATTGGCACTTTTCATGGAAAAATGTGAAAAATTAAATTTTCTAAAAATGAATGAAATGCCTTCTAAACACCTCAAACATTCACTCTAAAACAGAAGATTGTTGTTTTTCGCAATATTTTTAGAAATTTGGGCTTTTTTAGTAACATTAACACCTGGGCTGAAGCAACTTTTATGCTCATTTCTTGTCTTTCAAGATTAATTCTGGGTTTTATTTTGTTTATTTGATGAAAATGAACAACAATACACACCTTGGATACATTTTTAATTGATTTGTGTCGAGTGAGATTTTCACCTAGAACCCAAAGGGGGGGTATTGGCACTTTTCATGGAAAAATGTGAAAAATTAAATTTTCTAAAAATGAAATAAATGCCTTCTAAACACCTCAAACATTCACTCTAAAACAGAAGATTGTTTTTTTTCGCAATATTTTTAGAAATTTGGGCTCTTTTAGTAACATTAACACCTGGGCTGAAGCATCTTTTATGATCATTTATTGTCTTTCAGGATACATTCTGGGTTTTATTTTGTTTATCTGATGAAAATGAACAACAATACACACCTTGGATACATTTTTGTTTGATTTGTATCGAGCGAGATTTTCACCTAGAACCCCAAGGGGGGGGTACTGGCACTTTTCATGGAAAAATGTGAAAAATTAAATTTTCTAAAAATGAAATAAATGCCTTCTAAACACCTCAAACATTCACTCTAAAACAGAAGATTGTTGTTTTTCGCAATATTTGTAGAAATTTGGGCTCTTTTAGTAACATTAACACCTGGGCTGAAGCATCTTTTATGATCATTTATTGTCTTTCAGGATACATTCTGGGTTTTATTTTGTTTATTTGATGAAAATGAAAAACAATACACACCTTGGATACATTTTTGTTTGATATGTGTCGAGTGAAATTTTCACCTAGAACCCAAAGGGGGGGGTATTGGCACTTTTCAAGGAAAAATGTGAAAAATTAAATTTTCTAAAAATGAAATAAATGCCTTCTAAACACCTCAAACATTCACTCTAAAACAGAAGATTGTTGTTTTTCGCAATATTTTTAGAAATTTGGGCTCTTTTAGTAACATTAACACCTAGGCTGAAGCATCTTTTATGATCATTTATTGTCTTTCAGGACACATTCTGGGTTTTATTTTGTTTATTTGATGAAAATGAACAACAATACACACCTTGGATACATTTTTGTTTGATTTGTGTCGAGTGAGATTTTCACCTAGAACCCAAAGGGGGGGGTATTGGCACTTTTCATGGAAATATGTGAAAAATAAGAATTTCTAAAAATGAAATAAATGCCTTCTATAAACCTCAAACATTCACTATATTATGGAAGATTGATATTTTTCGCAATATTTTTGGAAATTTGGGCTCTTTTACTAACATTATTACTTGCGCTGAGGCATCTTTTATGCTCATTTCTTGTCTTTAATGATTTATTCTGTGTTTTATTTTGATTATTTTATGAAAATGAAGAACAATACACACCATGAAAACATTTTTGTTTGATTCGGTTCGAGTGAGATTTTCACCTAGAACCCAAAGGAGGGGGTATTGGCACTTTTCATGGAAAAATGTGAAAAATTAAATTTTCTAAAAATGAAATAAATGCCTTCTAAACACCTCAAACATTCACTCTAAAACAGAAGATTGTTGTTTTTCGCAATATTTTTAGAAATTTGGGCTCTTTTAGTAACATTGACACTTGCGCTGAAGTATCTTTTATGCTCATTTCTTGTCTTTCAGGATTAATTCTGGGTTTAATTTTGTTTATTTGATGAAAATGAACATAAATACACACCATGGAAACATTTTTGTTTGATTTGTGTCGAGTGAGATTATCACCTAGAACCAAAGGGGGGGGTATTGGCACTTTTTATGGAATAATGTGAAAAATTAAATTTTCTAAAAATGAAATAAATGCCTTCTAAACACCACAAACATTCACTCTAAAACAGAAGATTGTTGTTTTTCGCAATTTTTTTTAGAAATTTGGGCTCTTTTAGTAACATTAACACTTGCGCTGAAGCATCATTTATGCTAATTTTTTGTCTTTCAGGATTAATTCTGGGTTTTATTTTGTTTATTTGATGAAAATAAACAATAATGCACACCATGGAAACATTTTTGTTTGATTTGTGTCGAGTGAGATTTTCACCTAGAACCCAAAGGGGTGTATAGGCACTTTTCATGGAAAAATGTGAAAAATTAAATTTTCTAAAAATGAATGAAATGCCTTCTAAACACCTCAAACATTCACTCTAAAACAGAAGATTGTTGTTTTTCGCAATATTTTTAGAAATTTGGGCTTTTTTTAGTAACATTAACACCTGGGCTGAAGCAACTTTTATGCTCATTTCTTGTCTTTCAAGATTAATTCTGGGTTTTATTTTGTTTATTTGATGAAAATGAACAACAATACACACCTTGGATACATTTTTAATTGATTTGTGTCGAGTGAGATTTTCATCTAGAACCCAAAGGAGGGGTATTGGCACTTTTCATGGAAAATGTGAAAAATTAAATTTTCTAAAAATGAAATAAATGCCTTCTAAACACCTCAAACATTCACTCTTAAACAGAAGATTGTTGTTTTTCGCAATATTTTTAGAAATTTGGGCTCTTTTAGTAACATTAACACTTTCTCTGAAGCAACTTTTATGCTCATTTCATGTCTTTCAGGATTCATTTTGGGTTTTATTTTGTTTATTTGATGAAAATGAACAACAATACACACCATGGAAACATTTTTGTTTGATTTGCGTCAAGTGAGATTTTCACCTAGAATCCAAAGGGGGGGTACTGGCACTTTTCATGGAAAAATGTGAAAAATTAAATTTTCTAAAAATGAAATAAATGCCTTCTAAACACCTCAAACATTCACTCTAAAACAGAAGATTGTTGTTTTTCGCAATATTTGTAGAAATTTGGGCTCTTTTAGTAACATTAACATCTGGGCTGAAGCATCTTTTATGATCATTTATTGTCTTTCAGGATACATTCTGGGTTTTATTTTGTTTATTTGATGAAAATGAAAAACAATACACACCTTGGATACATTTTTGTTTGATATGTGTCGAGCGAGATTTTCACCTAGAACCCAAAGGGGGGGGGTACTGGCACTTTTCATGGAAAAATGTGAAAAATTAAATTTTCTAAAAATGAAATAAATGCCTTCTAAACACCTCAAACATTCACTCTAAAACAGAAGATTGTTGTTTTTCGCAATATTTGTAGAAATTTGGGCTCTTTTAGTAACATTAACACCTGGGCTGAAGCATCTTTTATGATCATTTATTGTCTTTCAGGATACATTCTGGGTTTTATTTTGTTTATTTGATGAAAATGAAAAACAATACACACCTTGGATACATTTTTGTTTGATATGTGTCGAGTGAAATTTTCACCTAGAACCCAAAGGGGGTATTGGCACTTTTCATGGAAAAATGTGAAAAATTAAATTTTCTAAAAATGAAATTAATGCCTTCTAAACACCTCAAACATTCACTCTAAAACAGAAGATTGTGTATTTTTCGCAATATTTTTAGAAATTTGGGCTCTTTTAGTAACATTAACACTTGGGCTGAAGCATCTTTTATGATCTTTTATTGTCTTTCAGGATTCATTCTGGGTTTTATTTTGTTTATTTGATGAAAATGAACAACAATACACACCATGGAAACATTTTTGTTTCTTTTGTGTCGAGTGAGATTTTCACCTAGAACCCAAAGGGGTGTATTGGCACTTTTCATGGAAAAATGTGAAAAATTAAATTTTCTAAAAATGAATGAAATGCCTTCTAAACACCTCAAACATTCACTCTAAAACAGGAGATTGTTGTTTTTCGCAATATTTTTAGAAATTTTTGGCTCTTTTAGTAACATTAACACCTGGGCTTAAGCATCTTTTATGATCATTTATTGTCTTTCAGGATACATTCTGGGTTTTATTTTGTTTATCTGATGAAAATGAACAACAATACACACCTTGGATACATTTTTGTTTGATTTGTATCGAGCGAGATTTTCACCTAGAACCCAAAGGGGGGGGATATTGGCACTTTTCATGGAAAAATGTGAAAAATTAAATTTTCTAAAAATGAAATAAATGCCTTCTAAACACCTCAAACATTCACTCTAAAACAGAAGATTGTTGTTTTTCGCAATATTTGTAAAAATTTGGGCTCTTTTAGTAACATTAACACCTGGGCTGAAGCATCTTTTATGATCATTTATTGTCTTTCAGGATACATTCTGGGTTTTATTTTGTTTATTTGATGAAAATGAAAAACAATACACACCTTGGATACATTTTTGTTCGAAATGTGTCGAGTGAAATTTTCACCTAGAACCCAAAGGGGGGGTATTGGCACTTTTCATGGAAAAATGTGAAAAATTAAATTTTCTAAAAATGAAATTAATGCCTTCTAAACACCTCAAACATTCACTCTAAAACAGAAGATTGTGTATTTTTCGCAATATTTTTAGAAATTTGGGCTCTTTTAGTAACATTAACACTTGGGCTGAAGCATCTTTTATGATCTTTTATTGTCTTTCAGGATTCATTCTGGGTTTTATCTTGTTTATTTGATGAAAATGAACAACAATACACACCATGGAAACATTTTTGTTTCATTTGTGTCGAGTGAGATTTTCACCTAGAACCCAAAGGGGTGTATTGGCACTTTTCATGGAAAAATGTGAAAAATTAAATTTTCTAAAAATGAATGAAATGCCTTCTAAACACCTCAAACATTCACTCTAAAACAGAAGATTGTTGTTTTTCGCAATATTTTTAGAAATTTGGGCTTTTTTAGTAACATTAACACCTGGGCTGAAGCAACTTTTATGCTCATTTCTTGTCTTTCAAGATTAATTCTGGGTTTTATTTTGTTTATTTGATGAAAATGAACAACAATACACACCTTGGATACATTTTTAATTGATTTGTGTCGAGTGAGATTTTCACCTAGAACCCAAAGGGGGGGTATTGGCACTTTTCATGGAAAAATGTGAAAAATTAAATTTTCTAAAAATGAAATAAATGCCTTCTAAACACCTCAAACATTCACTCTAAAATAAGAAGATTGTTGTTTTTCGCAATATTTTTAGAAATTTGGGCTCTTTTAGTAACATTAACACCTGGGCTGAAGCATCTTTTATGATCATTTATTGTCTTTCAGGATACATTCTGGGTTTTATTTTGTTTATCTGATGAAAATGAACAACAATACACACCTTGGATACATTTTTGTTTGATTTGTATCGAGCGAGATTTTCACCTAGAACCCCAAGGGGGGGGTACTGGCACTTTTCATGGAAAAATGTGAAAAATTAAATTTTCTAAAAATGAAATAAATGCCTTCTAAACACCTCAAACATTCACTCTAAAACAGAAGATTGTTGTTTTTCGCAATATTTGTAGAAATTTGGGCTCTTTTAGTAACATTAACACCTGGGCTGAAGCATCTTTTATGATCATTTATTGTCTTTCAGGATACATTCTGGGTTTTATTTTGTTTATTTGATGAAAATGAAAAACAATACACACCTTGGATACATTTTTGTTTGATATGTGTCGAGTGAAATTTTCACCTAGAACCCAAAGGGGGGGTATTGGCACTTTTCAAGGAAAAATGTGAAAAATTAAATTTTCTAAAAATGAAATAAATGCCTTCTAAACACCTCAAACATTCACTCTAAACAGAAGATTGTTGTTTTTCGCAATATTTTTAGAAATTTGGGCTCTTTTAGTAACATTAACACCTAGGCTGAAGCATCTTTTATGATCATTTATTGTCTTTCAGGACACATTCTGGGTTTTATTTTGTTTATTTGATGAAAATGAACAACAATACACACCTTGGATACATTTTTTGTTTGATTTGTGTCGAGTGAGATTTTCACCTAGAACCCAAAGGGGGGGGTATTGGCACTTTTCATGGAAATATGTGAAAAATAAGAATTTCTAAAAATGAAATAAATGCCTTCTATAAACCTCAAACATTCACTATATTATGGAAGATTGATATTTTTCGCAATATTTTTGGAAATTTGGGCTCTTTTACTAACATTATTACTTGCGCTGAGGCATCTTTTATGCTCATTTCTTGTCTTTAATGATTTATTCTGTGTTTTATTTTGATTATTTTATGAAAATGAAGAACAATACACACCATGGAAACATTTTTGTTTGATTCGGTTCGAGTGAGATTTTCACCTAGAACCCAAAGGAGGGGGTATTGGCACTTTTCATGGAAAAATGTGAAAAATTAAATTTTCTAAAAATGAAATAAATGCCTTCTAAACACCTCAAACATTCACTCTAAACAGAAGATTGTTGTTTTTCGCAATATTTTTAGAAATTTGGGCTCTTTTAGTAACATTAACACTTGGGCTGAAGCATCTTTAATGTTCTTTTATTGTCTTTCAGGATTCATTCTGGGTTTTCTTTTGTTTATTTGATGAAAATGAACAACAATACACACCTTGGATACATTTTTGTTTGATTTGTGTAGAGTGAGATTTTCACCTAGAACCCAAAGGGGGGGGTATTGGCACTTTTCATGGAAAAATGTGAAAAATTAAATTTTCTAAAAATGAAATAAATGCCTTCTAAACACCTCAAAAATTCACTCTAAAACAGAAGATTGTTGTTTTTCGCAATATTTTTAGAAATTTGGGCTCTTTTAGTAACATTGACACTTGCGCTAAAGTATCTTTTATGCTCATTTCTTGTCTTTCAGGATTAATTCTGGGTTTAATTTTGTTTATTTGATGAAAATGAACATAAATACACACCATGGAAACATTTTTGTTTGATTTGTGTCGAGTGAGATTATCACCTAGAACCAAAGGGGGGGGTATTGGCACTTTTTATGGAATAATGTGAAAAATTAAATTTTCTAAAAATGAAATAAATGCCTTCTAAACACCACAAACATTCACTCTAAAACAGAAGATTGTTGTTTTTCGCAATTTTTTTTAGAAATTTGGGCTCTTTTAGTAACATTAACACTTGCGCTGAAGCATCATTTATGCTAATTTTTTGTCTTTCAGGATTAATTCTGGGTTTTATTTTGTTTATTTGATGAAAATAAACAATAATGCACACCATGGAAACATTTTTGTTTGATTTGTGTCGAGTGAGATTTTCACCTAGAACCCAAAGGGGTGTATAGGCACTTTTCATGGAAAAATGTGAAAAATTAAATTTTCTAAAAATGAATGAAATGCCTTCTAAACACCTCAAACATTCACTCTAAAACAGAAGATTGTTGTTTTTCGCAATATTTTTAGAAATTTGGGCTTTTTTTAGTAACATTAACACCTGGGCTGAAGCAACTTTTATGCTCATTTCTTGTCTTTCAAGATTAATTCTGGGTTTTATTTTGTTTATTTGATGAAAATGAACAACAATACACACCTTGGATACATTTTTAATTGATTTGTGTCGAGTGAGATTTTCATCTAGAACCCAAAGGAGGGGTATTGGCACTTTTCATGGAAAATGTGAAAAATTAAATTTTCTAAAAATGAAATAAATGCCTTCTAAACACCTCAAACATTCACTCTTAAACAGAAGATTGTTGTTTTTCGCAATATTTTTAGAAATTTGGGCTCTTTTAGTAACATTAACACTTTCTCTGAAGCAACTTTTATGCTCATTTCATGTCTTTCAGGATTCATTTTGGGTTTTATTTTGTTTATTTGATGAAAATGAACAACAATACACACCATGGAAACATTTTTGTTTGATTTGCGTCAAGTGAGATTTTCACCTAGAATCCAAAGGGGGGGTATTGGCACTTTTCATGGAAAAATGTGAAAAATTAAATTTTCTAAAAATGAAATAAATGCCTTCTAAACACCTCAAACATTCACTCTAAAACCGAAGATTGTTGTTTTTCGCAATATTTTTAGAAATTTAGGCTCTTTTAGTAACATTAACACTTGGGCTGAAGCAACTTTTATGATCTTTTACTGTCTTTCAGGATTCATTCTGGGTTTTATTTTGTTTATTTGATGAAAATGAACAACAATACACACCATGGAAACATTTTTGTTTGATTTGTGTCGAGTGAGATTTTCACCTAGAACCCAAAGGGGTGTATTGGCACTTTTCATGGAAAAATGTGAAAAATTAAATTTTCTAAAAATGAAATAAATGCCTTTTAAACACCTCAAACATTCACTCTAAAACAGAAGATTGTTGTTTTTCGCAATATTTGTAGAAATTTGGGCTCTTTTAGTAACATTAACACTTGGGCTGAAGCATCTTTTATGATCTTTTATTGTCTTTCAGGATTCATCTTGGTTTTATTTTGTTTATTTGATGAAAATGAACAACAATACACACCTTTGATAAATTTTTGTTTGATTTGTTTCGAGTGAGATTTTCACCTAGAACCCAAAGGGGGGGTATTGGCACTTTTCATGGAAAAATGTGAAAAATTAAATTTTCTAAAAATGAAATAAATGCCTTCTAAACACCTCAAACATTCACTCTAAAACAGAAGATTGTTGTTTTTCGCAATATTCTTAGAAATTTGGGCTCTTTTAGTAACATTGACACTTGCGCTGAAGTATCTTTTATGCTCATTTCTTGTCTTTCAGGATTAATTCTGGGTTTTATTTTGTTTATTTGATGAAAATGAACAACAATACACACCATGGAAACATTTTTGTTTGATTTGTGTCGAGTGAGATAATCACCCAGAACCAAAGGGGGGGGTATTGGCACTTTTTATGGAATAATGTGAAAAATTAAATTTTCTAAAAATGAAATAAATGCCTTCTAAACACCACAAACATTCACTCTTAAACAGAAGATTGTTGTTTTTCGCAATATTTTTAGAAATTTGGGCTCTTTTAGTAACATTAACACTTGCGCTGAAGCATCATTTATGCTAATTTCTTGTCTTTCAGGATTAATTCTAGGTTTTATTTTGTTTATTTGATGAAAATAAACAATAATGCACACCATGGAAACATTTTTGTTTGATTTGTGTCGAGTGAGATTTTCACCTAGAACCCAAGGGGGGGGGGTATTGGCACTTTTCATGGAAAAATGTGAAAAATTAAATTTTCTAAAAATGAAATAAATGCCTTCTAAACACCTCAAACATTCACTCTAAAACAGAAGATTGTTGTTTTTCGCAATATTTTTAGAAATTTGGGCTCTTTTAGTAACATTAACACTTTCGCTGAAGCAACTTTTATGCTCATTTCTTGTCTTTCAAGATTAATTCTGGGTTTTATTTTGTTTATTTGATGAAAATGAACAACAATACACACCATGGAAACATTTTTGTTTGATTTGTGTCGAGTGAGATTTTCACCTAGAACCCAAAGGGGGGGGTATTGGCACTTTTCATGGAAAAATGTGAAAAATTAAATTTTCTAAAAATGAAATAAATGCCTTCTAAACACCTCAAACATTCACTCTAAAACAGAAGATTGTTGTTTTTCGCAATATTTTTAGAAATTTGGGTTGTTTTAGTAACATTAACACTTGCGCTGTAGCATCTTTTATGCTCATTTCTTGTCTTTCAGGATTAATTCTGGGTTATATTTTGTTTAATTGATGAAAATGAACAACAATACACACCATGGAAACATTTTTGTTTGATTTGTGTCGAGTGAGATTTTCAGCTAGAACCCAAAGGGGGGTATTAACACTTTTCATGGAAAAATGTAAAAATTAAATTTTCTAAAAATGAAATAAATGCCTTCTAAACACCTCAAACATTCACTCTAAAACAGAAGATTGTTGTTTTTCGCAATATTTTTAGAAATTTGGGCTCTTTTAGTAACATTAACACTTGCGCTGAAGCATCATTTATGCTAATTTCTTGTCTTTCAGGATGATTTCTGGGTTTTATTTTGTTTATTTGATGAAAATAAACAATAATGCAAACCATGGAAACATTTTTGTTTGATTTGTGTCGAGTGAGATTTTCACCTAGAACCCAAAGGGGGGGGGTATTGGCACTTTTCATGGAAAAATGTGAAAAATTAAATTTTCTAAAAATGAAATAAATGCCTTCTAAACACCTCAAACATTCACTCTAAAACAGAAGATTGTTGTTTTTCGCAATATTTTTAGAAATTTGGGTTGTTTTAGTAACATTAACACCTGGGCTGAAGCTTCTTTTATGATCATTTATTGTCTTTCAGGATACATTCTGGGTTTTATTTTGTTTATCTGATGAAAATGAACAACAATACACACCTTGGATTCATTTTTGTTTGATTTGTATCGAGCGAGATTTTCACCTAGAACCCAAAGGGGGGGGGTACTGGCACTTTTCATGGAAAAATGTGAAAAATTAAATTTTCTAAAAATGAAATAAATGCCTTCTAAACACCTCAAACATTCACTCTAAAACAGAAGATTGTTGTTTTTCGCAATATTTGTAGAAATTTGGGCTCTTTTAGTAACATTAACACCTGGGCTGAAGCATCTTTTATGATCATTTATTGTCTTTCAGGATACATTCTGGGTTTTATTTTGTTTATTTGATGAAAATGAAAAACAATACACACCTTGGATACATTTTTGTTTGATATGTGTCGAGTGAAATTTTCACCTAGAACCCAAAGGGGGTATTGGCACTTTTCATGGAAAAATGTGAAAAATTAAATTTTCTAAAAATGAAATTAATGCCTTCTAAACACCTCAAACATTCACTCTAAAACAGAAGATTGTTGTTTTTCGCAATATTTTTAGAAATTTGGGCTCTTTTAGTAACATTAACACTTGGGCTGAAGCATCTTTTATGATCTTTTATTGTCTTTCAGGATTCATTCTGGGTTTTATTTTGTTTATTTGATGAAAATGAACAACAATACACACCATGGAAACATTTTTGTTTCTTTTGTGTCGAGTGAGATTTTCACCTAGAACCCAAAGGGGTGTATTGGCACTTTTCATGGAAAAATGTGAAAAATTAAATTGTCTAAAAATGAATGAAATGCCTTCTAAACACCTCAAACATTCACTCTAAAACAGAAGATTGTTGTTTTTCGCAATATTTTTAGAAATTTTTGGCTCTTTTAGTAACATTAACACCTGGGCTTAAGCATCTTTTATGATCATTTATTGTCTTTCAGGATACATTCTGGGTTTTATTTTGTTTATCTGATGAAAATGAACAACAATACACACCTTGGATACATTTTTGTTTGATTTGTATCGAGCGAGATTTTCACCTAGAACCCAAAGGGGGGGGATATTGGCACTTTTCATGGAAAAATGTGAAAAATTAAATTTTCTAAAAATGAAATAAATGCCTTCTAAACACCTCAAACATTCACTCTAAAACAGAAGATTGTTGTTTTTCGCAATATTTGTAAAAATTTGGGCTCTTTTAGTAACATTAACACCTGGGCTGAAGCATCTTTTATGATCATTTATTGTCTTTCAGGATACATTCTGGGTTTTATTTTGTTTATTTGATGAAAATGAAAAACAATACACACCTTGGATACATTTTTGTTCGAAATGTGTCGAGTGAAATTTTCACCTAGAACCCAAAGGGGGGGTATTGGCACTTTTCATGGAAAAATGTGAAAAATTAAATTTTCTAAAAATGAAATTAATGCCTTCTAAACACCTCAAACATTCACTCTAAAACAGAAGATTGTGTATTTTTCGCAATATTTTTAGAAATTTGGGCTCTTTTAGTAACATTAACACTTGGGCTGAAGCATCTTTTATGATCTTTTATTGTCTTTCAGGATTCATTCTGGGTTTTATTTTGTTTATTTGATGAAAATGAACAACAATACACACCATGGAAACATTTTTGTTTCATTTGTGTCGAGTGAGATTTTCACCTAGAACCCAAAGGGGTGTATTGGCACTTTTCATGGAAAAATGTGAAAAATTAAATTTTCTAAAAATGAATGAAATGCCTTCTAAACACCTCAAACATTCACTCTAAAACAGAAGATTGTTGTTTTTCGCAATATTTTTAGAAATTTGGGCTTTTTTAGTAACATTAACACCTGGGCTGAAGCAACTTTTATGCTCATTTCTTGTCTTTCAAGATTAATTCTGGGTTTTATTTTGTTTATTTGATGAAAATGAACAACAATACACACCTTGGATACATTTTTAATTGATTTGTGTCGAGTGAGATTTTCACCTAGAACCCAAAGGAGGGGTATTGGCACTTTTCATGGAAAATGTGAAAAATTAAATTTTCTAAAAATGAAATAAATGCCTTCTAAACACCTCAAACATTCACTCTAAAACAGAAGATTGTTGTTTTTCGCAATATTTTTAGAAATTTGGGCTCTTTTAGTAAAATAAACACTTGCGCTAAAGCATCTTTTATGCTGATTTCATGTCTTTCAGGATTTATTTTGGGTTTTATTTTGTTTATTTGATGAAAATGAACAACAATACACACCATGGAAACATTTTTGTTTGATTTGTGTCGAGTGAGATTTTCACCTAGAACCCAAAAGGGGGGTATTGGTACTTTTCATGGAAAAATGTGAAAAATTAAATTTTCTAAAAATGAAATAAATGCCTTCTAAACACCTCAAACATTCACTCAAAAACAGAAGATTGTTGTTTTTCGCAATATTTTTAGAAATTTGGGCTCTTTTAGTAACATTAACACCTGGGCTGAAGCATCTTTTATGATCATTTATTGTCTTTCAGGATACATTCTGGGTTTTATTTTGTTTATCTGATGAAAATGAACAACAATACACACCTTGGATACATTTTTGTTTGATTTGTATCGAGCGAGATTTTCACCTAGAACCCCAAGGGGGGGGGTACTGGCACTTTTCATGGAAAAATGTGAAAAATTAAATTTTCTAAAAATGAAATAAATGCCTTCTAAACACCTCAAACATTCACTCTAAAACAGAAGATTGTTGTTTTTCGCAATATTTGTAGAAATTTGGGCTCTTTTAGTAACATTAACACCTGGGCTGAAGCATCTTTTATGATCATTTATTGTCTTTCAGGATACATTCTGGGTTTTATTTTGTTTATTTGATGAAAATGAAAAACAATACACACCTTGGATACATTTTTGTTTGATATGTGTCGAGCGAGATTTTCACCTAGAACCCAAAGGGGGGGGGTACTGGCACTTTTCATGGAAAAATGTGAAAAATTAAATTTTCTAAAAATGAAATAAATGCCTTCTAAACACCTCAAACATTCACTCTAAAACAGAAGATTGTTGTTTTTCGCAATATTTGTAGAAATTTGGGCTCTTTTAGTAACATTAACACCTGGGCTGAAGCATCTTTTATGATCATTTATTGTCTTTCAGGATACATTCTGGGTTTTATTTTGTTTATTTGATGAAAATGAAAAACAATACACACCTTGGATACATTTTTGTTTGATATGTGTCGAGTGAAATTTTCATCTAGAACCCAAAGGGGGTATTGGCACTTTTCATGGAAAAATGTGAAAAATTAAATTTTCTAAAAATGAAATTAATGCCTTCTAAACACCTCAAACATTCACTCTAAAACAGAAGATTGTTGTTTTTCGCAATATTTTTAGAAATTTGGGCTCTTTTAGTAACATTAACACTTGGGCTGAAGCATCTTTTATGATCTTTTATTGTCTTTCAGGATTCATTCTGGGTTTTATTTTGTTTATTTGATGAAAATGAACAACAATACACACCATGGAAACATTTTTGTTTCTTTTGTGTCGAGTGAGATTTTCACCTAGAACCCAAAGGGGTGTATTGGCACTTTTCATGGAAAAATGTGAAAAATTAAATTTTCTAAAAATGAATGAAATGCCTTCTAAACACCTCAAACATTCACTCTAAAACAGAAGATTGTTGTTTTTCGCAATATTTTTAGAAATTTTTGGCTCTTTTAGTAACATTAACACCTGGGCTTAAGCATCTTTTATGATCATTTATTGTCTTTCAGGATACATTCTGGGTTTTATTTTGTTTATCTGATGAAAATGAACAACAATACACACCTTGGATACATTTTTGTTTGATTTGTATCGAGCGAGATTTTCACCTAGAACCCAAAGGGGGGGGATATTCGCACTTTTCATGGAAAAATGTGAAAAATTAAATTTTCTAAAAATGAAATAAATGCCTTCTAAACACCTCAAACATTCACTCTAAAACAGAAGATTGTTGTTTTTTCGCAATATTTGTAAAAATTTGGGCTCTTTTAGTAACATTAACACCTGGGCTGAAGCATCTTTTATGATCATTTATTGTCTTTCAGGATACATTCTGGGTTTTATTTTGTTTATTTGATGAAAATGAAAAACAATACACACCTTGGATACATTTTTGTTCGAAATGTGTCGAGTGAAATTTTCACCTAGAACCCAAAGGGGGGGTATTGGCACTTTTCATGGAAAAATGTGAAAAATTAAATTTTCTAAAAATGAAATTAATGCCTTCTAAACACCTCAAACATTCACTCTAAAACAGAAGATTGTGTATTTTTCGCAATATTTTAGAAATTTGGGCTCTTTTAGTAACATTAACACTTGGGCTGAAGCATCTTTTATGATCTTTTATTGTCTTTCAGGATTCATTCTGGGTTTTATTTTGTTTATTTGATGAAAATGAACAACAATACACATCATGGAAACATTTTTGTTTCATTTGTGTCGAGTGAGATTTTCACCTAGAACCCAAAGGGGTGTATTGGCACTTTTCATGGAAAAATGTGAAAAATTAAATTTCTAAAAATGAATGAAATGCCTTCTAAACACCTCAAACATTCACTCTAAAACAGAAGATTGTTGTTTTTCGCAATATTTTTAGAAATTTGGGCTTTTTTAGTAACATTAACACCTGGGCTGAAGCAACTTTTATGCTCATTTCTTGTCGTTCAAGATTAATTCTGGGTTTTATTTTGTTTATTTGATGAAAATGAACAACAATACACACCTTGGATACATTTTTAATTGATTTGTGTCGAGTGAGATTTTCACCTAGAACCCAAAGGGGGGGGTATTGGCACTTTTCATGGAAAAATGTGAAAAATTAAATTTTCTAAAAATGAAATAAATGCCTTCTAAACACCTCAAACATTCACTCTAAAACAGAAGATTGTGTTTTTCGCAATATTTTTAGAAATTTGGGCTCTTTTAGTAACATTAACACCTGGGCTGAAGCATCTTTTATGATCATTTATTGTCTTTCAGGATACATTCTGGGTTTTATTTTGTTTATCTGATGAAAATGAACAACAATACACACCTTGGATACATTTTTGTTTGATTTGTATCGAGCGAGATTTTCACCTAGAACCCCAAGGGGGGGGGTACTGGCACTTCTCATGGAAAAATGTGAAAAATTAAATTTTCTAAAAATGAAATAAATGCCTTCTAAACACTCAAACATTCACTCTAAAACAGAAGATTGTTGTTTTTCGCAATATTTGTAGAAATTTGGGCTCTTTTAGTAACATTAACACCTGGGCTGAAGCATCTTTTATGATCATTTATTGTCTTTCAGGATACATTCTGGGTTTTATTTTGTTTATTTGATGAAAATGAAAAACAATACACACCTTGGATACATTTTTGTTTGATATGTGTCGAGTGAAATTTTCACCTAGAACCCAAAGGGGGGGGTATTGGCACTTTTCAAGGAAAAATGTGAAAAATTAAATTTTCTAAAAATGAAATAAATGCCATCTAAACACCTCAAACATTCACTCTAAAACAGAAGATTGTTGTTTTTCGCAATATTTTTAGAAATTTGGGCTCTTTTAGTAACATTAACACCTAGGCTGAAGCATCTTTTATGATCATTTATTGTCTTTCAGGACACATTCTGGGTTTTATTTTGTTTATTTGATGAAAATGAACAACAATACACACCTTGGATACATTTTTGTTTGATTTGTGTCGAGTGAGATTTTCACCTAGAACCCAAAGGGGGGGGTATTGGCACTTTTCATGGAAATATGTGAAAAATAAGAATTTCTAAAAATGAAATAAATGCCTTCTATAAACCTCAAACATTCACTATATTATGGAAGATTGATATTTTTCGCAATATTTTTGGAAATTTGGGCTCTTTTACTAACATTATTACTTGCGCTGAGGCATCTTTTATGCTCATTTCTTGTCTTTAATGATTTATTCTGTGTTTTATTTTGATTATTTTATGAAAATGAAGAACAATACACACCATGGAAACATTTTTGTTTGATTCGGTTCGAGTGAGATTTTCACCTAGAACCCAAAGGAGGGGGTATTGGCACTTTTCATGGAAAAATGTGAAAAATTAAATTTTCTAAAAATGAAATAAATGCCTTCTAAACACCTCAAACATTCACTCTAAAACAGAAGATTGTTGTTTTTCGCAATATTTTTAGAAATTTGGGCTCTTTTAGTAACATTAACACTTGGGCTGAAGCATCTTTTATGTTCTTTTATTGTCTTTCAGGATTCATTCTGGGTTTTATTTTGTTTATTTGATGAAAATGAACAACAATACACACCTTGGATACATTTTTGTTTGATTTGTGTCGAGTGAGATTTTCACCTAGAACCCAAAGGGGGGGGTATTGGCACTTTTCATGGAAAAATGTGAAAAATTAAATTTTCTAAAAATGAAATAAATGCCTTCTAAACACCTCAAACATTCACTCTAAAACAGAAGATTGTTGTTTTTCGCAATATTTTAGAAATTTGGGCTCTTTTAGTAACATTGACACTTGCGCTGAAGTATCTTTTATGCTCATTTCTTGTCTTTCAGGATTAATTCTGGGTTTAATTTTGTTTATTTGATGAAAATGAACATAAATACACACCATGGAAACATTTTTGTTTGATTTGTGTCGAGTGAGATTATCACCTAGAACCAAAGGGGGGGGTATTGGCACTTTTTATGGAATAATGTGAAAATTAAATTTTCTAAAAATGAAATAAATGCCTTCTAAACACCACAAACATTCACTCTAAAACAGAAGATTGTTGTTTTTCGCAATTTTTTTTAGAAATTTGGGCTCTTTTAGTAACATTAACACTTGCGCTGAAGCATCATTTATGCTAATTTTTTGTCTTTCAGGATTAATTCTGGGTTTTATTTTGTTTATTTGATGAAAATAAACAATAATGCACACCATGGAAACATTTTTGTGTGAATTGTGTTGAGTGAGATTTTCACCTAGAACCCAAAGGGGTGTATAGGCACTTTTCATGGAAAAAATGTGAAAAATTAATTTTCTAAAAATGAATGAAATGCCTTCTAAACACCTCAAACATTCACTCTAAAACAGAAGATTGTTGTTTTTCGCAATATTTTTAGAAATTTGGGCTTTTTTTAGTAACATTAACACCTGGGCTGAAGCAACTTTTATGCTCATTTCTTGTCTTTCAAGATTAATTCTGGGTTTTATTTTGTTTATTTGATGAAAATGAACAACAATACACACCTTGGATACATTTTTAATTGATTTGTGTCGAGTGAGATTTTCATCTAGAACCCAAAGGAGGGGTATTGGCACTTTTCATGGAAAATGTGAAAAATTAAATTTTCTAAAAATGAAATAAATGCCTTCTAAACACCTCAAACATTCACTCTTAAACAGAAGATTGTTGTTTTTCGCAATATTTTTAGAAATTTGGGCTCTTTTAGTAACATTAACACTTTCTCTGAAGCAATTTTTATGCTCATTTCATGTCTTTCAGGATTCATTTTGGGTTTTATTTTGTTTATTTGATGAAAATGAACAACATTACACACCATGGAAACATTTTTGTTTGATTTGCGTCAAGTGAGATTTTCACCTAGAATCCAAAGGGGGGTATTGGCACTTTTCATGGAAAAATGTGAAAAATTAAATTTTCTAAAAATGAAATAAATGCCTTCTAAACACCTCAAACATTCACTCTAAAACCGAAGATTGTTTGTTGTTTTTCGCAATATTTTTAGAAATTTAGGCTCTTTTAGTAACATTAACACTTGGGCTGAAGCATCTTTTATGATCTTTTATTGTCTTTCAGGATTCATTCTGGGTTTTATTTTGTTTATTTGATGAAAATGAACAACAATACACACCATGGAAACATTTTTGTTTGATTTGTGTCGAGTGAGATTTTCACCTAGAACCCAAAGGGGTGTATTGGCACTTTTCATGGAAAAATGTGAAAAATTAAATTTTCTAAAAATGAAATAAATGCCTTTTAAACACCTCAAACATTCACTCTAAAACAGAAGATTGTTGTTTTTCGCAATATTTGTAGAAATTTGGGCTCTTTTAGTAACATTAACACTTGGGCTGAAGCATCTTTTATGATCTTTTATTGTCTTTCAGGATTCATCTTGGTTTTATTTTGTTTATTTGATGAAAATGAACAACAATACACACCTTTGATAAATTTTTGTTTGATTTGTTTCGAGTGAGATTTTCACCTAGAACCCAAAGGGGGGGTATTGGCACTTTTCATGGAAAAATGTGAAAAATTAAATTTTCTAAAAATGAAATAAATGCCTTCTAAACACCTCAAACATTCACTCTAAAACAGAAGATTGTTGTTTTTCGCAATATTCTTAGAAATTTGGGCTCTTTTAGTAACATTGACACTTGCGCTGAAGTATCTTTTATGCTCATTTCTTGTCTTTCAGGATTAATTCTGGGTTTTATTTTGTTTATTTGATGAAAATGAACAACAATACACACCATGGAAACATTTTTGTTTGATTTGTGTCGAGTGAGATAATCACCCAGAACCAAAGGGGGGGGTATTGGCACTTTTTATGGAATAATGTGAAAAATTAAATTTTCTAAAAATGAAATAAATGCCTTCTAAACACCACAAACATTCACTCTTAAACAGAAGATTGTTGTTTTTCGCAATATTTTTAGAAATTTGGGCTCTTTTAGTAACATTAACACTTGCGCTGAAGCATCATTTATGCTAATTTCTTGTCTTTCAGGATTAATTCTAGGTTTTATTTTGTTTATTTGATGAAAATAAACAATAATGCACACCATGGAAACATTTTTGTTTGATTTGTGTCGAGTGAGATTTTCACCTAGAACCCAAAGGGGGGGGTATTGGCACTTTTCATGGAAAAATGTGAAAAATTAAATTTTCTAAAAATGAAATAAATGCCTTCTAAACACCTCAAACATTCACTCTAAAACAGAAGATTGTTGTTTTTCGCAATATTTTTAGAAATTTGGGCTCTTTTAGTAACATTAACACTTTCGCTGAAGCAACTTTTATGCTCATTTCTTGTCTTTCAAGATTAATTCTGGGTTTTATTTTGTTTATTTGATGAAAATGAACAACAATACACACCATGGAAACATTTTTGTTTTATTTGTGTCGAGTGAGATTTTCACCTAGAACCCAAAGGGGGGGGTATTGGCACTTTTCATGGAAAAATGTGAAAAATTAAATTTTCTAAAAATGAAATAAATGCCTTCTAAACACCTCAAACATTCACTCTAAAACAGAAGATTGTTGTTTTTCGCAATATTTTTAGAAATTTGGGTTGTTTTAGTAACATTAACACTTGCGCTGTAGCATCTTTTATGCTCATTTCTTGTCTTTCAGGATTAATTCTGGGTTATATTTTGTTTAATTGATGAAAATGAACAACAATACACACCATGGAAACATTTTTGTTTGATTTGTGTCGAGTGAGATTTTCAGCTAGAACCCAAAGGGGGGTATTAACACTTTTCATGGAAAAATGTAAAAATTAAATTTTCTAAAAATGAAATAAATGCCTTCTAAACACCTCAAACATTCACTCTAAAACAGAAGATTGTTGTTTTTCGCAATATTTTTAGAAATTTGGGCTCTTTTAGTAACATTAACACTTGCGCTGAAGCATCATTTATGCTAATTTCTTGTCTTTCAGGATGATTTCTGGGTTTTATTTTGTTTATTTGATGAAAATAAACAATAATGCAAACCATGGAAACATTTTTGTTTGATTTGCGTCAAGTGAGATTTTCACCTAGAATCCAAAGGGGGGGTATTGGCACTTTTCATGGAAAAATGAGAAAAATTAAATTTTCTAAAAATGAAATAAATGCCTTCTAAACACCTCAAACATTCACTCTAAAACCGAAGATTGTTGTTTTTCGCAATATTTTTAGAAATTTAGGCTCTTTTAGTAACATTAACACTTGGGCTGAAGCATCTTTTATGATCTTTTATTGTCTTTCAGGATTCATTCTGGGTTTTATTTTGTTTATTTGATGAAAATGAACAACAATACACACCATGGAAACATTTTTGTTTGATTTGTGTCGAGTGAGATTTTCACCTAGAACCCAAAGGGGTGTATTGGCACTTTTCATGGAAAAATGTGAAAAATTAAATTTTCTAAAAATGAAATAAATGCCTTTTAAACACCTCAAACATTCACTCTAAAACAGAAGATTGTTGTTTTTCGCAATATTTGTAGAAATTTGGGTTCTTTTAGTAACATTAACACTTGGGCTGAAGCATCTTTTATGATCTTTTATTGTCTTTCAGGATTCATCTGGGTTTTATTTTGTTTATTTGATGAAAATGAACAACAATACACACCTTTGATAAATTTTTGTTTGATTTGTTTCGAGTGAGATTTTCACCTAGAACCCAAAGGGGGGGTATTGGCACTTTTCATGGAAAAATGTGAAAAATTAAATTTTCTAAAAACGAAATAAATGCCTTCTAAACACCTCAAACATTCACTCTAAAACAGAAGATTGTTGTTTTACGCAATATTTTTAGAAATTTGGGCTCTTTTAGTAACATTTACACTTGGGCTGAAGCATCTTTTATGATCTTTTATTGTCTTTCAGGATTCATTCTGGGTTTTATTTTGTTTATTTGATGAAAATGAACAACAATACACACCATGGAAACATTTTTGTTTCATTTGTGTCGAGTGAGATTTTCACCTAGAACCCAAAGGGGTGTATTGGCACTTTTCATGGAAAAATGTGAAAAATTAAATTTTCTAAAAATGAATGAAATGCCTTCTAAACACCTCAAACATTCACTCTAAAACAGAAGATTGTTGTTTTTCGCAAATTTTTAGAAATTTGGGCTTTTTTAGTAACATTAACACCTGGGCTGAAGCAACTTTTATGCTCATTTCTTGTCTTTCAAGATTAATTCTGGGTTTTATTTTGTTTATTTGATGAAAATGAACAACAATACACACCTTGGATACATTTTTAATTGATTTGTGTCGAGTGAGATTTTCACCTAGAACCCAAAGGAGGGGTATTGGCACTTTTCATGGAAAATGTGAAAAATTAAATTTTCTAAAAATGAAATAAATGCCTTCTAAACACCTCAAACATTCACTCTAAAACAGAAGATTGTTGTTTTTCGCAATATTTTTAGAAATTTGGGCTCTTTTAGTAAAATTAACACTCGCGCTAAAGCATCTTTTATGCTGATTTCATGTCTTTCAGGATTCATTTTGGGTTTTATTTTGTTTATTTGATGAAAATGAACAACAATACACACCATGGAAACATTTTTGTTTGATTTGTGTCGAGTGAGATTTTCACCTAGAACCCAAAGGGGGGGGTATTGGCACTTTTCATGGAAAAATGTGAAAAATTAAATTTTCTAAAAATGAAATAAATGCCTTCTAAACACCTCAAACATTCACTCTAAAACAGAAGATTGTTGTTTTTCGCAATATTTTTAGAAATTTGGTTGTTTTAGTAACATTAACACCTGGGCTGAAGCTTCTTTTATGATCATTTATTGTCTTTCAGGATACATTCTGGGTTTTATTTTGTTTATCTGATGAAAATGAACAACAATACACACCTTGGATTCATTTTTGTTTGATTTGTATCGAGCGAGATTTTCACCTAGAACCCAAAGGGGGGGGTACTGGCACTTTTCATGGAAAAATGTGAAAAATTAAATTTTCTAAAAATGAAATAAATGCCTTCTAAACACCTCAAACATTCACTCTAAAACAGAAGATTGTTGTTTTTCGCAATATTTGTAGAAATTTGGGCTCTTTTAGTAACATTAACACCTGGGCTGAAGCATCTTTTATGATCATTTATTGTCTTTCAGGATACATTCTGGGTTTTATTTTGTTTATTTGATGAAAATGAAAAACAATACACACCTTGGATACATTTTTGTTTGATATGTGTCGAGTGAAATTTTCACCTAGAACCCAAAGGGGGTATTGGCACTTTTCATGGAAAAATGTGAAAAATTAAATTTTCTAAAAATGAAATTAATGCCTTCTAAACACCTCAAACATTCACTCTAAAACAGAAGATTGTTGTTTTTCGCAATATTTTTAGAAATTTGGGCTCTTTTAGTAACATTAACACTTGGGCTGAAGCATCTTTTATGATCTTTTATTGTCTTTCAGGATTCATTCTGGGTTTTATTTTGTTTATTTGATGAAAATGAACAACAATACACACCATGGAAACATTTTTGTTTCATTTGTGTCGAGTGAGATTTTCACCTAGAACCCAAAGGGGTGTATTGGCACTTTTCATGGAAAAATGTGAAAAATTAAATTTTCTAAAAATGAATGAAATGCCTTCTAAACACCTCAAACATTCACTCTAAAACAGAAGATTGTTGTTTTTCGCAATATTTTTAGAAATTTTTGGCTCTTTTAGTAACATTAACACCTGGGCTTAAGCATCTTTTATGATCATTTATTGTCTTTCAGGATACATTCTGGGTTTTATTTTGTTTATCTGATGAAAATGAACAACAATACACACCTTGGATACATTTTTGTTTGATTTGTATCGAGCGAGATTTTCACCTAGAACCCAAAGGGGGGGGATATTGGCACTTTTCATGGAAAAATGTGAAAAATTAAATTTTCTAAAAATGAAATAAATGCCTTCTAAACACCTCAAACATTCACTCTAAAACAGAAGATTGTTGTTTTTCGCAATATTTTTTAAAATTTGGGCTCTTTTAGTAACATTAACACCTGGGCTGAAGCATCTTTTATGATCATTTATTGTCTTTCAGGATACATTCTGGGTTTTATTTTGTTTATTTGATGAAAATGAAAAACAATACACACCTTGGATACATTTTTGTTCGAAATGTGTCGAGTGAAATTTTCACCTAGAACCCAAAGGGGGGGTATTGGCACTTTTCATGGAAAAATGTGAAAAATTAAATTTTCTAAAAATGAAATTAATGCCTTCTAAACACCTCAAACATTCACTATAAAACAGAAGATTGTTGTTTTTCGCAATATTTTTAGAAATTTGGGCTCTTTTAGTAACATTAACACTTGGGCTGAAGCATCTTTTATGATCTTTTATTGTCTTTCAGGATACATTCTGGGTTTTATTTTGTTTATTTGATGAAAATGAACAACAATACACACCATGGAAACATTTTTGTTTCATTTGTGTCGAGTGAGATTTTCACCTAGAACCCAAAGGGGTGTATTGGCACTTTTCATGGAAAAATGTGAAAAATTAAATTTTCTAAAAATGAATGAAATGCCTTCTAAACACCTCAAACATTCACTCTAAAACAGAAGATTGTTGTTTTTCGCAATATTTTTAGAAATTTGGGCTTTTTTAGTAACATTAACACCTGGGCTGAAGCAATTTTTATGCTCATTTCTTGTCTTTCAAGATTAATTCTGGGTTTTATTTTGTTTATTTGATGAAAATGAACAACAATACACACCTTGGATACATTTTTAATTGATTTGTGTCGAGTGAGATTTTCACCTAGAACCCAAAGGAGGGGTATTGGCACTTTTCATGGAAAATGTGAAAAATTAAATTTTCTAAAAATGAAATAAATGCCTTCTAAACACCTCAAACATTCACTCTAAAACAGAAGATTGTTGTTTTTCGCAATATTTTTAGAAATTTGGGCTCTTTTAGTAAAATAAACACTTGCGCTAAAGCATCTTTTATGCTGATTTCATGTCTTTCAGGATTTATTTTGGGTTTTATTTTGTTTATTTGATGAAAATGAACAACAATACACACCATGGAAACATTTTTGTTTGATTTGTGTCGAGTGAGATTTTCACCTAGAACCCAAAGGGGGGGTATTGGCACTTTTCATGGAAAAATGTGAAAAATTAAATTTTCTAAAAATGAAATAAATGCCTTCTAAACACCTCAAACATTCACTCTAAAACAGAAGATTGTTGTTTTTCGCAATATTTTTAGAAATTTGGGCTCTTTTAGTAACATTAACACCTGGGCTGAAGCATCTTTTATGATCATTTATTGTCTTTCAGGATACATTCTGGGTTTTATTTTGTTTATCTGATGAAAATGAACAACAATACACACCTTGGATACATTTTTGTTTGATTTGTATCGAGCGAGATTTTCACCTAGAACCCCAAGGGGGGGGGTACTGGCACTTTTCATGGAAAAATGTGAAAAATTAAATTTTCTAAAAATGAAATAAATGCCTTCTAAACACCTCAAACATTCACTCTAAAACAGAAGATTGTTGTTTTTCGCAATATTTGTAGAAATTTGGGCTCTTTTAGTAACATTAACACCTGGGCTGAAGCATCTTTTATGATCATTTATTGTCTTTCAGGATACATTCTGGGTTTTATTTTGTTTATTTGATGAAAATGAAAAACAATACACACCTTGGATACATTTTTGTTTGATATGTGTCGAGTGAAATTTTCACCTAGAACCCAAAGGGGGGGGTATTGGCACTTTTCAAGGAAAAATGTGAAAAATTAAATTTTCTAAAAATGAAATAAATGCCTTCTAAACACCTCAAACATTCACTCTAAAACAGAAGATTGTTGTTTTTCGCAATATTTTTAGAAATTTGGGCTCTTTTAGTAACATTAACACCTAGGCTGAAGCATCTTTTATGATCATTTATTGTCTTTCAGGACACATTCTGGGTTTTATTTTGTTTATTTGATGAAAATGAACAACAATACACACCTTGGATACATTTTTGTTTGATTTGTGTCGAGTGAGATTTTCACCTAGAACCCAAAGGGGGGGTATTGGCACTTTTCATGGAAATATGTGAAAAATAAGAATTTCTAAAAATGAAATAAATGCCTTCTATAAACCTCAAACATTCACTATATTATGGAAGATTGATATTTTTCGCAATATTTTTGGAAATTTGGGCTCTTTTACTAACATTATTACTTGCGCTGAGGCATCTTTTATGCTCATTTCTTGTCTTTAATGATTTATTCTGTGTTTTATTTTGATTATTTTATGAAAATGAAGAACAATACACACCATGGAAACATTTTTGTTTGATTCGGTTCGAGTGAGATTTTCACCTAGAACCCAAAGGAGGGGGTATTGGCACTTTTCATGGAAAAATGTGAAAAATTAAATTTTCTAAAAATGAAATAAATGCCTTCTAAACACCTCAAACATTCACTCTAAAACAGAAGATTGTTGTTTTTCGCAATATTTTTAGAAATTTGGGCTCTTTTAGTAACATTAACACTTGGGCTGAAGCATCTTTTATGTTCTTTTATTGTCTTTCAGGATTCATTCTGGGTTTTATTTTGTTTATTTGATGAAAATGAACAACAATACACACCTTGGATACATTTTTGTTTGATTTGTGTCGAGTGAGATTTTCACCTAGAACCCAAAGGGGGGGGTATTGGCACTTTTCATGGAAAAATGTGAAAAATTAAATTTTCTAAAAATGAAATAAATGCCTTCTAAACACCTCAAACATTCACTCTAAAACAGAAGATTGTTGTTTTTCGCAATATTTTTAGAAATTTGGGCTCTTTTAGTAACATTGACACTTGCGCTGAAGTATCTTTTATGCTCATTTCTTGTCTTTCAGGATTAATTCTGGGTTTAATTTTGTTTATTTGATGAAAATGAACATAAATACACACCATGGAAACATTTTTGTTTGATTTGTGTCGAGTGAGATTATCACCTAGAACCAAAGGGGGGGGTATTGGCACTTTTTATGGAATAATGTGAAAAATTAAATTTTCTAAAAATGAAATAAATGCCTTCTAAACACCACAAACATTCACTCTAAAACAGAAGATTGTTGTTTTTCGCAATTTTTTTTAGAAATTTGGGCTCTTTCAGTAACATTAACACTTGCGCTGAAGCATCATTTATGCTAATTTTTTGTCTTTCAGGATTAATTCTGGGTTTTATTTTGTTTATTTGATGAAAATAAACAATAATGCACACCATGGAAACATTTTTGTTTGATTTGTGTCGAGTGAGATTTTCACCTAGAACCCAAAGGGGTGTATAGGCACTTTTCATGGAAAAATGTGAAAAATTAAATTTTCTAAAAATGAATGAAATGCCTTCTAAACACCTCAAACATTCACTCTAAAACAGAAGATTGTTGTTTTTCGCAATATTTTTAGAAATTTGGGCTTTTTTTAGTAACATTAACACCTGGGCTGAAGCAACTTTTATGCTCATTTCTTGTCTTTCAAGATTAATTCTGGGTTTTATTTTGTTTATTTGATGAAAATGAACAACAATACACACCTCGGATACATTTTTAATTGATTTGTGTCGAGTGAGATTTTCACCTAGAACCCAAAGGAGGGGTATTGGCACTTTTCATGGAAAATGTGAAAAATTAAATTTTCTAAAAATGAAATAAATGCCTTTTAAACACCTCAAACATTCACTCTAAAACAGAAGATTGTTGTTTTTCGCAATATTTTTAGAAATTTGGGCTCTTTTAGTAAAATAAACACTTGCGCTAAAGCATCTTTTATGCTGATTTCATGTCTTTCAGGATTTATTTTGGGTTTTATTTTGTTTATTTGATGAAAATGAACAACAATACACACCATGGAAACATTTTTGTTTGATTTGTGTCGAGTGAGATTTTCACCTAGAACCCAAAGGGGGGGGTATTGGCACTTTTCATGGAAAAATGTGAAAAATTAAATTTTCTAAAAATGAAATAAATGCCTTCTAAACACCTCAAACATTCACTCTAAAACAGAAGATTGTTGTTTTTCGCAATATTTTTAGAAATTTGGGCTCTTTTAGTAACATTAACACCTGGGCTGAAGCATCTTTTATGATCATTTATTGTTTTTCAGGATACATTCTGGGTTTTATTTTGTTTATCTGATGAAAATGAACAACAATACACACCTTGGATACATTTTTGTTTGATTTGTATCGAGCGAGATTTTCACCTAGAACCCAAAGGGGGGGGTACTGGCACTTTTCATGGAAAAATGTGAAAAATTAAATTTTCTAAAAATGAAATAAATGCCTTCTAAACACCTCAAACATTCACTCTAAAACAGAAGATTGTTGTTTTTCGCAATATTTGTAGAAATTTGGGCTCTTTTAGTAACATTAACACCTGGGCTGAAGCATCTTTTATGATCATTTATTGTCTTTCAGGATACATTCTGGGTTTTATTTTGTTTATTTGATGAAAATGAAAAACAATACACACCTTGGATACATTTTTGTTTGATATGTGTCGAGTGAAATTTTCACCTAGAACCCAAAGGGGGGGTATTGGCACTTTTCATGGAAAAATGTGAAAAATTAAATTTTCTAAAAATGAAATTAATGCCTTCTAAACACCTCAAACATTCACTATAAAACAGAAGATTGTTGTTTTTCGCAATATTTTTAGAAATTTGGGCTCTTTTAGTAACATTAACACTTGGGCTGAAGCATCTTTTATGATCTTTTATTGTCTTTCAGGATACATTCTGGGTTTTATTTTGTTTATTTGATGAAAATGAACAACAATACACACCATGGAAACATTTTTGTTTCATTTGTGTCGAGTGAGATTTTCACCTAGAACCCAAAGGGGTGTATTGGCACTTTTCATGGAAAAATGTGAAAAATTAAATTTTCTAAAAATGAATGAAATGCCTTCTAAACACCTCAAACATTCACTCTAAAACAGAAGATTGTTGTTTTTCGCAATATTTTTAGAAATTTGGGCTTTTTTAGTAACATTAACACCTGGGCTGAAGCAACTTTTATGCTCATTTCTTGTCCTTCAAGATTAATTCTGGGTTTTATTTTGTTTATTTGATGAAAATGAACAACAATACACACCTTGGATACATTTTTGTTCGATTTGTGTCGAGGGAGATTTTCACCTAGAACCCAAAGGGGGGGGGTATTGGCACTTTTTTTGGAAAATGTGAAAAATTAAATTTTCTAAAAATGAAATAAATGCCTTCTAAACACCTCAAACATTCACTCTAAAACAGAAGATTGTTGTTTTTCGCAATATTTTTAGAAATTTGGGCTCATTTAGTAAAATTAACACTTGCGCTATAGCATCTTTTATGCTCATTTCATGTCTTTCAGGATTCATTTTGGGTTTTATTTTGTTTATTTGATGAAAATGAACAACAATACACACCATGGAAACATTTTTGTTTGATTTGTGTCGAGTGAGATTTTCACCTAGAACCCAAAGGGGGGGGTATTGGCACTTTTCATGGAAAAATGTGAAAAATTAAATTTTCTAAAAATGAAATAAATGCCTTCTAAACACCTCAAACATTCACTCTAAAAACAGAAGATTGTTGTTTTTCGCAATATTTGTAAAAATTTGGGCTCTTTTAGTAACATTAACACCTGGGCTGAAGCATCTTTTATGATCATTTATTGTCTTTCAGGATACATTCTGGGTTTTATTTTGTTTATTTGATGAAAATGAAAAACAATACACACCTTGGATACATTTTTGTTCGAAATGTGTCGAGTGAAATTTTCACCTAGAACCCAAAGGGGGGGTATTGGCACTTTTCATGGAAAAATGTGAAAAATTAAATTTTCTAAAAATGAAATTAATGCCTTCTAAACACCTCAAACATTCACTCTAAAACAGAAGATTGTTGTTTTTCGCAATATTTTTAGAAATTTGGGCTCTTTTAGTAACATTAACACTTGGGCTGAAGCATCTTTTATGATCTTTTATTGTCTTTCAGGATTCATTCTGGGTTTTATTTTGTTTATTTGATGAAAATGAACAACAATACACACCATGGAAACATTTTTGTTTCATTTGTGTCGAGTGAGATTTTCACCTAGAACCCAAAGGGGTGTATTGGCACTTTTCATGGAAAAATGTGAAAAATTAAATTTTCTAAAAATGAATGAAATGCCTTCTAAACACCTCAAACATTCACTCTAAAACAGAAGATTGTTGTTTTTCGCAATATTTTTAGAAATTTGGGCTTTTTTAGTAACATTAACACCTGGGCTGAAGCAATTTTTATGCTCATTTCTTGTCTTTCAAGATTAATTCTGGGTTTTATTTTGTTTATTTGATGAAAATGAACAACAATACACACCTTGGATACATTTTTAATTGATTTGTGTCGAGTGAGATTTTCACCTAGAACCCAAAGGAGGGGTATTGGCACTTTTCATGGAAAATGTGAAAAATTAAATTTTCTAAAAATGAAATAAATGCCTTCTAAACACCTCAAACATTCACTCTAAAACAGAAGATTGTTGTTTTTCGCAATATTTTTAGAAATTTGGGCTCTTTTAGTAAAATAAACACTTGCGCTAAAGCATCTTTTATGCTGATTTCATGTCTTTCAGGATTTATTTTGGGTTTTATTTTGTTTATTTGATGAAAATGAACAACAATACACACCATGGAAACATTTTTGTTTGATTTGTGTCGAGTGAGATTTTCACCTAGAACCCAAAGGGGGGGTATTGGCACTTTTCATGGAAAAATGTGAAAAATTAAATTTTATAAAAATGAAATAAATGCCTTCTAAACACCTCAAACATTCACTCTAAAACAGAAGATTGTTGTTTTTCGCAATATTTTTAGAAATTTGGGCTCTTTTAGTAACATTAACACCTGGGCTGAAGCATCTTTTATGATCATTTATTGTCTTTCAGGATACATTCTGGGTTTTATTTTGTTTATCTGATGAAAATGAACAACAATACACACCTTGGATACATTTTTGTTTGATTTGTATCGAGCGAGATTTTCACCTAGAACCCCAAGGGGGGGGTACTGGCACTTTTCATGGAAAAATGTGAAAAATTAAATTTTCTAAAAATGAAATAAATGCCTTCTAAACACCTCAAACATTCACTCTAAAACAGAATATTGTTGTTTTTCGCAATATTTGTAGAAATTTGGGCTCTTTTAGTAACATTAACACCTGGGCTGAAGCATCTTTTATGATCATTTATTGTCTTTCAGGATACATTCTGGGTTTTATTTTGTTTATTTGATGAAAATGAAAAACAATACACACCTTGGATACATTTTTGTTTGATATGTGTCGAGTGAAATTTTCACCTAGAACCCAAAGGGGGGGGTATTGGCACTTTTCAAGGAAAAATGTGAAAAATTAAATTTTCTAAAAATGAAATAAATGCCTTCTAAACACCTCAAACATTCACTCTAAAACAGAAGATTGTTGTTTTTCGCAATATTTTTAGAAATTTGGGCTCTTTTAGTAACATTAACACCTAGGCTGAAGCATCTTTTATGATCATTTATTGTCTTTCAGGACACATTCTGGGTTTTATTTTGTTTATTTGATGAAAATGAACAACAATACACACCTTGGATACATTTTTGTTTGATTTGTGTCGAGTGAGATTTTCACCTAGAACCCAAAGGGGGGGGTATTGGCACTTTTCATGGAAATATGTGAAAAATAAGAATTTCTAAAAATGAAATAAATGCCTTCTATAAACCTCAAACATTCACTATATTATGGAAGATTGATATTTTTCGCAATATTTTTGGAAATTTGGGCTCTTTTACTAACATTATTACTTGCGCTGAGGCATCTTTTATGCTCATTTCTTGTCTTTAATGATTTATTCTGTGTTTTATTTTGATTATTTTATGAAAATAAACAATAATGCACACCATGGAAACATTTTTGTTTGATTTGTGTCGAGTGAGATTTTCACCTAGAACCCAAAGGGGTGTATAGGCACTTTTCATGGAAAAATGTGAAAAATTAAATTTTCTAAAAATGAATGAAATGCCTTCTAAACACCTCAAACATTCACTCTAAAACAGAAGATTGTTGTTTTTCGCAATATTTTTAGAAATTTGGGCTTTTTTTAGTAACATTAACACCTGGGCTGAAGCAACTTTTATGCTCATTTCTTGTCTTTCAAGATTAATTCTGGGTTTTATTTTGTTTATTTGATGAAAATGAACAACAATACACACCTTGGATACATTTTTAATTGATTTGTGTCGAGTGAGATTTTCACCTAGAACCCAAAGGAGGGGTATTGGCACTTTTCATGGAAAATGTGAAAAATTAAATTTTCTAAAAATGAAATAAATGCCTTCTAAACACCTCAAACATTCACTCTAAAACAGAAGATTGTTGTTTTTCGCAATATTTTTAGAAATTTGGGCTCTTTTAGTAAAATAAACACTTGCGCTAAAGCATCTTTTATGCTGATTTCATGTCTTTCAGGATTTATTTTGGGTTTTATTTTGTTTATTTGATGAAAATGAACAACAATACACACCATGGAAACATTTTTGTTTGATTTGTGTCGAGTGAGATTTTCACCTAGAACCCAAAGGGGGGGGTATTGGCACTTTTCATGGAAAAATGTGAAAAATTAAATTTTCTAAAAATGAAATAAATGCCTTCTAAACACCTCAAACATTCACTCTAAAACAGAAGATTGTTGTTTTTCGCAATATTTTTAGAAATTTGGGCTCTTTTAGTAACATTAACACCTGGGCTGAAGCATCTTTTAGGATCATTTATTGTCTTTCAGGATACATTCTGGGTTTTATTTTGTTTATCTGATGAAAATGAACAACAATACACACCTTGGATACATGTTTGTTTGATTTGTATCGAGCGAGATTTTCACCTAGAACCCAAAGGGGGGGGTACTGGCACTTTTCATGGAAAAATGTGAAAAATTAAATTTTCTAAAAATGAAATAAATGCCTTCTAAACACCTCAAACATTCACTCTAAAACAGAAGATTGTTGTTTTTCGCAATATTTGTAGAAATTTGGGCTCTTTTAGTAACATTAACACCTGGGCTGAAGCATCTTTTATGATCATTTATTGTCTTTCAGGATACATTCTGGGTTTTATTTTGTTTATTTGATGAAAATGAAAAACAATACACACCTTGGATACATTTTTGTTTGAAATGTGTCGAGTGAAATTTTCACCTAGAACCCAAAGGGGGGGTATTGGCACTTTTCATGGAAAAATGTGAAAAATTAAATTTTCTAAAAATGAAATTAATGCCTTCTAAACACCTCAAACATTCACTATAAAACAGAAGATTGTTGTTTTTCGCAATATTTTTAGAAATTTGGGCTCTTTTAGTAACATTAACACTTGGGCTGAAGCATCTTTTATGATCTTTTATTGTCTTTCAGGATACATTCTGGGTTTTATTTTTTTTATTTGATGAAAATGAACAACAATACACACCATGGAAACATTTTTGTTTCATTTGTGTCGAGTGAGATTTTCACCTAGAACCCAAAGGGGTGTATTGGCACTTTTCATGGAAAAATGTGAAAAATTAAATTTTCTAAAAATGAATGAAATGCCTTCTAAACACCTCAAACATTCACTCTAAAACAGAAGATTGTTGTTTTTCGCAATATTTTTAGAAATTTGGGCTTTTTTAGTAACATTAACACCTGGGCTGAAGCAACTTTTATGCTCATTTCTTGTCTTTCAAGATTAATTCTGGGTTTTATTTTGTTTATTTGATGAAAATGAACAACAATACACACCTTGGATACATTTTTGTTTCATTTGTGTCGAGTGAGATTTTCACCTAGAACCCAAAGGGGTGTATTGGCACTTTTCATGGAAAAATGTGAAAAATTAAATTTTCTAAAAATGAATGAAATGCCTTCTAAACACCTCAAACATTCACTCTAAAACAGAAGATTGTTGTTTTTCGCAATATTTTTAGAAATTTGGGCTCATTTAGTAAAATTAACACTTGCGCTATAGCATCTTTTATGCTCATTTCATGTCTTTCAGGATTCATTTTGGGTTTTATTTTGTTTATTTGATGAAAATGAACAACAATACACACCATGGAAACATTTTTGTTTGATTTGTGTCGAGTGAGATTTTCACCTAGAACCCAAAGGGGGGGGTATTGGCACTTTTCATGGAAAAATGTGAAAAATTAAATTTTCTAAAAATGAAATAAATGCCTTCTAAACACCTCAAACATTCACTCTAAAACAGAAGATTGTTGTTTTTCGCAATATTTTTAGAAATTTGGGCTCTTTTAGTAACATTAACACCTAGGCTGAAGCATCTTTTATGATCATTTATTGTCTTTCAGGACACATTCTGGGTTTTATTTTGTTTATTTGATGAAAATGAACAACAATACACACCTTGGATACATTTTTGTTTGATTTGTGTCGAGTGAGATTTTCACCTAGAACCCAAAGGGGGGGGTATTGGCACTTTTCATGGAAATATGTGAAAAATAAGAATTTCTAAAAATGAAATAAATGCCTTCTATAAACCTCAAACATTCACTATATTATGGAAGATTGATATTTTTCGCAATATTTTTGGAAATTTGGGCTCTTTTACTAACATTAACACTTGCGCTGAGGCATCTTTTATGCTCATTTCTTGTCTTTAATGATTTATTCTGTGTTTTATTTTGATTATTTTATGAAAATGAAGAACAATACACACCATGGAAACATTTTTGTTTGATTCGGTTCGAGTGAGATTTTCACCTAGAACCCAAAGGAGGGGGTATTGGCACTTTTCATGGAAAAATGTGAAAAATTAAATTTTCTAAAAATGAAATAAATGCCTTCTAAACACCTCAAACATTCACTCTAAAACAGCAGATTGTTGTTTTTCGCAATATTTTTAGAAATTTGGGCTCTTTTAGTAACATTAACACTTGGGCTGAAGCATCTTTTATGTTCTTTTATTGTCTTTCAGGATTCATTCTGGGTTTTATTTTGTTTATTTGATGAAAATGAACAACAATACACACCTTGGATACATTTTTGTTTGATTTGTGTCTAGTGAGATTTTCACCTAGAACCCAAAGGGGGGGGTATTGGCACTTTTCATGGAAAAATGTGAAAAATTAAATTTTCTAAAAATGAAATAAATGCCTTCTAAACACCTCAAACATTCACTCTAAAACAGAAGATTGTTGTTTTTCGCAATATTTTTAGAAATTTGGGCTCTTTTAGTAACATTGACACTTGCGCTGAAGTATCTTTTATGCTCATTTCTTGTCTTTCAGGATTAATTCTGGGTTTAATTTTGTTTATTTGATGAAAATGAACATAAATACACACCATGGAAACATTTTTGTTTGATTTGTGTCGAGTGAGATTATCACCTAGAACCAAAGGGGGGGGTATTGGCACTTTTCATGGAAAAATGTGAAAAATTAAATTTTCTAAAAATGAAATAAATGCCTTCTAAACACCTCAAACATTCACTCTAAAACAGAAGATTGTTGTTTTTCGCAATATTTTTAGAAATTTGAGCTCTTTTAGTAACATTAACACTTGGGCTGAAGCATCTTTTATGATCTTTTATTGTCTTTCAGGATTCATTCTGGGTTTTATTTTGTTTATTTGATGAAAATGAACAACAATACACACCATGGAAACATTTTTGTTTCATTTGTGTCGAGTGAGATTTTCACCTAGAACCCAAAGGGGTGTATTGGCACTTTTCATGGAAAAATGTGAAAAATTAAATTTTCTAAAAATGAATGAAATGCCTTCTAAACACCTCAAACATTCACTCTAAAACAGAAGATTGTTGTTTTTCGCAATATTTTTAGAAATTTGGGCTTTTTTAGTAAGATTAACACCAGGGCTAAAGCAAATTTATGCTCATTTCTTGTCTTTCTAGATTAATTCTGGGTTTTATTTTGTTTATTTGATGAAAATGAACAACAATACACACCTTGGATACATTTTTAATTGATTTGTGTCGAGTGAGATTTTCACCTTGAACCCAAAGGAGGGGTATTGGCACTTTTCATGGAAAATGTGAAAAATTAAATTTTCTAAAAATGAAATAAATGCCTTCTAAACACCTCAAACATTCACTCTAAAACAGAAGATTGTTGTTTTTCGCAATATTTTTAGAAATTTGGGCTCTTTTAGTAAAATTAACACTTGCGCTAAAGCATCTTTTATGCTGATTTCATGTCTTTCAGGATTCATTTTGGGTTTTATTTTGTTTATTTGATGAAAATGAACAACAATACACACCATGGAAACATTTTTGTTTGATTTGTGTCGAGTGAGATTTTCACCTAGAACCCAAAGGGGGGGGTATTGGCACATTTCATGGAAAAATGTGAAAAATTAAATTTTCTAAAAATGAAATAAATGCCTTCTAAACACCTCAAACATTCACTCTAAAACAGAAGATTGTTGTTTTTCGCAATATTTTTAGAAATTTGGGCTCTATTAGTAACATTAACACCTAAGCTGAAGCATCTTTTATGATCATTTATTGTCTTTCAGGATACACTCTGGGTTTTATTTTGTTTATCTGATGAAAATGAACAACAATACACACCTTGGATACATTTTTGTTTGATTTGTATCGAGGGAGATTTTCACCTAGAACCCAAAGGGGGGGGTACTGGCACTTTTCATGGAAAAATGTGAAAAATTAAATTTTCTAAAAATGAAATAAATGCTTTCTAAACACCTCAAACATTCACTCTAAAACAGAAGATTGTTGTTTTTCGCAATATTTGTAGAAATTAAGGCTCTTTTAGTAACATTAACACCTGGGCTGAAGCATCTTTTATGATCATTTATTGTCTTTCAGGATACATTCTGGGTTTTATTTTGTTTATTTGATGAAAATGAACAACAATACACACCTTGGATACATTTTTGTTTGATATGTGTCGAGTGAAATTTTCACCTAGAACCCAAAGGGGGGGTATTGGCACTTTTCATGGAAAAATGTGAAAAATTAAATTTTCTAAAAATGAAATTAATGCCTTCTAAACACCTCAAACATTCACTCTAAAACAGAAGATTGTTGTTTTTCGCAATATTTTTAGAAATTTGGGCTCTTTTAGTAACATTAACACTTGGGCTGAAGCATCTTTTATGATCTTTTATTGTCTTTCAGGATTCATTCTGGGTTTTATTTTGTTTATTTGATGAAAATGAACAACAATACACACCATGGAAACATTTTTGTTTCATTTGTGTCGAGTGAGATTTTCACCTAGAACCCAAAGGGGTGTATTGGCACTTTTCATGGAAAAATGTGAAAAATTAAATTTTCTAAAAATGAATTAAATGCCTTCTAAACACCTCAAACATTCACTCTAAAACAGAAGATTGTTGTTTTTCGCAATATTTTTAGAAATTTGGGCTTTTTTAGTAACATTAACACCTGGGCTGAAGCAACTTTTATGCTCATTTCTTGTCTTTCAAGATTAATTCTGGGTTTTATTTTGTTTATTTGATGAAAATGAACAACAATACACACCTTGGATACATTTTTGTTTGATTTGTGTCGAGTGAGATTTTCACCTAGAACCCAAAGGAGGGGGTACTGGCACTTTTCATGGAAAAATGTGAAAAATTAAATTTTCTAAAAATGAAATAAATGCCTTCTAAACACCTCAAACATTCACTCTAAAACAGAAGATTGTTGTTTTTCGCAATATTTTTAGAAATTTGGGCTCTTTTAGTAACATTAACACCTAGGCTGAAGCATTGTTTATGATCATTTATTGTCTTTCAGGACACATTCTGGGTTTTATTTTGTTTATTTGATGAAAATGAACAACAATACACACCTTGGATACATTTTTGTTTGATTTGTGTCGAGTGAGATTTTCACCTAGAACCCAAAGGGGGGGGTATTGGCACTTTTCATGGAAATATGTGAAAAATAAGAATTTCTTAAAATGAAATAAATGCCTTCTATAAACCTCAAACATTCACTATATTATGGAAGATTGATATTTTTCGCAATATTTTTGGAAATTTGGGCTCTTTTACTAACAATAACACTTGCGCTGAGGCATCTTTTATGATCATTTATTGTCTTCCAAGATTAATTCTGGGTTTTATTTTGTTTATTTGATGAAAATGAACAACAATACACACCTTGGATACATTTTTGTTTGATTTGTGTCGGGTGAGATTTTCACCTAGAACCCAAAGGGCATTGGCACTTTTCATGGAAAAATGTGAAAAATTAAATTTTCTAAAAATGAAATAAATGCCTTCTAAACACCTCAAACATTCACTCTAAAACAGAAGATTGTTGTTTTTCGCAATATTTTCAGAAATTTTGGCTCTTTTAGTAAAATTAACACTTGTGCTAAAGCATCTTTTATGCTCATTTCATGTCTTTCAGGATTCATTCTGGGTTTTATTTTGTTTATTTGATGAAAATGAACAACAATACACACCTTGGATACATTTTTGTTTGATTTGTGTCGAGTGAGATTTTCACCAAGAACCCAAAGGGCATTGGCACTTTTCATGGAAAAATGTGAAAAATTAAATTTTCTAAAAATGAAATAAATGCCTTCTAAACACCTCAAACATTCACTCTAAAACAGAAGATTGTTGTTTTTCGCAATATTTTTAGAAATTTGGGCTCTTTTAGTAACATTAACACTTTCGCTGAAGGGACTTTTATGCTCATTTCTGGTCTTTCAAGATGAATTCTGGGTTTTATTTTGTTTATTTGATGAAAATGAACAACAATACACACCATGGAAACATTTTTGTTTGATTTGTGTCAAGTTAGATTTTCACCTAGAACCCAAAGGGGGGTATTGGCACTTTTCATGGAAAAATGTGAAAAATTAAATTTTCTAAAAATGAAATAAATGCCTTCTAAACACCTCTAACATTCACTCTAAAACAGAAGATTGTTGTTTTTCGCAATATTTTTAGAAATTTGGGCTCTTTTAGTAACATTAACACCTGGGCTGAAGCATCTTTTATGATGTTTTATTGTCTTTCAGGATTCATTCTGGGTTTTATTTTGTTTATTTGATGAAAATGAACAACAATACACACCATGGAAACATTTTTGTTTGATTTGTGTCGAGTGAGATTTTCACCTAGAACCCAAAGGGGGGTATAAACACTTTTCATGGAAAAATGTAAAAAATTAAATTTTCTAAAAATGAAATAAATGCCTTCTAAACACCTCAAACATTCACTCTAAAACAGAAGATTGTTGTTTTTCGCAATATTTTTAGAAATTTGGGCTCTTTTAGTAAAATAAACACTTGCGCTGAAGCATCTTTTATGTTCATTTCATGTCTTTCAGGATTAATTCTGGGTTTTATTTTGTTTATTTGATGAAAATGAACAACAATACACACCATGGAAACATTTTTGTTTGATTTGTGTCAAGTGAGATTTTCACCTAGAACCCAAAGGGGGGGTATTGGCACTTTTCATGGAAAAATGTAAAAAATTAAATTTTCTAAAAATGAAATAAATGCCTTCTAAACACCTCAAACATTCACTCTAAAACAGAAGATTGTTGTTTTTCGCAATATTTTTAGAAATTTGGGCTCTTTTAGTAACATTAACACTTGGGCTGAAGCATCTTTTATGTTCTTTTATTGTCTTTCAGGATTCATTCTGGGTTTTATTTTGTTTATTTGATGAAAATGAACAACAATACACACCTTGGATACATTTTTGTTTGATTTGTGTCGAGTGAGATTTTCACCTAGAACCCAAAGGGGGGGGTATTGGCACTTTTCATGGAAAAATGTGAAAAATTAAATTTTCTAAAAATGAAATAAATGCCTTCTAAACACCTCAAACATTAACTCTAAAACAGAAGATTGTTGTTTTTCGCAATATTTTTAGAAATTTGGGCTCTTTTAGTAACATTGACACTTGCGCTGAAGTATCTTTTATGCTCATTTCTTGTCTTTCAGGATTAATTCTGGGTTTAATTTTGTTTATTTGATGAAAATGAACAACAATACACACCATGGAAACATTTTTGTTTGATTTGTGTCGAGTGAGATTATCACCTAGAACCAAAGGGGGGGGTATTGGCACTTTTTATGGAATAATGTGAAAAATTAAATTTTCTAAAAATGAAATAAATGCCTTCTAAACTACACAAACATTCACTCTAAAACAGAAGATTGTTGTTTTTCGCAATTTTTTTAGAAATTTGGGCTCTTTTAGTAACATTAACACTTGCGCTGAAGCATCATTTATGCTAATTTTTTGTCTTTCAGGATTAATTCTGGGTTTTATTTTGTTTATTTGATGAAAATAAACAATAATGCACACCATGGAAACATTTTTGTTTGATTTGTGTCGAGTGAGATTTTCACCTAGAACCCAAAGGGGGGGGTATTGGCACTTTTCATGGAAAAATGTGAAAAATTAAATTTTCTAAAAATGAAATAAATGCCTTCTAAACACCTCAAATATTCACTCTAAAACAGAAGATTGTTGTTTTTCGCAATATTTTTAGAAATTTGGGCTCTTTTAGTAACATTAACACTTGGGCTGAAGCATCTTTTATGATCTTTTATTGTCTTTCAGGATTCATTCTGGGTTTTATTTTGTTTATTTGATGAAAATGAACAACAATACACACCATGGAAACATTTTTGTTTCATTTGTGTCGAGTGAGATTTTCACCTAGAACCCAAAGGGGTGTATTGGCACTTTTCATGGAAAAATGTGAAAAATTAAATTTTCTAAAAATGAATGAAATGCCTTCTAAACACCTCAAACATTCACTCTAAAACAGAAGATTGTTGTTTTTCGCAATATTTTTAGAAATTTGGGCTTTTTTAGTAACATTAACACCAGGGCTGAAGCAACTTTTATGCTCATTTCTTGTCTTTCAAGATTAATTCTGGGTTTTATTTTGTTTATTTGATGAAAATGAACAACAATACACACCTTGGATACATTTTTAATTGATTTGTGTCGAGTGAGATTTTCACCTAGAACCCAAAGGAGGGGTATTGGCACTTTTCATGGAAAATGTGAAAAATTAAATTTTCTAAAAATGAAATAAATGGCTTCTAAACACCTCAAACATTCACTCTAAAACAGAAGATTGTTGTTTTTCGAAATTTGGGCTCTTTTAGTAAAATTAACACTTGCGCTAAAGCATCTTTTATGCTGATTTCATGTCTTTCAGGATTCATTTTGGGTTTTATTTTGTTTATTTGATGAAAATGAACAACAATACACACCATGGAAACATTTTTGTTTGATTTGTGTCGAGTGAGATTTTCACCTAGAACCCAAAGGGGGGGGTATTGGCACTTTTCATGGAAAAATGTGAAAAATTAAATTTTCTAAAAATGAAATAAATGCCTTCTAAACACCTCAAACATTCACTCTAAAACAGAAGATTGTTGTTTTTCGCAATATTTTTAGAAATTTGGGCTCTTTTAGTAAAATTAACACATGTGCTAAAGCATCTTTTATGATCATTTATTGTCTTTCAGGATACATTCTGGGTTTTATTTTGTTTATCTGATGAAAATGAACAACAATACACACCTTGGATACATTTTTTTTTGATTTGTATCGAGCGAGATTTTCACCTAGAACCCAAAGGGGGAGGTACTGGCACTTTTCATGGAAAAATGTGAAAAATTAAATTTTCTAAAAATGAAATAAATGCCTTCTAAACACCTCAAACATTCACTCTAAAACAGAAGATTGTTGTTTTTCGCAATATTTGTAGAAATTAAGGCTCTTTTAGTAACGTTAACACCTGGGCTGAAGCATCTTTTATGATCATTTATAGTCTTTCAGGATACATTCTGGGTTTTATTTTGTTTATTTGATGAAAATGAAAAACAATACACACCTTGGATACATTTTTGTTTGATATGTGTCGAGTGAAATTTTCACCTAGAACCCAAAGGGGGGGTATTGGCACTTTTCATGGAAAAATGTGAAAAATTAAATTTTCTAAAAATGAAATTAATGCCTTCTAAACACCTCAAACATTCACTCTAAAACAGAAGATTGTTGTTTTTCGCAATATTTTTAGAAATTTGGGCTCTTTTAGTAACATTAACACTTGGGCTGAAGCATCTTTTATGATCTTTTATTGTCTTTCAGGATTCATTCTGGGTTTTATTTTGTTTATTTGATGAAAATGAACAACAATACACACCATGGAAACATTTTTGTTTCATTTGTGTCGAGTGAGATTTTCACCTAGAACCCAAAGGGGTGTGTATTGGCACTTTTCATGGAAAAATGTGAAAAATTAAATTTTCTAAAAATGAATGAAATGCCTTCTAAACACCTCAAACATTCACTCTAAAACAGAAGATTGTTGTTTTTCGCAATATTTTTAGAAATTTGGGCTTTTTTAGTAACATTACCACCTGGGCTGAAGCAACTTTTATGCTCATTTCTTGTCTTTCAAGATGAATTCTGGGTTTTATTTTGTTTATTTGATGAAAATGAACAACAATACACACCTTGGATACATTTTTGTTTGATTTGTGTCGAGTGAGATTTTCACCTAGAACCCAAAGGGGGGGGTATTGGCACTTTTCATGGAAAAAAGTGAAAAATTAAATTTTCTAAAAATGAAATAAATGCCTTCTAAACACCTCAAACATTCACTCTAAAACAGAAGATTGTTGTTTTTCGCAATATTTTTAGAAATTTGGGCTCTTTTAGTAAAATTAACACTTGCGCTATAGCATCTTTTATGCTCATTTCATGTCTTTCAGGATTCATTTTGGGTTTTATTTTGTTTATTTGATGAAAATGAACAACAATACACACCATGGAAACATTTTTGTTTGATTTGTGTCGAGTGAGATTTTCACCTAGAACCCAAAGGGGGGGGTATTGGCACTTTTCATGGAAAAATGTGAAAAATTAAATTTTCTAAAAATGAAATAAATGCCTTCTAAACACCTCAAACATTCACTCTAAAACAGAAGATTGTTGTTTTTCGCAATATTTTCAGAAATTTGGGCTCTTTTAGTAAAATTAACACTTGTGCTAAAGCATCTTTTATGCTCATTTCATGTCTTTCAGGATTCATTCTGGGTTTTATTTTGTTTATTTGATGAAAATGAACAACAATACACACCTTGGATACATTTTTGTTTGATTTGTGTCGAGTGAGATTTTCACCAAGAACCCAAAGGGCATTGGCACTTTTCATGGAAAAATGTGAAAAATTAAATTTTCTAAAAATGAAATAAATGCCTTCTAAACACCTCAAACATTCACTCAAAAACAGAAGATTGTTGTTTTTCGCAATATTTTTAGAAATTTGGGCTCTTTTAGTAACATTAACACCTGGGCTGAAGCATCTTTTATGATCTTTTATTGTCTTTCAGGATTCATTCTGGGTTTTATTTTGTTTATTTGATGAAAATGAACAACAATACACGCCTTGGATACAATTTTGTTTGATTTGTGTCGATTGAGATTTTCACCTAGAACCCAAAGGGGGGGTATTGGAACTTTTCATGGAAAAATTTGAAAAATTAAATTTTCTAAAAATGAAATAAATGCCTTCTAAACACCTCAAACATTTACTCTAAAACAAAAGATTGTTGTTTTTCGCAATATTTTTAGAAATTTGGGCTCTTTTAGTAAAATAAACACTTGCGCTGAAGCATCTTTTATGTTCATTTCATGTCTTTCAGGATTAATTCTGGGTTTTATTTTGTTTATTTGATGAAAATGAACAACAATACACACCTTGGATACATTTTTGTTTGATTTGTGTCGAGTGAGATTTTCACCTAGAACCCAAAGGGGGGGGTATTGGCACTTTTCATGGAAAAATGTGAAAAATTAAATTTTCTAAAAATGAAATAAATGCCTTCTAAACACCTCAAACATTCACTCTAAAAACGAAGATTGTTGTTTTTCGCAATATTTTTAGAAATTTGGGCTCTTTTAGTAACATTGACACTTGCGCTGAAGTATCTTTTATGCTCATTTCTTGTCTTTCAGGATTAATTCTGGGTTTAATTTTGTTTATTTGATGAAAATGAACAACAATACACACCATGGAAACATTTTTGTTTGATTTGTGTCGAGTGAGATTATCACCTAGAACCAAAGGGGGGGGTATTGGCACTTTTTATGGAATAATGTGAAAAATTAAATTTTCTAAAAATGAAATAAATGCCTTCTAAACACCACAAACATTCACTCTAAAACAGAAGATTGTTGTTTTTCGCAATTTTTTTTAGAAATTTGGGCTCTTTTAGTAACATTAACACTTGCGCTGAAGCATCATTTATGCTAATTTTTTGTCTTTCAGGATTAATTCTGGGTTTTATTTTGTTTATTTGATGAAAATAAACAATAATGCACACCATGGAAACTTTTTTTTTGATTTGTGTCGAGTGGGATTTTCACCTAGAACCCAAAGGGGGGGGTATTGGCACTTTTCATGGAAAAATGTGAAAAATTAAATTTTCAAAAAATGAAATAAATGCCTTCTAAACACCTCAAACATTCACTCTAAAACAGAAGATTGTTGTTTTTCGCAATATTTTTAGAAATTTGGGCTCTTTTAGTAACATTAACACTTTCGCTGAAGCAACTTTTATGCTCATTTCTTGTCTTTCAAGATTAATTCTGGGTTTTATTTTGTTTATTTGATGAAAATGAACAACAATACACACCATGGAAACATTTTTGTTTGATTTGTGTCGAGTGAGATTTTCACCTAGAACCCAAAGGGGGGGGTATTGGCACTTTTCATGGAAAAATGTGAAAAATTAAATTTTCTAAAAATGAAATAAATGCCTTCTAAACACCTCAAACATTCACTCTAAAACAGAAGATTGTTCTTTTTCGCAATATTTTTAGAAATTTGGGCTCTTTTAGTAACATTAACACTTGCGCTGTAGCATCTTTTATGCTCATTTCTTGTCTTTCAGGATTAATTCTGGGTTATATTTAGTTTAATTGATGAAAATGAACAACAATACACACCATGGAAACATTTTTGTTTGATTTGTGTCGAGTGAGATTTTCAGCTAGAACCCAAAGGGGGGTATTAACACTTTTCATGGAAAAATGTAAAAATTAAATTTTCTAAAAATGAAATAAATGCCTTCTAAACACCTCAAACATTCACTCTAAAACAGAAGATTGTTGTTTTTCGCAATATTTTTAGAAATTTGGGCTCTTTTAGTAACATTAACACTTTCTCTGAAGCAACTTTTATGCTCATTTCTTGTCCTTCAAGATTAATTCTGGGTTTTATTTTGTTTATTTGATGAAAATGAACAACAATACACACCATGGAAAAATTTTTGTTTGATTTGTGTCGAGTGAGATTTTCACCTAGAACCCAAAGGGGGGGCAATTTTCTAAAAATGAAATAAATGCCTTCTAAACACCTCAAACATTCACTCTATTGGCACTTTTCATGGAAAAATGTAAAAAATTAAATTTTCTAAAAATGAATGAAATGCCTTCTAAACACCTCAAACATTCACTCTAAAACAGAAGATTGTTGTTTTTCGTAATATTTTCAGAAATTTGGGCTCTTTTAGTAAAATTAACACTTGCGCTGAAGCATCTTTTATGCTCATTTCATGTCTTTTAGGATTAATTCTGGGTTTTATTTTGTTTATTTGATGAAAATGAACAACAATACACACCATGGAAACATTTTTGTTTGATTTGTGTCAAGTGAGATTTTCACCTAGAACCCAAAGGGGGGGTATTGGCACTTTTCATGGAAAAATGTGAAAAATTAAATTTTCTAAAAATGAAATAAATGACTTCTAAACACCTCAAACATTCACTCTAAAACCGAAGATTGTTGTTTTTCGCAATATTTTTAGAAATTTGGGTTCTTTTAGTAACATTAACACTTGGGCTGAAGCATCTTTTATGATCTTTTATTGTCTTTCAGGATTCATTCTGGGTTTTATTTTGTTTATTTGATGAAAATGAACAACAATACACACCATGGAAACATTTTTGTTTGATTTGTGTCGAGTGAGATTTTCACCTAGAACCCAAAGGGGTGTATTGGCACTTTTCATGGAAAAATGTGAAAAATTAAATTTTCTAAAAATGAAATAAATGCCTTCTAAACACCACAAACATTCACTCTAAAACAGAAGATTTTTGTTTTTCGCAATTTTTTTAGAAATTTGGGCTCTTTTAGTAACATTAACACTTGCGCTGAAGCATCATTTATGCTAATTTTTTGTCTTTCAGGATTAATTCTGGGTTTTATTTTGTTTATTTGATGAAAATAAACAATAATGCACACCATGGAAACTTTTTTGTTTGATTTGTGTCGAGTGGGATTTTCACCTAGAACCCAAAGGGGGGGGTATTGGCACTTTTCATGGAAAAATGTGAAAAATTAAATTTTCTAAAAATGAAATAAATGCCTTCTAAACACCTCAAACATTCACTCTAAAACAGAAGATTGTTGTTTTTCGCAATATTTTTAGAAATTTGGGCTCTTTTAGTAACATTAACACTTTCGCTGAAGCAACTTTTATGCTCATTTCTTGTCTTTCAAGATTAATTCTGGGTTTTATTTTGTTTATTTGATGAAAATGAACAACAATACACACCATGGAAACATTTTTGTTTGATTTGTGTCGAGTGAGATTTTCACCTAGAACCCAAAGGGGGGGGTATTGGCACTTTTCATGGAAAAATGTGAAAAATTAAATTTTCTAAAAATGAAATAAATGCCTTCTAAACACCTCAAACATTCACTCTAAAACAGAAGATTGTTCTTTTTCGCAATATTTTTAGAAATTTGGGCTCTTTTAGTAACATTAACACTTGCGCTGTAGCATCTTTTATGCTCATTTCTTGTCTTTCAGGATTAATTCTGGGTTATATTTTGTTTAATTGATGAAAATGAACAACAATACACACCATGGAAACATTTTTGTTTGATTTGTGTCGAGTGAGATTTTCAGCTAGAACCCAAAGGGGGGTATTAACACTTTTCATGGAAAAATGTAAAAATTAAATTTTCTAAAAATGAAATAAATGCCTTCTAAACACCTCAAACATTCACTCTAAAACAGAAGATTGTTGTTTTTCGCAATATTTTTAGAAATTTGGGCTCTTTTAGTAACATTAACACTTTCTCTGAAGCAACTTTTATGCTCATTTCTTGTCCTTCAAGATTAATTCTGGGTTTTATTTTGTTTATTTGATGAAAATGAACAACAATACACACCATGGAAAAATTTTTGTTTGATTTGTGTCGAGTGAGATTTTCACCTAGAACCCAAAGGGGGGGCAATTTTCTAAAAATGAAATAAATGCCTTCTAAACACCTCAAACATTCACTCTATTGGCACTTTTCATGGAAAAATGTAAAAAATTAAATTTTCTAAAAATGAATGAAATGCCTTCTAAACACCTCAAACATTCACTCTAAAACAGAAGATTGTTGTTTTTCGTAATATTTTCAGAAATTTGGGCTCTTTTAGTAAAATTAACACTTGCGCTGAAGCATCTTTTATGCTCATTTCATGTCTTTTAGGATTAATTCTGGGTTTTATTTTGTTTATTTGATGAAAATGAACAACAATACACACCATGGAAACATTTTTGTTTGATTTGTGTCAAGTGAGATTTTCACCTAGAACCCAAAGGGGGGGTAATGGCACTTTTCATGGAAAAATGTGAAAAATTAAATTTTCTAAAAATGAAATAAATGACTTCTAAACACCTCAAACATTCACTCTAAAACCGAAGATTGTTGTTTTTCGCAATATTTTTAGAAATTTGGGTTCTTTTAGTAACATTAACACTTGGGCTGAAGCATCTTTTATGATCTTTTATTGTCTTTCAGGATTCATTCTGGGTTTTATTTTGTTTATTTGATGAAAATGAACAACAATACACACCATGGAAACATTTTTGTTTGATTTGTGTCGAGTGAGATTTTCACCTAGAACCCAAAGGGGTGTATTGGCACTTTTCATGGAAAAATGTGAAAAATTAAATTTTCTAAAAATGAAATAAATGCCTTCTAAACACCTCAAACATTCACTCTAAAACAGAAGATTGTTGTTTTTCGCAATATTTGTAGAAATTTGGGCTCTTTTATTAACATTAACACTTGGGCTGAAGCATCTTTTATGATCTTTTATTGTCTTTCAGGATTCATCTGGGTTTTATTTTGTTTATTTGATGAAAATGAGCAACAATACACACCTTTGATAAATTTTTGTTTGATTTGTGTCGAGTGAGATTTTCACCTAGAACCCAAAGGGCACTTTTTTGGCACACACAAATTGGCACTTTTCATGGAAAAATGTGAAAAATTAAATTTTCTAAAAATGAAATAAATGCCTTCTAAACACCTCAAACATTCACTGTAAAACAGAAGATTGTTGTTTTTCTCAATATTTTTAGAAATTTGGGCTCTTTTAGTAACATTAACACTTTCGCTGAAGCAACTTTTATGCTCATTTCTTGTCTTTCAGGATTAATTCTGGGTTTTATTTTGTTTATTTGATGAAAATGAACAACAATACACACCATGGAAACATTTTTGTTTGATTGCGTCAAGTGAGATTTTCACCTAGAACCCAAAGGGGGGGTATTGGCACTTTTCATGGAAAAATGTGAAAAATTAAATTTTCTAAAAATGAAATAAATGCCTTCTAAACACCTCAAACATTCACTCTAAAACAGAAGATTGTTGTTTTTCGCAATATTTTTAGAAATTTGGGCTCTTTTAGTAACATTAACACCTGGGCTGAAGCATCTTTTATGATCATTTATTGTCTTTCTGGATACATTCTGGGTTTTATTTTGTTTATCTGATGAAAATGAACAACAATACACACCTTGGATACATTTTTGTTTGATTTGTATCGAGCGAGATTTTCACCTAGAACCCAAAGGGGGGGGGTATTGGCACTTTTCATGGAAAAATGTGAAAAATTAAATTTTCTAAAAATGAAATAAATGCCTTCTAAACACCTCAAACATTCACTCTAAAAAAGAAGATTGTTGTTTTTCGCAATATTTGTAGAAATTTGGGCTCTTTTATTAACATAAACACCTGGGCTGAAGCATCTTTTATGATCATTTATTGTCTTTCAGGATACATTCTGGGTTTTCTTTTGTTTATTTGATGAAAATGAAAAACAATACACACCTTGGATACATTTTTGTTTGATATGTGTCGAGTGAAATTTTCACCTAGAACCCAAAGGGGGGGTATTGGCACTTTTCATGGAAAAATTTGAAAAATTAAATTTTCTAAAAATGAAATTAATGCCTTCTAAACACCTCAAACATTCACTCTAAAACAGAAGATTGTTGTTTTTCGCAATATTTTTAGAAATTTGGGCTCCTTTAGTAACATTAACACTTGGGCTGAAGCATCTTTTATGACCTTTTATTGTCTTTCAGGATTCATTCTGGGTTTTATTTTGTTTATTTGATGAAAATGAACAACAATACACACCATGGAAACATTTTTGTTTCATTTGTGTCGAGTGAGATTTTCACCTAGAACCCAAAGGGGTGTATTGGCACTTTTCATGGAAAAATGTGAAAAATTAAATTTTCTAAAAATGAATGAAATGCCTTCTAAACACCTCAAACATTCACTCTAAAACAGAAGATTGTTGTTTTACGCAATATTTTTAGAAATTTGGGCTCTTTTAGTAACATTAACACTTTCGCTGAAGCAACTTTTATGCTCATTTGTTGTCTTTCAAGATTAATTCTGGGTTTTATTTTGTTTATTTGATGAAAATGAACAACAATACACACCTTGGATACATTTTTGTTTGATTTGTGTCGAGTGAGATTTTCACCTAGAACCCAAAGGGGGGGGTATTGGCACTTTTCATGGAAAAATGTGAAAAATTAAATTTTCTAAAAATGAAATAAATGCCTTCCAAACACCTCAAACATTCACTCTAAAACAGAAGATTGTTGTTTTTCGCAATATTTTTAGAAATTTGGGCTCTTTAAGTAACATTAACACCTGGGCTGAAGCATCTTTTATGATCATTTATTGTCTTTCAGGACACATTCTGGGTTTTATTTTGTTTATTTGATGAAAATGAACAACAATACACACCTTGGATACATTTTTGTTTGATTTGTGTCGAGTGAGATTTTCACCTAGAACCCAAAGGGGGGGGTATTGGCACTTTTCATGGAAATATGTAAAAAATAAGAATTTCTAAAAATGAAATAAATGCCTGCTATAAACCTCAAACATTCACTATATTATGGAAGATTGATATTTTTCGCAATATTTTTGGAAATTTGCGCTCTTTTACTAACATTAACACTTGCGCTGAGGCATCTTTTATGCTCATTTCTTGTCTTTAATGATTTATTCTGTGTTTTATTTTGTTTATTTGATGAAAATGAAGAACAATACACACCATGGAAACATTTTTGTTTGATTCGGTTCGAGTGAGATTTTCACCTAGAACCCAAAGGAGGGGGTATTGGCACTTTTCATGGAAAAATGTGAAAAATTAAATTTTCTAAAAATGAAATAAATGCCTTCTAAACACCTCAAACATTCACTCTAAAACAGAAGATTGTTGTTTTTCGCAATATTTGTAGAAATTTGGGCTCTTCTAGTAACATTAACACCTGGGCTGAAGGATCTTTTATGATCATTTATTGTCTTTCAGGATACATTCTGGGTTTTATTTTGTTTATTTGATGAAAATTAAAAACAATACACACCTTGGATACATTTTCGTTTGATTTGTGTCGAGTGAGATTTTCACCTAGAACCCAAACGGGGGGGTATTGGCACTTTTCATGGAAAAATGTGAAAAATTAAATTTTCTAAAAATGAAATTAATGCCTTCTAAACACCTCAAACATTCACTCTAAAACAGAAGATTGTTGTTTTTCGCAATATTTTTAGAAATTTGGGCTCTTTTAGTAACATTAACACTTGGGCTGAAGCATCTTTAATGATCTTTTATTGTCTTTCAGGATTCATTCTGGGTTTTATTTTGTTTATTTGATGAAAATGAACAACAATACACACCATGGAAACATTTTTGTATTATTTGTGTCGAGTGAGATTTTCACCTAGAACCCAAAGGGGTGTATTGGCACTTTTCATGGAAAAATGTGAAAAATTAAATTTTCTAAAAATGAATGAAATGCCTTCTAAACACCTCAAACATTCACTCTAAAACAGAAGATTATTGTTTTTCGCATTATTTTTAGAAATTTGGGCTCTTTTAGTAACATTAACACCTGGGCTGAAGCAACTTTTATGCTCATTTCTTGTCTTTCAAGATTAATTCTGGGTTTTATTTTGTTTATTTGATGAAAATGAACAACAATACACACCTTGGATACATTTTTGTTTGATTTGTGTCAGGTGAGATTTTCACCTAGAACCCAAAGGGGGGGGTATTGGCACTTTTCATGGAAAAATGTGAAAAATTAAATTTTCTAAAAATGAAATAAATGCCTTCTTAACACCTCAAACATTCACTCTAAAACAGAAGATTGTTGTTTTTCGCAATATTTTTAGAAATTTGGGCTCTTTTAGTAAAATTAGCACTTGTGCTAAAGCATCTTTTATGCTCATTTCATGTCTTTCAAGATTCATTCTGGGTTTTATTTTTTTTATTTGATGAAAATGAACAACAATACACACCTTGGATACATTTTTGTTTGATTTGTGTCGAGTGAGATTTTCACCTAGAACCCAAAGGGGGGGCATTGGCACTTTTCATGGAAAAATGTGAAAAATTAAATTTTCTAAAAATGAAATTAATGCCTTCTAAACACCTCAAACATTCACTCAAAAACAGAAGATTGTTGTTTTTCGCAATATTTTTAGAAATTTGGGCTCTTTTAGTAAAATAAACACTTGCGCTGAAGCATCTTTTATGTTCATTTCATGTCTTTCAGGATTAATTCTGGGTTTTATTTTGTTTATTTGATGAAAATGAACAACAATACACACCATGGAAACATTTTTGTTTGATTTGTTTCAAGTGAGATTTTCACCTAGAACCCAAAGGGAGGGGTATTGGCACTTTTCATGGAAAAATGTGAAAAATTAAATTTTCTAAAAATGAAATAAATGCCTTCTAAACACCTCAAACATTCACTCTAAAACAGAAGATTGTTGTTTTTCGCAATATTTTTAGAAATTTGGGCTCTTTTAGTAACATTAACACTTGGGCTGAAGCATCTTTTATGATCTTTTATTGTCTTTCAGGATTAATTCTGGGTTTTATTTTGTTTATTTGATGAAAATGAACAACAATACACACCTTGGATACATCTTTGTTTGATTTGTGTCGAGTGAGATTTTCACCTAGAACCTAAAGGGGGGGGTATTGGCACTTTTCATGGAAAAATGTGAAAAATTAAATTTTCTAAAAATGAAATTAATGCCTTCTAAACACCTCAAACATTCACTCAAAAACAGAAGATTGTTGTTTTTCGCAATAATTTTAGAAATTTGGGCTCTTTTAGTAAAATAAACACTTGCGCTGAAGCATCTTTTTTGTTCAGTTCATGTCTTTCAGGATTAATTCTGGGTTTTATTTTGTTTATTTGATGAAAATGAACAACAATACACACCATGGAAACATTTTTGTTTGATTTGTGTCGAGTGAGATTTTCACCTAGAACCCAAAGGGGGGGTATTGGCACTTTTCATGGAAAAATGTGAAAAATTAAATTTTCTAAAAATGAAATAAATGCCTTCTAAACACCTCAAACATTCACTCTAAAACAGAAGATTGTTGTTTTTCGCAATATTTTTAGAAATTTGGGCTCTTTTAGTAACATTAACACTTGGGCTGAAGCATCTTTTATGATCTTTTATTGTCTTTCAGGATTAATTCTGGGTTTTATTTTGTTTATTTGATGAAAATGAACAACAATACACACCTTGGATACATTTTTGTTTGATTTGTGTCGAGTGAGATTTTCACCTAGAACCTAAAGGGGGGGTATTGGCACTTTTCATGGAAAAAAGTGAAAAATTAAATTTTCTAAAAATGAAATATATGCTTTCTAAACACCACAAACATTCACTCTAAAACAGAAGATTGTTGTGTTTTCGCAATATTTTTAGAAATTTGGGCTCTTTTAGTAACATTAACACTTGCGCTGAAGCATCATTTATGCTAATTTCTTGTCTTTCAGGATTAATTCTGGGTTTTATTTTGTTTATTTGATGAAAATAAACAATAATGCACACCATGGAAACATTTTTGTTTGATTTGTGTCGAGTGAGCTTTTCACCTAGAACCCAAAGGGGGGGGTATTGGCACTTTTCATGGAAAAATGTGAAAAATTAAATTTTCTAAAAATGAAATAAATGCCTTCTAAACACCTCAAACATTCACTCTAAAACAGAAGATTGTTGTTTTTCGCAATATTTTTAGAAATTTGGGCTCTTTTAGTAACATTAACACTTTCGCTGAAGCAACTTTTATGCTCATTTCTTGTCTTTCAAGATTAATTCTGGGTTTTATTTTGTTTATTTGATGAAAATAAAAAACAATACACACCATGGAAACATTTTTGTTTGATTTGTGTCGAGTGAGATTTTCACCTAGAACCTAAAGGGGGGGGTATTGGCACTTTTCATTGAAAAATGTGAAAAATTAAATTTTCTAAAAATGAAATAAATGCCTTCTAAACACCTCAAACATTCACTCTAAAACAGAAGATTGTTGTTTTTCGCAATATTTTTAGAAATTTGGGTTCTTTTAGTAACATAAACACTTTCTCTGAAGCAACTTTTATGCTCATTTCTTGTCCTTCAAGATTAATTCTGGGTTTTATTTTGTTTATTTGATGAAAATGAACAACAATACACACCATGGAAACATTTTTGTTTGATTTGTTTCGAGTGAGATTTTCACCTAAAACCCAAAGGGGGGGCAATTTTCTAAAAATGAAATAAATGCCTTCTAAACACCTCAAACATTCACTCTATTGGCACTTTTCATGGAAAAATGTAAAAAATTAAATTTTCTAAAAATGAAATAAATGCCTTCTAAACACCTCAAACATTCACTCTAAAACAGAAGATTGTTGTTTTTCGCAATATTTTCATAAATTTGGGCTCTTTTAGTAAAATAAACACTTGCGCTGAAGCATCTTTTATGCTCATTTCATGTCTTTCAGGATTAATTCTGGGTTTTATTTTGTTTATTTGATGAAAATGAACAACAATACACACCATGGAAACATTTTTGTTTGATTTGTGTCAAGTGACATTTTCACCTAGAACCAAAAGGGGGGGCATTGGCACTTTTCATGGAAAAATGTGAAAAATTAAATTTTCTAAAAATAAAATAAATGCCTTCTAAACACCTCAAACATTCACTCTAAAACAGAAGATTGTTGTTTTTCGCAATATTTTTAGAAATTTGGGCTCTTTTAGTAACATTAACACTTGGGCTGAAGCATCTTTTATGATCTTTTATTGTCTTTCAGGATTCATTCTGGGTTTTATTTTGTTTATTTGATGAAAATGAACAACAATACACACCATGGAAACATTTTTGTTTGATTTGTGTCGAGTGAGATTTTCACCTAGAACCCAAAGGGGTGTATTGGCACTTTTCATGGAAAAATGTGAAAAATTAAATTTTCTAAAAATGAATGAAATGCCTTCTAAACACCTCAAACATTCACTCTAAAACAGAAGATTGTTGTTTTTCGCAATATTTTTAGAAATTTGGGCTCTTTTAGTAACATTAACACCTGGGCTGAAGGAACTTTTATGCTCATTTCTTATCTTTCAGGATTAATTCTGGGTTTTATTTTGATTATTTGATGAAATTGAACAACAATACACACCATGGAAACATTTTTGTTTGATTTGCGTCAAGTGAGATTTTCCCCTAGAACCCAAAGGGGGGGGTATTGGCACTTTTCATGGAAAAATGTGAAAAATTAAATTTTCTAAAAATGAAATAAATGCCTTCTAAACACCTCAAACATTCACTCTAAAACAGAAGATTGTTGTTTTTCGCAATATTTTTAGAAATTTGGGTTTTTTTAGTAACATTAACACTTGGGCTGAAGCATCTTTTATGATCTTTTATGGTCTTTCAGGATTCATCTGGGTTTTATTTTGTTTGTTTGATGAAAATGAACAACAATACACACCTTTGATAAATTTTTGTTTGATTTGTGTCGAGTGAGATTTTCACCTAGAACCCAAAGGGGGGGTATTGGCACTTTTCATGGAAAAATGTGAAAAATTAAATTTTCTAAAAATGAAATAAATTCCTTCTAAACACCTCAAACATTCACTCTAAAACAGAAGATTGTTGTTTTTCGCAATATTTTTAGAAATTTGGGCTCTTTTAGTAACATTAACACTTTCGCTGAAGCAACTTTTATGCTCATTTCTTGTCTTTCAGGATTAATTCTGGGTTTTATTTTGTTTATTTGATGAAAATGAACAACAATACACACCATGGAAACATTTTTGTTCGATTGCGTCAAGTGAGATTTTCACCTAGAACCCAAAGGGGGGGGGATTGGCACTTTTCATGGAAAAATGTGAAAAATTAAATTTTCTAAAAATGAAATTAATGCCTTCTAAACACCTCAAACATTCACTCTAAAACAGAAGATTGTTGTTTTTCGCAATATTTTTAGAAATTTGGGCTCTTTTAGTAACATTAACACTTGGGCTGAAGCAACTTTAATGGTCATTTCTTGTCTTTCAGGATTAATTCTAGGTTTTATTTTGTTTATTTGATGAAAATGAACAACAATACACACCATGGAAACATTTTTGTTTGATTTGCGTCAAGTGAGATTTTCACCTAGAACCCAAAGGGGGGGGTATTGGCACTTTTCATGGAAAAATGTGAAAAATTAAATTTTCTAAAAATGAAATAAATGCCTTCTAAACACCTCAAACATTAACTCTAAAACAGAAGATTGTTGTTTTTCGCAATATTTTTAGAAATATGGGCTCTTTTAGTAACATTAACACTTGGGCTGAAGCATCTTTTATGATCTTTTATTGTTTTTCAGGATTCATTCTGGGTTTTATTTTGTTTATTTGATGAAAATGAACAACAATACACACCTTTGATACATTTTTGTTTGATTTGTGTCGAGTGAGATTTTCACCTAGAACCCAAAGGGGGGGTATTGCCACTTTTCATGGAAAAATGTGAAAAATTAAATTTTCTAAAAATGAAATAAATGCCTTCTAAACACCTCAAACATTCACTCTAAAACAGAAGATTGTTGTTTTTCGCAATATTTTTAGAAATTTGGGCTCTTTTAGTAACATTAACACTTTCGCTGAAGCAACTTTTATGCTCATTTCTTCTCTTTCAGGATTATTTCTTGGTTTTATTTTGTTTATTTGATGAAAATGAACAACAATACACACCATGGAAACATTTTTGTTTGATTGCGTCAAGTGAGATTTTCACCTAGAACCCAAAGGGGGGGTATTGGCTCTTTTCATGGAAAAATGTGAAAAATTAAATTTTCTAAAAATGAAATAAATGCCTTCTAAACACCTCAAACATTCACTCTAAAACAGAAGATTGTTGTTTTTCGCAATATTTTTAGAAATTTTGGCTCTTTTAGTAACATTAACACCTGGGCTGAAGCATCTTTTATGATCATTTATTGTCTTTCAGGATACATTCTGGGTTTTATTTTGTTTATTTGATGAAAATGAACAACAATACACACCTTGGATACAGTTTTGTTTGATTTGTGTAGAGCGAGATTTTCACCTAGAACCCAAAGGGGGGGGTATTGGCACTTTTCATGGAAAAATGTGGAAAATTAAATTTTCTAAAAATGAATGAAATGCCTTCTAAACACCTCAAGCATTCACTCTAAAACAGAAGACTGTTGTTTTTCGCAATATTTTTAGAAATTTGGGCTCTTTTAGTAACATAAACACTTGCGCTGAAGCATCTTTTATGCTCATTTCTTGTCTTTCAGGATTAATTCTTGGTTTTATTTTGTTTATTTGATGAAAATGAACAACAATACAATCCATGGAAACATTTTTGTTTGATTTGTGTCGAGTGAGATTTTCACCTAGAACCCAAAGGGGGGTATTAACACTTTTCATGGAAAAATGTAAAAAATTAAATTTTCTAAAAATGAAATAAATGCCTTCTAAACACCTCAAACATTCACTCTAAAACAGAAGATTGTTGTTTTTCGCAATATTTTTAGAAATTTGGGCTCTTTTAGTAACATTAACACTTTCTCTGAAGCAACTTTTATGCTCATTTCTTGTCCTTCAAGGATTTTTCTGGGTATTATTTTGTTTATTTGATGAAAATGAACAACAATACACACCATGGAAACATTTTTGTTTGATTTGTGTCGAGTGAGATTTTCACCTAGAACCCTAAGGGGGGGCAATTTTCTAAAAATGAAATAAATGCCTTCTAAACACCTCAAACATTCACTCTATTGGCACTTTTCATGGAAAAATGTGATAAATTAATTTTCTAAAAATGAAATAAATGCCTTCTAAACACCTCAAACATTCACTCTAAAACAGAAGATTGTTGTTTTTCGCAATATTTGTAGAAATTTGGGCTCTTTTAGTAACATTAACACCTGGGCTGAAGCATTTTTAATGATCATTTATTGTCTTTCAGGATACATTCTGGGTTTTATTTTATTTTCACCTAGAACCCAAGGGGGGTATTGGCACTTTTCATGGAAAAATGTGAAAAATTAAATTTTCTAAAAATGAAATAAATGCCTTCTAAACACCTCAAACATTCACTCTAAAACAGAAGATTGTTGTTTTTCGCAATATTTTTAGAAATTTGGGCCCTTTTAGTAACATTAACACTTTCTCTGAAGCAACTTTTATGCTCATTTCTTGTCCTTCAAGATTAATTCTGGGTTTTATTTTGTTTATTTGATGAAAATGAACAACAATACACACCATGGAAACATTTTTGTTTGATTTGTGTCGAGTGAAATTTTCACCTAGAACCCAAAGGGGGGGTATTGGCACTTTTCATGGAAAAATGTGAAAAATTAAATTTTCTAAAAATGAATGAAATGCCTTCTAAACACCTCAAGCATTCACTCTAAAACAGAAGATTGTTGTTTTTCGCAATATTTTTAGAAATTTGGGCTCTTTTAGTAACATTAACACTTGCGCTGAAGCATCTTTTATGCTCATTTCTTGTCCTTCAAGATTAATTCTGGGTATTATTTTGTTTATTTGATGAAAATGAACAACAATACACACCATGGAAACATTTTTGTTTGATTTGTGTCGAGTGAGATTTTCACCTAGAACCCAAAGGGGGGGCAATTTTCTAAAAATGAAATAAATGCCTTCTAAACACCTCAAACATTCACTCTAAAACAGAAGATTGTTGTTTTTCGCAATATTTTTAGAAATTTGGGCTCCTTTAGTAACATTAACACTTGCGCTGAAGCACCTTTATGCTCATTTCTTGTCTTTCAGGATTAACTCTGGGTTTTATTTTGTTTATTTGATGAAAATGAACAACAATACACACCATGGAAACATTTTTGTTTGATTTGCGTCAAGTGAGATTTTCACCTAGAACCCAAAGGGGGGGGGGTATTAACACTTTTCATGGAAAAATGTGAAAAATTAAATTTTCTAAAAATGAAATAAATGCCTTCTAAACACCTCAAACATTCATTCTAAAACAGAAGATTGTTGTTTTTCGCAATATTATTAGAAATTTGGGCTCTTTTAGTAAAATTAACACTTTCTATGAAGCAACTTTTATGCTCATTTCTTGTCCTTCAAGATTAATTCTGGGTTTTATATTGTTTATTTGATGAAAATGAACAACAATACACACCATGGAAACATTTTTGTGTGAATTGTGTTGAGTGAGATTTTCACCTAGAACCCAAAGGGGGGGTATTGGCACTTTTCATGGAAAAATGTGAAAAAATAAATTTTCTAAAAATGAATGAAATGCCTTCTAAACACCTCAAACATTCACTCTAAAACAGAAGATTGTTGTTTTTCGCAATATTTTTTTGGAATTTTGGCTCTTTTAGAAACATTAACACCTGGGCTGAAGCATCTTTAATGGCCATTTATTGTCTTTCAGGATACATTCTGGGTTTTATTTTGTTTATTTGATGAAAATGAACAACAATACACACCATGGAAACATTTTTGTTTGATTTGTGTCGATTGAGATTTTCACCTAGAACCCAAAGGGGGGGGTATTGGCACTTTTCATGGAAAAATGTGAAAAATTAAATTTTCTAAAAATGAAATAAATGCCTTCTAAACACCTCAAACATTCACTCTAAAACAGAAGATTGTTGTTTTTCGCAATATTTTTAGAAATTTGGGTTTTTTTAGTAACATTAACACTTGGGCTGAAGCATCTTTTATGATCTTTTATGGTCTTTCAGGATTCATCTGGGTTTTATTTTGTTTGTTTGATGAAAATGAACAACAATACACACCTTTGATAAATTTTTGTTTGATTTGTGTCGAGTGAGATTTTCACCTAGAACCCAAAGGGGGGGTATTGGCACTTTTCATGGAAAAATGTGAAAAATTAAATTTTCTAAAAATGAAATAAATTCCTTCTAAACACCTCAAACATTCACTCTAAAACAGAAGATTGTTGTTTTTCGCAATATTTTTAGAAATTTGGGCTCTTTTAGTAACATTAACACTTTCGCTGAAGCAACTTTTATGCTCATTTCTTGTCTTTCAGGATTAATTCTGGGTTTTATTTTGTTTATTTGATGAAAATGAACAACAATACACACCATGGAAACATTTTTGTTCGATTGCGTCAAGTGAGATTTTCACCTAGAACCCAAAGGGGGGGGGATTGGCACTTTTCATGGAAAAATGTGAAAAATTAAATTTTCTAAAAATGAAATTAATGCCTTCTAAACACCTCAAACATTCACTCTAAAACAGAAGATTGTTGTTTTTCGCAATATTTTTAGAAATTTGGGCTCTTTTAGTAACATTAACACTTGGGCTGAAGCAACTTTAATGGTCATTTCTTGTCTTTCAGGATTAATTCTAGGTTTTATTTTGTTTATTTGATGAAAATGAACAACAATACACACCATGGAAACATTTTTGTTTGATTTGCGTCAAGTGAGATTTTCACCTAGAACCCAAAGGGGGGGGTATTGGCACTTTTCATGGAAAAATGTGAAAAATTAAATTTTCTAAAAATGAAATAAATGCCTTCTAAACACCTCAAACATTCACTCTAAAACAGAAGATTGTTGTTTTTCGCAATATTTTTAGAAATATGGGCTCTTTTAGTAACATTAACACTTGGGCTGAAGCATCTTTTATGATCTTTTATTGTTTTTCAGGATTCATTCTGGGTTTTATTTTGTTTATTTGATGAAAATGAACAACAATACACACCTTTGATACATTTTTGTTTGATTTGTGTCGAGTGAGATTTTCACCTAGAACCCAAAGGGGGGGTATTGCCACTTTTCATGGAAAAATGTGAAAAATTAAATTTTCTAAAAATGAAATAAATGCCTTCTAAACACCTCAAACATTCACTCTAAAACAGAAGATTGTTGTTTTTCGCAATATTTTTAGAAATTTGGGCTCTTTTAGTAACATTAACACTTTCGCTGAAGCAACTTTTATGCTCATTTCTTCTCTTTCAGGATTATTTCTTGGTTTTATTTTGTTTATTTGATGAAAATGAACAACAATACACACCATGGAAACATTTTTGTTTGATTGCGTCAAGTGAGATTTTCACCTAGAACCCAAAGGGGGGGTATTGGCTCTTTTCATGGAAAAATGTGAAAAATTAAATTTTCTAAAAATGAAATAAATGCCTTCTAAACACCTCAAACATTCACTCTAAAACAGAAGATTGTTGTTTTTCGCAATATTTTTAGAAATTTTGGCTCTTTTAGTAACATTAACACCTGGGCTGAAGCATCTTTTATGATCATTTATTGTCTTTCAGGATACATTCTGGGTTTTATTTTGTTTATTTGATGAAAATGAACAACAATACACACCTTGGATACAGTTTTGTTTGATTTGTGTAGAGCGAGATTTTCACCTAGAACCCAAAGGGGGGGGTATTGGCACTTTTCATGGAAAAATGTGGAAAATTAAATTTTCTAAAAATGAATGAAATGCCTTCTAAACACCTCAAGCATTCACTCTAAAACAGAAGACTGTTGTTTTTCGCAATATTTTTAGAAATTTGGGCTCTTTTAGTAACATAAACACTTGCGCTGAAGCATCTTTTATGCTCATTTCTTGTCTTTCAGGATTAATTCTTGGTTTTATTTTGTTTATTTGATGAAAATGAACAACAATACAATCCATGGAAACATTTTTGTTTGATTTGTGTCGAGTGAGATTTTCACCTAGAACCCAAAGGGGGGTATTAACACTTTTCATGGAAAAATGTAAAAAATTAAATTTTCTAAAAATGAAATAAATGCCTTCTAAACACCTCAAACATTCACTCTAAAACAGAAGATTGTTGTTTTTCGCAATATTTTTAGAAATTTGGGCTCTTTTAGTAACATTAACACTTTCTCTGAAGCAACTTTTATGCTCATTTCTTGTCCTTCAAGGATTTTTCTGGGTATTATTTTGTTTATTTGATGAAAATGAACAACAATACACACCATGGAAACATTTTTGTTTGATTTGTGTCGAGTGAGATTTTCACCTAGAACCCTAAGGGGGGGCAATTTTCTAAAAATGAAATAAATGCCTTCTAAACACCTCAAACATTCACTCTATTGGCACTTTTCATGGAAAAATGTGATAAATTAATTTTCTAAAAATGAAATAAATGCCTTCTAAACACCTCAAACATTCACTCTAAAACAGAAGATTGTTGTTTTTCGCAATATTTGTAGAAATTTGGGCTCTTTTAGTAACATTAACACCTGGGCTGAAGCATTTTTAATGATCATTTATTGTCTTTCAGGATACATTCTGGGTTTTATTTTATTTTCACCTAGAACCCAAGGGGGGTATTGGCACTTTTCATGGAAAAATGTGAAAAATTAAATTTTCTAAAAATGAAATAAATGCCTTCTAAACACCTCAAACATTCACTCTAAAACAGAAGATTGTTGTTTTTCGCAATATTTTTAGAAATTTGGGCCCTTTTAGTAACATTAACACTTTCTCTGAAGCAACTTTTATGCTCATTTCTTGTCCTTCAAGATTAATTCTGGGTTTTATTTTGTTTATTTGATGAAAATGAACAACAATACACACCATGGAAACATTTTTGTTTGATTTGTGTCGAGTGAAATTTTCACCTAGAACCCAAAGGGGGGGTATTGGCACTTTTCATGGAAAAATGTGAAAAATTAAATTTTCTAAAAATGAATGAAATGCCTTCTAAACACCTCAAGCATTCACTCTAAAACAGAAGATTGTTGTTTTTCGCAATATTTTTAGAAATTTGGGCTCTTTTAGTAACATTAACACTTGCGCTGAAGCATCTTTTATGCTCATTTCTTGTCCTTCAAGATTAATTCTGGGTATTATTTTGTTTATTTGATGAAAATGAACAACAATACACACCATGGAAACATTTTTGTTTGATTTGTGTCGAGTGAGATTTTCACCTAGAACCCAAAGGGGGGGCAATTTTCTAAAAATGAAATAAATGCCTTCTAAACACCTCAAACATTCACTCTAAAACAGAAGATTGTTGTTTTTCGCAATATTTTTAGAAATTTGGGCTCCTTTAGTAACATTAACACTTGCGCTGAAGCACCTTTATGCTCATTTCTTGTCTTTCAGGATTAACTCTGGGTTTTATTTTGTTTATTTGATGAAAATGAACAACAATACACACCATGGAAACATTTTTGTTTGATTTGCGTCAAGTGAGATTTTCACCTAGAACCCAAAGGGGGGGGGGTATTAACACTTTTCATGGAAAAATGTGAAAAATTAAATTTTCTAAAAATGAAATAAATGCCTTCTAAACACCTCAAACATTCATTCTAAAACAGAAGATTGTTGTTTTTCGCAATATTATTAGAAATTTGGGCTCTTTTAGTAAAATTAACACTTTCTATGAAGCAACTTTTATGCTCATTTCTTGTCCTTCAAGATTAATTCTGGGTTTTATATTGTTTATTTGATGAAAATGAACAACAATACACACCATGGAAACATTTTTGTGTGAATTGTGTTGAGTGAGATTTTCACCTAGAACCCAAAGGGGGGGTATTGGCACTTTTCATGGAAAAATGTGAAAAAATAAATTTTCTAAAAATGAATGAAATGCCTTCTAAACACCTCAAACATTCACTCTAAAACAGAAGATTGTTGTTTTTCGCAATATTTTTTTGGAATTTTGGCTCTTTTAGAAACATTAACACCTGGGCTGAAGCATCTTTAATGGCCATTTATTGTCTTTCAGGATACATTCTGGGTTTTATTTTGTTTATTTGATGAAAATGAACAACAATACACACCATGGAAACATTTTTGTTTGATTTGTGTCGATTGAGATTTTCACCTAGAACCCAAAGGGGGGGGTATTGGCACTTTTCATGGAAAAATGTGAAAAATTAAATTTTCTAAAAATGAAATAAATGCCTTCTCAACACCTCAAACATTCACTCTAAAACAGAAGATTGTTGTTTTTCAAAATATTTTTAGAAATTTGGGCTCTTTTAGTAACATTGACACTTGCGCTGAAGTATCTTTTATGCTCATTTCTTGTCTTTCAGGATTAATTCTGGGTTTTATTTTGTTTATTTGATGAAAATGAACAACAATACACCCCATGGAAACATTTTTGTTTGATTTGTGTCGAGTGAGGTTATCACCTAGAACCAAAGGGGGGGGTATTGGCACTTTTTATGGAATAATGTGAAAAATTAAATTTTCTAAAAATGAAATAAATGCCTTCTAAACACCACAAACATTCACTCTAAAACAGAAGATTGTTGTTTTTCGCAATATTTTTAGAAATTTGGGCTCTTTTAGTAACATTAACACTTGCGCTGAAGCATCATTTATGCTAATTTCTTGTCTTTCAGGATTAATTCTGGGTTTTATTTTGTTTATTTGATGAAAATAAACAACAATACACACCATGGAAAAATTTTTGTTTGATTTGTGTCGAGTGAGATTTTCACCTAGAACCCAAAGGGGGGGCATTTTCTAAAAATGAAATAAATGCCTTCTAAACACTTCAAACATTCACTCTATTGGCACTTTTCATGGAAAAATGTAAAAAATTAAATTTTCTAAAAATGAATGAAATGCCTTCTAAACACCTCAAACATTCACTCTAAAACAGAAGATTGTTGTTTTTCGCAATATTTTCAGAAATTTGGGCTCTTTTAGTAAAATTAACACTTTCTCTGAAGCAACTTTTATGCTCATTTCTTGTCCTTCAAGGATTTTTCTGGGTATTATTTTGTTTATTTGATGAAAATGAACAACAATACACACCATGGAAACATTTTTGTTTGATTTGTGTCGAGTGAGATTTTCACCTAGAACCCTAAGGGGGGGCAATTTTCTAAAAATGAAATAAATGCCTTCTAAACACCTCAAACATTCACTCTATTGGCACTTTTCATGGAAAAATGTGATAAATTAATTTTCTAAAAATGAAATAAATGCCTTCTAAACACCTCAAACATTCACTCTAAAACAGAAGATTGTTGTTTTTCGCAATATTTGTAGAAATTTGGGCTCTTTTAGTAACATTAACACCTGGGCTGAAGCATTTTTAATGATCATTTATTGTCTTTCAGGATACATTCTGGGTTTTATTTTATTTTCACCTAGAACCCAAGGGGGGTATTGGCACTTTTCATGGAAAAATGTGAAAAATTAAATTTTCTAAAAATGAAATAAATGCCTTCTAAACACCTCAAACATTCACTCTAAAACAGAAGATTGTTGTTTTTCGCAATATTTTTAGAAATTTGGGCCCTTTTAGTAACATTAACACTTTCTCTGAAGCAACTTTTATGCTCATTTCTTGTCCTTCAAGATTAATTCTGGGTTTTATTTTGTTTATTTGATGAAAATGAACAACAATACACACCATGGAAACATTTTTGTTTGATTTGTGTCGAGTGAAATTTTCACCTAGAACCCAAAGGGGGGGTATTGGCACTTTTCATGGAAAAATGTGAAAAATTAAATTTTCTAAAAATGAATGAAATGCCTTCTAAACACCTCAAGCATTCACTCTAAAACAGAAGATTGTTGTTTTTCGCAATATTTTTAGAAATTTGGGCTCTTTTAGTAACATTAACACTTGCGCTGAAGCATCTTTTATGCTCATTTCTTGTCCTTCAAGATTAATTCTGGGTATTATTTTGTTTATTTGATGAAAATGAACAACAATACACACCATGGAAACATTTTTGTTTGATTTGTGTCGAGTGAGATTTTCACCTAGAACCCAAAGGGGGGGCAATTTTCTAAAAATGAAATAAATGCCTTCTAAACACCTCAAACATTCACTCTAAAACAGAAGATTGTTGTTTTTCGCAATATTTTTAGAAATTTGGGCTCCTTTAGTAACATTAACACTTGCGCTGAAGCACCTTTATGCTCATTTCTTGTCTTTCAGGATTAACTCTGGGTTTTATTTTGTTTATTTGATGAAAATGAACAACAATACACACCATGGAAACATTTTTGTTTGATTTGCGTCAAGTGAGATTTTCACCTAGAACCCAAAGGGGGGGGGTATTAACACTTTTCATGGAAAAATGTGAAAAATTAAATTTTCTAAAAATGAAATAAATGCCTTCTAAACACCTCAAACATTCATTATAAAACAGAAGATTGTTGTTTTTCGCAATATTATTAGAAATTTGGGCTCTTTTAGTAAAATTAACACTTTCTATGAAGCAACTTTTATGCTCATTTCTTGTCCTTCAAGATTAATTCTGGGTTTTATATTGTTTATTTGATGAAAATGAACAACAATACACACCATGGAAACATTTTTGTGTGAATTGTGTTGAGTGAGATTTTCACCTAGAACCCAAAGGGGGGGTATTGGCACTTTTCATGGAAAAATGTGAAAAAATAAATTTTCTAAAAATGAATGAAATGCCTTCTAAACACCTCAAACATTCACTCTAAAACAGAAGATTGTTGTTTTTCGCAATATTTTTTTGGAATTTTGGCTCTTTTAGAAACATTAACACCTGGGCTGAAGCATCTTTAATGGCCATTTATTGTCTTTCAGGATACATTCTGGGTTTTATTTTGTTTATTTGATGAAAATGAACAACAATACACACCATGGAAACATTTTTGTTTGATTTGTGTCGATTGAGATTTTCACCTAGAACCCAAAGGGGGGGGTATTGGCACTTTTCATGGAAAAATGTGAAAAATTAAATTTTCTAAAAATGAAATAAATGCCTTCTCAACACCTCAAACATTCACTCTAAAACAGAAGATTGTTGTTTTTCAAAATATTTTTAGAAATTTGGGCTCTTTTAGTAACATTGACACTTGCGCTGAAGTATCTTTTATGCTCATTTCTTGTCTTTCAGGATTAATTCTGGGTTTTATTTTGTTTATTTGATGAAAATGAACAACAATACACCCCATGGAAACATTTTTGTTTGATTTGTGTCGAGTGAGGTTATCACCTAGAACCAAAGGGGGGGGTATTGGCACTTTTTATGGAATAATGTGAAAAATTAAATTTTCTAAAAATGAAATAAATGCCTTCTAAACACCACAAACATTCACTCTAAAACAGAAGATTGTTGTTTTTCGCAATATTTTTAGAAATTTGGGCTCTTTTAGTAACATTAACACTTGCGCTGAAGCATCATTTATGCTAATTTCTTGTCTTTCAGGATTAATTCTGGGTTTTATTTTGTTTTTTTGATGAAAATAAACAACAATACACACCATGGAAAAATTTTTGTTTGATTTGTGTCGAGTGAGATTTTCACCTAGAACCCAAAGGGGGGGCATTTTCTAAAAATGAAATAAATGCCTTCTAAACACCTCAAACATTCACTCTATTGGCACTTTTCATGGAAAAATGTAAAAAATTAAATTTTCTAAAAATGAATGAAATGCCTTCTAAACACCTCAAACATTCACTCTAAAACAGAAGATTGTTGTTTTTCGCAATATTTTCAGAAATTTGGGCTCTTTTAGTAAAATTAACACTTGCGCTGAAGCATCTTTTATGCTCATTTCATGTCTTTCAGGAATAATTTTGGGTTTTCTTTTGTTTATTTGATGAAAATGAACAACAATACACACCATGGAAACATTTTTGTTTGATTTGTGTCAAGTGAGATTTTCACCTAGAACCCAAAGGGGGGGTATTGGCACTTTTCATGGAAAAATGTGAAATATTAAATTTTCTAAAAATGAAATAAATGACTTCTAAACACCTCAAACATTCACTCTAAAACCGAAGATTGTTGTTTTTCGCAATATTTTTAGAAATTTGGGCTCTTTTAGAAACATTAACACTTGGGCTGAAGCATCTTTTATGATCTTTTATTGTCTTTCAGGATTCATTCTGGGTTTTATTTTGTTTATTTGATGAAAATGAACAACAATACACACCATGGAAACATTTTTGTTTGATTTGTGTCGAGTGAGATTTTCACCTAGAACCCAAAGGGGTGTATTGGCACTTTTCATGGAAAAATGTGAAAAATTAAATTTTCTAAAATTGAAATAAATGCCTTCTAAACACCTCAAACATTCACTCTAAAACAGAAGATTGTTGTTTTTCGCAATATTTTTAGAAATTTGGGCTCTTTTAGTAACATTAACACCTGGGCTGAAGCATCTTTTATGATCATTTATTGTCTTTCAGGATACATTCTGGGTTTTATTTTGTTTATCTGATGAAAATGAACAACAATACACACCTTGGATACATTTTTGTTTGATTTGTATCGAGCGAGATTTTCACCTAGAACCCAAAGGGGGGGGTATTGGCACTTTTCATGGAAAAATGTGAAAAATTAAATTTTCTAAAAATGAAATAAATGCCTTCTAAACACCTCAAACATTCACTCTAAAACAGAAGATTGTTGTTTTACGCAATATTTGTAGAAATTTGGGCTCTTTTATTAACATTAACACCTGGGCTGAAGCATCTTTTATGATCATTTATTGTCTTTCAGGATACATTCTGGGTTCTATTTTGTTTATTTGATGAAAATGAAAAACAATACACACCTTGGATACATTTTTTTTTGATATGTGTCGAGTGAAATTTTCACCTAGAACCCAAAGGGGGGGTATTGGCACTTTTCATGGAAAAATGTGAAAAATTAAATTTTCTAAAAATGAAATTAATGCCTTCTAAACACCTCAAACATTCACTCTAAAACAGAAGATTTTTGTTTTTCTCAATATTTTTAGAAATTTGGGCTCCTTTAGTAACATTAACACTTGGGCTGAAGCATCTTTTATGATCTTTTATTGTCTTTCAGGATTCATTCTGGGTTTTATTTTGTTTATTTGATGAAAATGAACAACAATACACACCATGGAAACATTTTTGTTTCATTTGTGTCGAGTGAGATTTTCACCTAGAACCCAAAGGGGTGTATTGGCACTTTTCATGGAAAAATGTGAAAAATTAAATTTTCTAAAAATGAATGAAATGCCTTCTAAACACCTCAAACATTCACTCTAAAACAGAAGATTGTTGTTTTTCGCAATATTTTTAGAAATTTGGGCTTTTTTAGTAACATTAACACCTGGGCTGAAGCAACTTTTATGCTCCATTCTTGTCTTTCAAGATTAATTCTGGGTTTTATTTTGTTTATTTGATGAAAATGAACAACAATACACACCTTGGATACATTTTTGTTTGATTTGTGTCGAGTGAGATTTTCACCTAGAACCCAAAGGAGGGGGTATTGGCACTTTTCATGGAAAATGTGAAAAATTAAATTTTCTAAAAATGAAATAAATGCCTTCTAAACACCTCAAACATTCACTCTAAAACAGAAGATTGTTGTTTTTCGCAATATTTTTAGAAATTTGGGCTCTTTTAGTAACATTAACACCTGGGCTGAAGCATCTTTTATGATCATTTATTGTCTTTCAGGATACATTCTGGGTTTTATTTTGTTTATTTGATGAAAATGAACAACAATACTCACCTTGGATACATTTTTGTTTGATTTGTGTCGAGTGAGATTTTCACCTAGAACCCAAAGGGGGGGGTATTGGCACTTTTCATGGAAAAATGTGAAAAATTAAATTTTCCAGAAATGAAATAAATGCCTTCTAAACACCTCAAACATTCACTCTAAAACAGAAGATTGTTGTTTTTCTCAATATTTTTAGAAATTTGGGCTCTTTTAGTAAAATAAACACTTGCGCTAAAGCATCTTTTATGCTCATTTCATGTCTTTCAGGATTCATTTTGGGTTTTATTTTGTTTATTTGATGAAAATGAACAACAATACACACCATGGAAACATTTTTGTTTGACTTGTGTCGAGTGAGATTTTCACCTAGAACCCAAAGGGGGGGGTATTGGCACTTTTCATGGAAAAATGTGAAAAATTAAATTTTCTAAAAATGAAATAAATGCCTTCTAAACACCTCAAACATTCACTCTAAAACAGAAGATTGTTGTTTTTCGCAATATTTTTAGAAATTTGGGCTTTTTTAGTAACATTAACACCTGGGCTGAAGCATCTTTTATGATCATTTATTGTCTTTCAGGACACATTCTGGGTTTTATTTTGTTTATTTGATGAAAATGAACAACAATACACACCTTGGATACATTTTTGTTTGATTTGTGTCGAGTGAGATTTTCACCTAGAACCCAAAGGGGGGGGTATTGGCACTTTTCATGGAAATATGTGAAAAATAAGAATTTCTAAAAATGAAATAAAAGCCTTCTATAAACCTCAAACATTCACTATATTATGGAAGATTGATATTTTTCGCAATATTTTTGGAAATTTGCGCTCTTTTACTAACATTAACACTTGCGCTGAGGCATCTTTTATGCTCATTTCTTGTCTTTAATGATTTATTCTGTGTTTTATTTTGTTTTCTTTGATGAAAATGAAGAACAATACACACCATGGAAACATTTTTGTTTGATTCGGTTCGAGTGAGATTTTCACCTAGAACCCAAAGGAGGGGGTATTGGCACTTTTCATGGAAAAATGTGAAAAATTAAATTTTCTAAAAATGAAATAAATGCCTTCTAAACACCTCAAACATTCACTCTAAAACAGAAGATTGTTGTTTTTCGCAATATTTGTAGAAATTTGGGCTCTTCTAGTAACATTAACACCTGGGCTGAAGCATCTTTTATGATCATTTATTGTCTTTCAGGATACATTCTGGGTTTTATTTTGTTTATTTGATGAAAATTAAAAACAATACACACCTTGGATACATTTTTGTTTGATTTGTGTCGAGTGAGATTTTCACCTAGAACCCAAAGGGGGGGTATTGGCACTTTTCATGGAAAAATGTGAAAAATTAAATTTTCTAAAAATGAAATTAATGCCTTCTAAACACCTCAAACATTCACTCTAAAACAGAAGATTGTTGTTTTTCGCAATATTTTTAGAAATTTGGGCTCTTTTAGTAACATTAACACTTGGGCTGAAGCATCTTTTATGATCTTTTATTGTCTTTCAGGATTCATTCTGGGTTTTATTTTGTTTATTTGATGAAAATGAACAACAATACACACCATGGAAACATTTTTGTATCATTTGTGTCGAGTGAGATTTTCACCTAGAACCCAAAGGGGTGTATTGGCACTTTTCATGGAAAAATGTGAAAAATTAAATTTTCTAAAAATGAATGAAATGCCTTCTAAACACCTCAAACATTCACTCTAAAACAGAAGATTGTTGTTTTTCGCAATATTTTTAGAAATTTGGGCTCTTTTAGTAAAATTAACACTTGTGCTAAAGGATCTTTTAGGCTCATTTCATGTCTTTCAGGATTCATTCTGGGTTTTATTTTGTTTATTTGATGAAAATGAACAACAATACACACCTTGGATACATTTTTGTTTGATTTGTGTCGAGTGAGATTTTCACCTAGAACCCAAAGGGGGGGGCATTGGCACTTTTCATGGAAAAATGTGAAAAATTACATTTTCTAAAAATGAAATTAATGCCTTCTAAACACCTCAAACATTCACTCAAAAACAGAAGATTGTTGTTTTTCGCAATATTTTTAGAAATTTGGGCTCTTTTAGTAACATTAACACTTTCGCTGAAGCAACTTTTATGCTCATTTCTTGTCTTTCAAGATTAATTCTGGGTTTTATTTTGTTTATTTGATGAAAATGAAAAACAATACACACCATGGAAACATTTTAGTTTGATTTGTGTCGAGTGAGATTTTCACCTAGAACCCAAAGGGGGGGGTATTGGCACTTTTCATGGAAAAATGTGAAAAATTAAATTTTCTAAAAATGAAATAAATGCCTTCTAAACACCTCAAAATTCACTCTAAAACAGAAGATTGTTGTTTTTCGCAATATTTTTAGAAATTTGGGCTCTTTTAGTAACATAAAACACTTTCTCTGAAGCAACTTTTATGCTCATTTCTTGTCCTTCAAGATTAATTCTGGGTTTTATTTTGTTTATTTGATGAAAATGAACAGCAATACACACCTTGGATACATTTTTGTTTGATTTGTGTCGAGTGAGATTTTCACCTAGAACCCAAAGGGGGGGGTATTGGCACTTTTCATGGAAAAATGTGAAAAATTAAATTTTCTAAAAATGAAATAAATGCCTTCTAAACACCTCAAACATTCACTCTAAAACAGGAGATTGTTGTTTTTCGCAATATTTTTAGAAATTTGGGCTCTTTTAGTAACATAAACACTTTCTCTGAAGCAACTTTTATGCTCATTTCTTGTCCTTCAAGATTAATTCTGGGTTTTATTTTGTTTATTTGATGAAAATGAACAACAATACACACCCTGGAAACATTTTTGTTTGATTTGTTTCGAGTGAGATTTTCACCTAAAACCCAAAGGGGGGGCAATTTTCTAAAAATGAAATAAATGCCTTATCAACACCTCAAACATTCACTCTATTGGCACTTTTCATGGAAAAATGTAAAAAATTAAATTTTCTAAAAATGAAATAAATGCCTTCTAAACACCTCAAACATTCACTCTGAAACAGAAGATTGTTGTTTTTCGCAATATTTTCAGAAATTTGGGCTCTTTTAGTAAAATTAACACTTGCGCTGAAGCATCTTTTATGCTCATTTCATGTCTTTCAGGATTAATTCTGGGTTTTATTTTGTTTATTTGATGAAAATGAACAACAATACACACCATGGAAACATTTTTGTTTGATTTGTGTCAAGTGAGATTTTCACCTAGAACCAAAAGGGGGGGTATTGGCACTTTTCATGGAAAAAAGTGAAAAATTAAATTTTCTAAAAATGAAATAAATGCCTTCTAAACACCTCAAACTTTCACTCTAAAACAGAAGATTGTTGTTTTTCGCAATATTTTTAGAAATTTGGGCTCTTTTAGTAACATTAACACTTGGGCTGAAGCATCTTTTATGATCTTTTATTGCTTTCAGGGGTCATTCTGGGTTTTATTTTGTTTATTTGATGAAAATGAACAACAATACACACCGTGGAAACATTTTTGTTTGATTTGTGTCGAGTGAGATTTTCACCTAGAACCCAAAGGGGTGTATTGGCACTTTTCATGGAAAAATGTGAAAAATTAAATTTTCTAAAAATGAATGAAATGCCTTCTAAACACCTCAAACATTCACTCTAAAACAGAAGATTGTTGTTTTTCGCAATATTTTTAGAAATTTGGGCTCTTTTAGTAACATTAACACCTGGGCTGAAGCAACTTTTATGCTCATTTCTTATCTTTCAGGATTAATTCTGGGTTTTATTTTGATTATTTGATGAAAATGAACAACAATACACACCATGGAAACATTTTTGTTTGATTTGCGTCATGTGAGATTTTCACCTAGAACCCAAAGGGGGGGGTATTGGCACTTTTCATGGAAAAATGTGAAAAATTAAATTTTCTAAAAATGAAATAAATGCCTTCTAAACACCTCAAACATTCACTCTAAAACAGAAGATTGTTGTTTTTCGCAATATTTTTAGAAATTTGGGTTGTTTTAGTAACATTAACACTTGGGCTGAAGCATCTTTTATGATCTTTTATGGTCTTTCAGGATTCATCTGGGTTTTATTTTGTTTGTTTGATGAAAATGAACAACAATACACACCTTTGATAAATTTTTGTTTGATTTGTGTCGAGTGAGATTTTCACCTAGAACCCAAAGGGGGGGTATTGCCACTTTTCATGGAAAAATGTGAAAAATTAAATTTTCTAAAAATGAAATAAATGCCTTCTAAACACCTCAAACATTCACTCTAAAACAGAAGATTGTTGTTTTTCGCAATATTTTTAGAAATTTGGGCTCTTTTAGTAACATTAACACTTTCGCTGAAGCAACTTTTATGCTCATTTCTTGTCTTTCAGGATTAATTCTGGGTTTTATTTTGTTTATTTGATGAAAATGAACAACAATACACACCATGGAAACATTTTTGTTTGATTGCGTCAAGTGAGATTTTCACCTAGAACCCAAAGGGGGGGGTATTGGCACTTTTCATGGAAAAATGTGAAAAATTAAATTTTCTAAAAATGAAATTAATGCCTTCTAAACACCTCAAACATTCACTCTAAAACAGAAGATTGTTGTTTTTCGCAATATTTTTAGAAATTTGGGCTGTTTTAGTAACATTAACACTTGGGCTGAAGCAACTTTAATGGTCATTTCTTGTCTTTCAGGATTAATTCTAGGTTTTATTTTGTTTATTTGATGAAAATGAACAACAATACACACCATGGAAACATTTTTGTTTGATTTGGTCAAGTGAGATTTTCACCTAGAACCCAAAGGGGGGGTATTGGCACTTTTCATGGAAAAATGTGAAAAATTAAATTTTCTAAAAATGAAATAAATGCCTTCTAAACACCTCAAACATTCACTCTAAAACAGAAGATTGTTGTTTTTCGCAATATTTTTATAAATTTGGGCTCTTTTAGTAACATTAACACTTTCTCTGAAGCAACTTTTATGCTCATTTCTTGTCCTTTAAGATTAATTCTGGGTTTTATTTTGTTTATTTGATGAAAATGAACAACAATACACACCATGGAAACATTTTTGTTTAGTTTGTGTTGAGTGAGATTTTCACCTAGAACCCAAAGGGGGGGTATTGGCACTTTTCATTGAAAAATGTGAAAATTTCAATTTTCTAAAAATGAAATAAATGCCTTCTAAACACCTGAAACATTCACTTTAAACAGAAGATTGATGTTTTTCGCAATATTTTTAGAAATTTGGGCTCTTTTAGTAACATAAACACCTGGGCTGAAGCATCTTTTATGATCATTTATTGTCTTTCAGGATACATTCTGGGTTTTATTTTGTTTATTTGATGAAAATGAACAACAATACACACCTTGGATACATTTTTGTTTGATTTGTGTCGAGTGAGATTTTCACCTAGAACCCAAAGGGGTGTATTTGCACTTTTCATGGAAAAATGTGAAAAATTAAATTTTCTAAAAATGAATGAAATGCCTTCTAAACACCTCAAACATTCACTCTAAAACAGAAGATTGTTGTTTTTCGCAATATTTTTAGAAATTTGGGCTCTTTTAGTAACAGTAACACCTGGGCTGAAGCAACTTTTATGCTCATTTCTTATCTTTCAGGATTAATTCTGGGTTTTATTTTGATTATTTGATGAAAATGAACAACAATACACACCTTGGATACATTTTTGTGTGGATTGTGTCGAGTGAAATGTTCACCTAGAACCCAATGGGGTATTGGCACTTTTAATGGAAAAATGTGAAAAATTAAATTTTCTAAAAATGAAATAAATGCCTTCTAAACACCTCAAACATTCACTCTAAAACAGAAGATTGTTGTTTTTTGCAATATTTTTATAAATTTGGGCTCTTTTAGTAACATTAACACTTTCGCTGAAGCAACTTTTATGCTCATTTCTTGTCCTTCAAGATTAATTCTGGGTTTTATTTTGTTTATTTGATGAAAATGAACAACAATACACACCATGGAAACATTTTTGTTTTTGATTTGTGTTGAGTGAGATTTTCACCTAGAACCCAAAGGGGGGGTATTGGCACTTTTCATGGAAAAATGTGAAAAATTAAATTTTCTAAAAATGAATGAAATGCCTTCTAAACACCTCAAACATTCACTCTAAAACAGAAGATTGTTGTTTTTCGCAATATTTTTAGGAATTTGGGCTCTTTTAGTAACATCAACACCTGGGCTGAAGCATCTTTTATGATCTTTTATTGTCTTTCAGGATTCATTCTGGGTTTTATTTTGTTTATTTGATGAAAATGAACAACAATACACACCATGGAAACATTTTTGTTTGATTGCGTCAAGTGAGATTTTCACCTAGAACCCAAAGGGGGGGGTATTGGCACTTTTCATGGAAAAATGTGAAAAATTAAATTTTCTAAAAATGAAATTAATGCCTTCTAAACACCTCAAACATTCACTCTAAAACAGAAGATTGTTGTTTTTCGCAATATTTTTAGAAATTTGGGCTGTTTTAGTAACATTAACACTTGGGCTGAAGCAACTTTAATGGTCATTTCTTGTCTTTCAGGATTAATTCTAGGTTTTATTTTGTTTATTTGATGAAAATGAACAACAATACACACCATGGAAACATTTTTGTTTGATTTGCGTCAAGTGAGATTTTCACCTAGAACCCAAAGGGGGGGGTATTGGCACTTTTCATGGAAAAATGTGAAAAATTAAATTTTCTAAAAATGAAATAAATGCCTTCTAAACACCTCAAACATTCACTCTAAAACAGAAGATTGTTGTTTTTCGCAATATTTTTATAAATTTGGGCTCTTTTAGTAACATTAACACTTTCTCTGAAGCAACTTTTATGCTCATTTCTTGTCCTTTAAGATTAATTCTGGGTTTTATTTTGTTTATTTGATGAAAATGAACAACAATACACACCATGGAAACATTTTTGTTTTGTTTGTGTTGAGTGAGATTTTCACCTAGAACCCAAAGGGGGGGTATTGGCACTTTTCATTGAAAAATGTGAAAATTTAAATTTTCTAAAAATGAAATAAATGCCTTCTAAACACCTCAAACATTCATTTTAAACAGAAGATTGATGTTTTTCGCAATATTTTTAGAAATTTGGGCTCTTTTAGTAACATTAACACTTGGGCTGAAGCATCTTTTATGATCTTTTATTGTCTTTCAGGATTCATTCTGGGTTTTATTTTGTTTATTTGATGAAAATGAACAAAAATACACACCTTTGATACATTTTTGTTTGATTTGTGTCGAGTGAGATTTTCACCTAGAACCCAAAGGGGGGGTATTGCCACTTTTCATGGAAAAATGAGAAAAATTAAATTTTCTAAAAATGAAATAAATGCCTTCTAAACACCTCAAACATTCACTCTAAAACAGAAGATTGTTGTTTTTCGCAATATTTTTAGAAATTTGGGCTCTTTTAGTAACATTAACTCCATCGCTGAAGCAACTTTTATGCTCATTTCTTGTCTTTCAGGATTATTTCTTGGTTTTATTTTGTTTATTTGATGAAAATGAACAACAATACACACCATGGAAACATTTTTTGTTTGATTGCGTCAAGTGAGATTTTCACCTAGAACCCAAAGGGGGGGTATTGGCACTTTTCATGGAAAAATGTGAAAAATTTAATTTTCTAAAAATGAAATAAATGCCTTCTAAACACCTCAAACATTCACTCTAAAACAGAAGATTGTTGTTTTTCGCAATATTTTTAGAAATTTTGGCTCTTTTAGTAACATTAACACCTGGGCTGAAGCATCTTTTATGATCATTTATTGTCTTTCAGGATACATTCTGGGTTTTATTTTGTTTATTTGATGAAAATGAACAACAATACACACCTTGGATACATTTTTGTTTGATTTGTGTAGAGCGAGATTTTCACCTAGAACCCAAAGGGGGGGGTATTGGCACTTTTCATGGAAAAATGTGGAAAATTAAATTTTCTAAAAATGAATGAAATGCCTTCTAAACACCTCAAGCATTCACTCTAAAACAGAAGACTGTTTTTTTCGCAATATTTTTAGAAATTTGGGCCCTTTTAGTAACATTAACACTTTCTCTGAAGCAACTTTTATGCTCATTTCTTGTCCTTCAAGATTAATTCTGGGTTTTATTTTGTTTATTTGATGAAAATGAACAACAATACACACCATGGAAACATTTTTGTTTGATTTGTGTCGAGTGAGATTTTCACCTAGAACCCAAAGGGGGGGGTATTGGCACTTTTCATGGAAAAATGTGAAAAATTAAATTTTCTAAAAATGAATGAAATGCCTTCTAAACACCTCAAGCATTCACTCTAAAACAGAAGATTGTTGTTTTTCGCAATATTTTTAGAAATTTGGGCTCTTTTATTTACATTAACACTTGGGCTGAAGCATCTTTTATGATCTTTTATTGTCTTTCAGGATTCATTCTGGGTTTTATTTTGTTTATTTGATGAAAATGAACAACAATACACACCTTTGATACATTTTTGTTTGATTTGTGTCGAGTGAGATTTTCACCTAGAACCCAAAGGGGGGGTATTGCCACTTTTCATGGAAAAATGGGAAAAATTAAATTTTCTAAAATTGAAATAAATGCCTTCTAAACACCTCAAACATTCACTCTAAAACAGAAGATTGTTGTTTTTCGCAATATTTTTAGAAATTTGGGCTCTTTTAGTAACATTAACACTTGGGCTGAAGCATCTTTTATGATCTTTTATTGCTTTCAGGGGTCATTCTGGGTTTTATTTTGTTTATTTGATGAAAATGAACAACAATACACACCATGGAAACATTTTTGTTTGATTTGTGTCGAGTGAGATTTTCACCTAGAACCCCAAGGGGGGTATTAACACTTTTCATGGAAAAATTTAAAAAATTAAACTTTCTAAAAATGAAATAAATGCCTTCTAAACACCTCAAACATTCACTCTAAAACAGAAGATTGTTGTTTTTCGCAATATTTTTAGAAATTTGGGCTCTTTTAGTAACATTAACACTTTCTCTGAAGCAACTTTTATGCTCATTTCTTGTCCTTCAAGATTAATTCTGGGTATTATTTTGTTTATTTGATGAAAATGAACAACAATACACACCATGGAAACATTTTTGTTTGATTTGTGTCGAGTGAGATTTTCACCTAGAACCCAAAGGGGGGGCAATTTTCTAAAAATGAAATAAATGCCTTCTAAACACCTCAAACATTCACTCTATTGGCACTTTTCATGAAAAATGTGAAAAATTAATTTTCTAAAAATTAAATAAATGCCTTCTAAACACCTCAAACATTCACTCTAAAACAGAAGATTGTTGTTTTTCGCAATATTTTTAGAAATTTTGGCTCTTTTAGTAAAATTAACACTTGCGCTGAAGCATCTTTTATGCTCATTTCATGTCTTTCAGGATGAATTCTGGGTTTTATTTTGTTTATTTGATGAAAATGAACAACAATACACACCATCGAAACATTTTTGTTTGATTTGTGTCAAGTGAGATTTTCACCTAGAACCCAAAGGGGGGGTATTGGCACTTTTCATGGAAAAATGTGAAAAATTAAATTTTCTAAAAATAAAATAAATGCCTTCTAAACACCTCAAACATTCACTCTAAAACAGAAGATTGTTGTTTTTCGCAATATTTTTAGAAATTTGGGTTCTTTTAGTAACATTAACACTTTCGCTGAAGCAACTTTTATGCTCATTTCTTGTCTTTCAAGATTAATTCTGGGTTTTATTTTGTTTATTTGATGAAAATGAACAACAATACACACCATGGAAACATTTTTGTTTGATTTGCGTCAAGTGAGATTTTCACCTAGAACCCAAAGGGGGGGGTATTAACACTTTTCATGGAAAAATGTGAAAAATTAAATTTTCTAAAAATGAAATAAATGCCTTCTAAACACCTCAAACATTCATTCTAAAACAGAAGATTGTTGTTTTTCGCAATATTTTTAGAAATTTGGGCTCTTTTAGTAACATTAACACTTTCTCTGAAGCAACTTTTATGCTCATTTCTTGTTCTTCAAGATTAATTCTGGGTTTTATATTGTTTATTTGATGAAAATGAACAACAATACACAGCATGGAAACATTTTTGTGTGAATTGTGTTGAGTGAGATTTTCACCTAGAACCCAAAGGGGGGGTGTTGACACTTTTCATGGAAAAATGTGAAAAAATAAATTTTCTAAAAATGAATGAAATGCCTTCTAAACACCTCAAACATTCATTCTAAAACAGAAGATTGTTGTTTTTCGCAATATTTTTTTGGAATTTGGGCTCTTTTAGAAACATTAACACCTGGGCTGAAGCATCTTTAATGGCCATTTATTGTCTTTCAGGATACATTCTGGGTTTTATTTTGTTTATTTGATGAAAATGAACAACAATACACACCATGGAAACATTTTTGTTTGATTTGTGTCGAGTGAGATTTTCACCTAGAACCCAAAGGGGGGGGTATTGGAACTTTTCATGGAAAAATGTAAAAAATTAAATTTTCTAAAAATGAAATAAATGCCTTCTAAACACCTCAAACATTCACTCTAAAACAGAAGATTGTTGTTTTTCGCAATATTTTTAGAAATTTGGGCTCTTTTAGTAAAATAAACACTTGCGCTGAAGCATCTTTTATGTTCATTTCATGTCTTTCAGGATTAATTCTGGGTTTTATTTTGTTTATTTGCTGAAAATGAACAACAAAACACACCATGGAAACATTTTTGTTTGATTTGTGTCAAGTGAGATTTTCACCTAGAACCCAAAGGGGGGGTATTGGCACTTTTCATGGAAAAATGTGAAAAATTAAATTTTCTAAAAATGAAATAAATGCCTTCTAAACACCTCAAACATTCACTCTAAAACAGAAGATTGTTGTTTTTCGCAATATTTTTAGGAATTTGGGTTCTTTTAGTAACATTAACACTTGGGCTGAAGCATCTTTTATGATCTTATATTGTCTTTCAGGATTCATTCTGGGTTTTATTTTGTTTATTTGATGAAAATGAACAACAATACACACCTTGGATACATTTTTGTTTGATTTGTGTCGAGTGAGATTTTCACCTAGAACCCAAAGGGGGGGGTATTGGCACTTTTCATGGAAAATGTGAAAAATAAAATTTTCTAAAAATGAAATAAATGCCTTCTCAACACCTCAAACATTCACTCTAAAACAGAAGATTGTTGTTTTTCGCAATATTTTTAGAAATTTGGGCTCTTTTAGTAACATTGACACTTGCGCTGAAGTATCTTTTATGCCTATTTCTTGTCTTTCAGGATTAATTCTGGGTTTTATTTTGTTTATTTGATGAAAATGAGCAACAATACACACCATGGAAACATTTTTGTTTGATTTGTGTCGAGTGAGGTTATCACCTAAAACCAAAGGGGGGGTATTGGAACTTTTTATGGAATAATGTGAAAAATTAAATTTTCTAAAAATGAAATAAATGCCTTCTAAATACCACAAACATTCACTCTAAAACAGAAGATTGTTGTTTTTCGCAATATTTTTAGAAATTTGGGCTCTTTTAGTAACATTAACACTTGCGCTGAAGCATCATTTATGCTAATTTCTTTTCTTTCAGGATTAATTCTGGGTTTTATTTTGTTTATTTGATGAAAATAAACAATAATACACATCATGGAAACATTTTTGTTTGATTTGTGTCGAGTGAGATTTTCACCTAGAACCCAAAGGGGGGGTATTGGCACTTTTCATGGAAAAATGTGAAAAATTAAATTTTCTAAAAATGAAATAAATGCCTTCTAAACACCTCAAACATTCACTCTAAAACAGAAGATTGTTGTTTTTCGCAATATTTTTAGAAATTTGGGCTCTTTTAGTAACATTAACACTTGCGCTGAAGAAACTTTTATGCTCATTTCTTGTCTTTCAGGATTAACTCTGGGTTTTATTTTGTTTATTTGTTGAAAAAGAACAACAATACACACCATGGAAACATTTTTGTTTGATTTGTGTCGAGTGAGATTTTCACCTAGAACCCAAAGGGGGGTATTAACACTTTTCATGGAAAAATGTAAAAAATTAAATTTTCTAAAAATGAAATAAATGCCTTCTAAACACCTCAAACATTCACTCTAAAACAGAAGATTGTTGTTTTTCGCAATATTTTTAGAAATTTGGGCTCTTTTAGTAACATTAACACTTTCTCTGAAGCAACTTTTATGCTCATTTCTTGTCTTTCAAGGATTATTCTGGGTATTATTTTGTTTATTTGATGAAAATGAACAACAATACACACCATGGAAACATTTTTGTTTGATTTGTGTCGAGTGAGATTTTCACCTAGAACCCAAAGGGGGGGCAATTTTCTAAAAATGAAATAAATGCCTTCTAAACACCTCAAACATTCACTCTATTGGCACTTTTCATGGAAAAATGTTAAAAAATAATTTTCTAAAAAAGAAATAAATGCCTTCTAAACACCTCAAAAATTCACTCGAAAACAGAAGATTGTTGTTTTTCGCAATATTTTTAGAAATTTGGGCTCTTTTAGTAAAATTAACACTTGCGCTGAAGCATCTTTTATGCTCATTTCATGTCTTTCAGGATTAATTCTGGGTTTTATTTTGTTTATTTGATGAAAATGAACAACAATACACACCATGGAAACATTTTTGTTTGATTTGTGTCAAGTGAGATTGTCACCTAGAACCCAAAGGGGGGGTATTGGCACTTTTCATGGAAAAATGTAAAAAATTAATTTTTCTAAAAATGAAATAAATGCCTTCTAAACACCTCAAACATTCACTCTAAAACAGAAGATTGTTGTTTTTCGCAATATTTTTAGAAATTTGGGCCCTTTTAGTAACATTAACACTTTCTCTGAAGCAACTTTTATGCTCATTTCTTGTCCTTCAAGATTAATTCTGGGTTTTATTTTGTTTATTTGATGAAAATGAACAACAATACACACCATGGAAACATTTTTGTTTGATTTGTGTCGAGTGAGATTTTCACCTAGAACCCAAAGGGGGGGTATTGGCACTTTTCATGGAAATATGTGAAAAATTAAATTTTCTAAAAATGAATGAAATGCCTTCTAAACACCTCAAGCATTCACTCTAAAACAGAAGATTGTTGTTTTTCGCAATATTTTTAGAAATTTGGGCTCTTTTATTAACATTAACACTTGGGCTGAAGCATCTTTTATGATCTTTTATTGTCTTTCAGGATTCATTCTGGGTTTTATTTTGTTTATTTGATGAAAATGAACAACAATACACACCTTTGATACATTTTTGTTTGATTTGTGTCGAGTGAGATTTTCACCTAGAACCCAAAGGGGGGGTATTGCCACTTTTCATGGAAAAATGGGAAAAATTAAATTTTCTAAAATTGAAATAAATGCCTTCTAAACACCTCAAACATTCACTCTAAAACAGAAGATTGTTGTTTTTCGCAATATTTTTAGAAATTTGGGCTCTTTTAGTAACATTAACACTTTCTCTGAAGCAACTTTTATGCTCATTTCTTGTCCTTCAAGATTAATTCTGGGTATTATTTTGTTTATTTGATGAAAATGAACAACAATACACACCATGGAAACATTTTTGTTTGATTTGTGTCGAGTGAGATTTTCACCTAGAACCCAAAGGGGGGGCAATTTTCTAAAAATGAAATAAATGCCTTCTAAACACCTCAAACATTCACTCTATTGGCACTTTTCATGAAAAATGTGAAAAATTAATTTTCTAAAAATTAAATAAATGCCTTCTAAACACCTCAAACATTCACTCTAAAACAGAAGATTGTTGTTTTTCGCAATATTTTTAGAAATTTTGGCTCTTTTAGTAAAATTAACACTTGCGCTGAAGCATCTTTTATGCTCATTTCATGTCTTTCAGGATTAATTCTGGGTTTTATTTTGTTTATTTGATGAAAATGAACAACAATACACACCATCGAAACATTTTTGTTTGATTTGTGTCAAGTGAGATTTTCACCTAGAACCCAAAGGGGGGGTATTGGCACTTTTCATGGAAAAATGTGAAAAATTAAATTTTCTAAAAATAAAATAAATGCCTTCTAAACACCTCAAACATTCACTCTAAAACAGAAGATTGTTGTTTTTCGCAATATTTTTAGAAATTTGGGCTCTTTTAGTAACATTAACACTTTCGCTGAAGCAACTTTTATGCTCATTTCTTGTCTTTCAAGATTAATTCTGGGTTTTATTTTGTTTATTTTATGAAAATGAACAACAATACACACCATGGAAACATTTTTGTTTGATTTGTGTCGAGTGAGATTTTCACCTAGAACCCAAAGGGGGGGTATTGGCACTTTTCATGGAAAAATGTGAAAAATTAAATTTTCTAAAAATGAAATTAATGCCTTCTAAACACCTCAAACATTCACTCTAAAACAGAAGATTGTTGTTTTTCGCAATATTTTTAGAAATTTGGGCTCTTTTAGTAACATTAACACTTTCGCTGAAGCAACTTTTATGCTCATTTCTTGTCCTTCAAGATTAATTCTGGGTTTTATTTTGTTTATTTGATGAAAATGAAAAACAATACACACCTTGGATACATTTTTGTTTGATTTGTAACGAGTGAAATTTTCACCTAGAACCCAAAGGGGGGGGTATTGGCACTTTTCATGGAAAAATGTGAAAAATTAAATTTTCTAAAAATGAAATAAATGCCTTCTTAACACCTCAAACATTCACTCTAAAACAGAAGATTGTTGTTTTTCGCAATATTTTTAGAAATTTGGGCTCCTTTAGTAACATTTACACTTGCGCTGAAGCACCTTTATGCTCATTTCTTGTCTATCAGGATTAACTCTGGGTTTTATTTTGTTTATTTGATGAAAATGAACAACAATACACACCATGGAAACATTTTTGTTTGATTTGCGTCAAGTGAGATTTTCACCTAGAACCCAAAGGGGGGGGTATTAACACTTTTCATGGAAAAATGTGAAAAATTAAATTTTCTAAAAATGAAATAAATGCCTTCTAAACACCTCAAACATTCATTCTAAAACAGAAGATTGTTGTTTTTCGCAATATTTTTAGAAATTTGGGCTCTTTTAGTAACATTAACACTTTCTCTGAAGCAACTTTTATGCTCATTTCTTGTCCTTCAAGATTAATTCTGGGTTTTATATTGTTTATTTGATGAAAATGAACAACAATACACACCATGGAAACATTTTTGTGTGAATTGTGTTGAGTGAGATTTTCGCCTAGAACCCAAAGGGGGGGTTGACACTTTTCATGGAAAAATGTGAAAAAATAAATTTTTTAAAAATGAATGAAATGCCTTCTAAACACCTCAAACATTCATTTTAAAACAGAAGATTGTTGTTTTTCGCAATATTTTTTTGGAATTTGGGCTCTTTTAGAAACATTAACACCTGGGCTGAAGCATCTTTAATGGCCATTTATTGTCTTTCAGGATACATTCTGGGTTTTATTTTGTTTATTTGATGAAAATGAACAACAATACACACCATGGAAACATTTTTGTTTGATATGTGTCGAGTGAGATTTTCACCTAGAACCCAAAGGGGGGGGGTATTGGAACTTTTCATGGAAAAATGTAAAAAATTAAATTTTCTAAAAATGAAATAAATGCCTTCTAAACACCTCAAACATTCACTCAAAAACAGAAGATTGTTGTTTTTCGCAATATTTTTAGAAATTTGGGCTCTTTTAGTAAAATAAACACTTGCGCTGAAGCATCTTTTATGTTCATTTCATGTCTTTCAGGATTAATTCTGGGTTTTATTTTGTTTATTTGATGAAAATGAACAACAAAACACACCATGGAAACATTTTTGTGTGAATTGTGTTGAGTGAGATTTTCGCCTAGAACCCAAAGGGGGGGTTGACACTTTTCATGGAAAAATGTGAAAAAATAAATTTTTTAAAAATGAATGAAATGCCTTCTAAACACCTCAAACATTCATTTTAAAACAGAAGATTGTTGTTTTTCGCAATATTTTTTTGGAATTTGGGCTCTTTTAGAAACATTAACACCTGGGCTGAAGCATCTTTAATGGCCATTTATTGTCTTTCAGGATACATTCTGGGTTTTATTTTGTTTATTTGATGAAAATGAACAACAATACACACCATGGAAACATTTTTGTTTGATATGTGTCGAGTGAGATTTTCACCTAGAACCCAAAGGGGGGGGGTATTGGAACTTTTCATGGAAAAATGTAAAAAATTAAATTTTCTAAAAATGAAATAAATGCCTTCTAAACACCTCGAACATTCACTCAAAAACAGAAGATTGTTGTTTTTCGCAATATTTTTAGAAATTTGGGCTCTTTTAGTAAAATAAACACTTGCGCTGAAGCATCTTTTATGTTCATTTCATGTCTTTCAGGATTAATTCTGGGTTTTATTTTGTTTATTTGATGAAAATGAACAACAAAACACACCATGGAAACATTTTTGTTTGATTTGTGTCAAGTGAGATTTTCACCTAGAACCCAAAGGGGGGGTATTGGCACTTTTCATGGAAAAATGTGAAAAATTAAATTTTCTAAAAATGAAATAAATGCCTTCTAAACACCTCAAACATTCACTCTAAAACAGAAGATTGTTGTTTTTCGCAATATTTTTAGAAATTTGGGCTCTTTTAGTAACATTAACACTTGGGCTGAAGCATCTTTTATGATCTTTTATTGTCTTTCAGGATTCATTCTGGGTTTTATTTTGTTTATTTGATGAAAATGAACAACAATACACACCTTGGATACATTTTTGTTTGATTTGTGTCGAGTGAGATTTTCACCTAGAACCCAAAGGGGGGGGTATTGGCACTTTTCATGGAAAATGTGAAAAATTAAATTTTCTAAAAATGAAATAAATGCCTTCTCAACACCTCAAACATTCACTCTAAAACAGAAGATTGTTGTTTTTCGCAATATTTTTAGAAATTTGGGCTCTTTTAGTAACATTGACACTTGCGCTGAAGTATCTTTTATGCCTATTTCTTGTCTTTCAGGATTAATTCTGGGTTTTTATTTTGTTTATTTGATGAAAATGAACAACAATACACACCATGGAAACATTTTTGTTTGATTTGTGTCGAGTGAGGTTATCACCTAGAACCAAAGGGGGGGTATTGGAACTTTTTATGGAATAATGTGAAAAATTAAATTTTCTAAAAATGAAATAAATGCCTTCTAAATACCACAAACATTCACTCTAAAACAGAAGATTGTTGTTTTTCGCAATATTTTTAGAAATTTGGGCTCTTTTAGTAACATTAACACTTGCGCTGAAGCATCATTTATGCTAATTTCTTTTCTTTCAGGATTAATTCTGGGTTTTATTTTGTTTATTTGATGAAAATAAACAATAATGCACACCATGGAAACATTTTTGTTTGATTTGTGTCGAGTGAGATTTTCACCTAGAACCCAAAGGGGGGTATTAACACTTTTCATGGAAAAATGTAAAAAATTAAATTTTGTAAAAATGAAATAAATGCCTTCTAAACACCTCAAACATTCACTCTAAAACAGAAGATTGTTGTTTTTCGCAATATTTTTAGAAATTTGGGCTCTTTTAGTAACATTAACACTTTCTCTGAAGCAACTTTTATGCTCATTTCTTGTCTTTCAAGGATTATTCTGGGTATTATTTTGTTTATTTGATGAAAATGAACAACAATACACACCATGGAAACATTTTTGTTTGATTTGTGTCGAGTGAGATTTTCACCTAGAACCCAAAGGGGGGGCAATTTTCTAAAAATGAAATAAATGCCTTCTAAACACCTCAAACATTCACTCTATTGGCACTTTTCATGGAAAAATGTTAAAAAATAATTTTCTAAAAAAGAAATAAATGCCTTCTAAACACCTCAAAAATTCACTCGAAAACAGAAGATTGTTGTTTTTCGCAATATTTTTAGAAATTTGGGCTCTTTTAGTAACATTAACACTTGGGCTGAAGCATCTTTTATGATCTTTTATTGCTTTCAGGGGTCATTCTGGGTTTTATTTTGTTTATTTGATGAAAATGAACAACAATACACACCGTGGAAACATTTTTGTTTGATTTGTGTCGAGTGAGATTTTCACCTAGAACCCAAAGGGGTGTATTGGCACTTTTCATGGAAAAATGTGAAAAATTAAATTTTCTAAAAATGAATGAAATGCCTTCTAAACACCTCAAACATTCACTCTAAAAAAGAAGATTGTTGTTTTTCGCAATATTTTTAGAAATTTGGGCTCTTTTAGTAACATTAACACCTGGGCTGAAGCAACTTTTATGCTCATTTCTTTACTTTCAGGATTAATTCTGGGTTTTATTTTGATTATTTGATGAAAATGAACAACAATACACACCATGGAAACATTTTTGTTTGATTTGCGTCATGTGAGATTTTCACCTAGAACCCAAAGGGGGGGGTATTGGCACTTTTCATGGAAAAATGTGAAAAATTAAATTTTCTAAAAATGAAATAAATGCCTTCTAAACACCTCAAACATTCACTCTAAAACAGAAGATTGTTGTTTTTCGCAATATTTTTAGAAATTTGGGTTGTTTTAGTAACATTAACACTTGGGCTGAAGCATCTTTTATGATCTTTTATGGTCTTTCAGGATTCATCTGGGTTTTATTTTGTTTGTTTGATGAAAATGAACAACAATACACACCTTTGATAAATTTTTGTTTGATTTGTGTCGAGTGAGATTTTCACCTAGAACCCAAAGGGGGGGTATTGCCACTTTTCATGGAAAAATGTGAAAAATTAAATTTTCTAAAAATGAAATAAATGCCTTCTAAACACCTCAAACATTCACTCTAAAACAGAAGATTGTTGTTTTTCGCAATATTTTTAGAAATTTGGGCTCTTTTAGTAACATTAACACTTTCGCTGAAGCAACTTTTATGCTCATTTCTTGTCTTTCAGGATTAATTCTGGGTTTTATTTTGTTTATTTGATGAAAATGAACAACAATACACACCATGGAAACATTTTTGTTTGATTGCGTCAAGTGAGATTTTCACCTAGAACCCAAAGGGGGGGGTATTGGCACTTTTCATGGAAAAATGTGAAAAATTAAATTTTCTAAAAATGAAATTAATGCCTTCTAAACACCTCAAACATTCACTCTAAAACAGAAGATTGTTGTTTTTCGCAATATTTTTAGAAATTTGGGCTGTTTTAGTAACATTAACACTTGGGCTGAAGCAACTTTAATGGTCATTTCTTGTCTTTCAGGATTAATTCTAGGTTTTATTTTGTTTATTTGATGAAAATGAACAACAATACACACCATGGAAACATTTTGTTTTGATTTGCGTCAAGTGAGATTTTCACCTAGAACCCAAAGGGGGGGTATTGGCACTTTTCATGGAAAAATGTGAAAAATTAAATTTTCTAAAAATGAAATAAATGCCTTCTAAACACCTCAAACATTCACTCTAAAACAGAAGATTGTTGTTTTTCGCAATATTTTTATAAATTTGGGCTCTTTTAGTAACATTAACACTTTCTCTGAAGCAACTTTTATGCTCATTTCTTGTCCTTTAAGATTAATTCTGGGTTTTATTTTGTTTATTTGATGAAAATGAACAACAATACACACCATGGAAACATTTTTGTTTTGTTTGTGTTGAGTGAGATTTTCACCTAGAACCCAAAGGGGGGGTATTGGCACTTTTCATTGAAAAATGTGAAAATTTAAATTTTCTAAAAATGAAATAAATGCCTTCTAAACACCTCAAACATTCACTTTAAACAGAAGATTGATGTTTTTCGCAATATTTTTAGAAATTTGGGCTCTTTTAGTAACATTAACACTTGGGCTGAAGCATCTTTTATGATCTTTTATTGTCTTTCAGGATTCATTCTGGGTTTTATTTTGTTTATTTGATGAAAATGAACAAAAATACACACCTTTGATACATTTTTGTTTGATTTGTGTCGAGTGAGATTTTCACCTAGAACCCAAAGGGGGGGTATTGCCACTTTTCATGGAAAAATGTGAAAAATTAAATTTTCTAAAAATGAAATAAATGCCTTCTAAACACCTCAAACATTCACTCTAAAACAGAAGATTGTTGTTTTTCGCAATATTTTTAGAAATTTGGGCTCTTTTAGTAACATTAACTCCATCGCTGAAGCAACTTTTATGCTCATTTCTTGTCTTTCAGGATTAATTCTGGGTTTTATTTTGTTTATTTGATGAAAATGAACAACAATACACACCATGGAAACATTTTTTGTTTGATTGCGTCAAGTGAGATTTTCACCTAGAACCCAAAGGGGGGGTATTGGCACTTTTCATGGAAAAATGTGAAAAATTAAATTTTCTAAAAATGAAATAAATGCCTTCTAAACACCTCAAACATTCACTCTAAAACAGAAGATTGTTGTTTTTCGCAATATTTTTAGAAATTTTGGCTCTTTTAGTAACATTAACACCTGGGCTGAAGCATCTTTTATGATCATTTATTGTCTTTCAGGATACATTCTGGGTTTTATTTTGTTTATTTGATGAAAATGAACAACAATACACACCTTGGATACATTTTTGTTTGATTTGTGTAGAGCGAGATTTTCACCTAGAACCCAAAGGGGGGGGTATTGGCACTTTTCATGGAAAAATGTGGAAAATTAAATTTTCTAAAAATGAATGAAATGCCTTCTAAACACCTCAAGCATTCACTCTAAAACAGAAGACTGTTTTTTTCGCAATATTTTTAGAAATTTGGGCTCTTTTAGTAACATAAACACTTGCGCTGAAGCATCTTTTATGCTCATTTCTTGTCTTTCAGGATTAATTCTTGGTTTTATTTTGTTTATTTGATGAAAATGAACAACAATACAATCCATGGAAACATTTTTGTTTGATTTGTGTCGAGTGAGATTTTCACCTAGAACCCAAAGGGGGGTATTTACACTTTTCATGGAAAAATGTAAAAAATTAAATTTTCTAAAAATGAAATAAATGCCTTCTAAACACCTCAAACATTCACTCTAAAACAGAAGATTGTTGTTTTTCGCAATATTTTTAGAAATTTGGGCTCTTTTAGTAACATTAACACTTTCTCTGAAGCAACTTTTATGCTCATTTCTTGTCCTTCAAGGATTTTTCTGGGTATTATTTTGTTTATTTGATGAAAATGAACAACAATACACACCATGGAAACATTTTTGTTTGATTTGTGTCGAGTGAGATTTTAACCTAGAACCCTAAGGGGGGGCAATTTTCTAAAAATGAAATAAATGCCTTCTAAACACCTCAAACATTCACTCTATTGGCACTTTTCATGGAAAAATGTGATAAATTAATTTTCTAAAAATGAAATAAATGCCTTCTAAACACTTCAAACATTCACTCTAAAACAGAAGATTGTTGTTTTTCGCAATATTTTTAGAAATTTGGGCCCTTTTAGTAACATTAACACTTTCTCTGAAGCAACTTTTATGCTCATTTCTTGTCCTTCAAGATTAATTCTGGGTTTTATTTTGTTTATTTGATGAAAATGAAAACAATACACACCATGGAAACATTTTTGTTTGATTTGTGTCGAGTGAGATTTTCACCTAGAACCCAAAGGGGGGGTATTGGCACTTTTCATGGAAAAATGTGAAAAATTAAATTTTCTAAAAATGAATGAAATGCCTTCTAAACACCTCAAGCATTCACTCTAAAACAGAAGATTGTTGTTTTTCGCAATATTTTTAGAAATTTGGGCTCTTTTATTAACATTAACACTTGGGCTGAAGCATCTTTTATGATCTTTTATTGTCTTTCAGGATTCATTCTGGGTTTTATTTTGTTTATTTGATGAAAATGAACAACAATACACACCTTTGATACATTTTTGTTTGATTTGTGTCGAGTGAGATTTTCACCTAGAACCCAAAGGGGGGGTATTGCCACTTTTCATGGAAAAATGGGAAAAATTAAATTTTCTAAAATTGAAATAAATGCCTTCTAAACACCTCAAACATTCACTCTAAAACAGAAGATTGTTGTTTTTCGCAATATTTTTAGAAATTTGGGCTCTTTTAGTAACATTAACACTTGGGCTGAAGCATCTTTTATGATCTTTTATTGCTTTCAGGGGTCATTCTGGGTTTTATTTTGTTTATTTGATGAAAATGAACAACAATACACACCATGGAAACATTTTTGTTTGATTTGTGTCGAGTGAGATTTTCACCTAGAACCCCAAGGGGGGTATTAACACTTTTCATGGAAAAATTTAAAAAATTAAACTTTCTAAAAATGAAATAAATGCCTTCTAAACACCTCAAACATTCACTCTAAAACAGAAGATTGTTGTTTTTCGCAATATTTTTAGAAATTTGGGCTCTTTTAGTAACATTAACACTTTCTCTGAAGCAACTTTTATGCTCATTTCTTGTCCTTCAAGATTAATTCTGGGTATTATTTTGTTTATTTGATGAAAATGAACAACAATACACACCATGGAAACATTTTTGTTTGATTTGTGTCGAGTGAGATTTTCACCTAGAACCCAAAGGGGGGGCAATTTTCTAAAAATGAAATAAATGCCTTCTAAACACCTCAAACATTCACTCTATTGGCACTTTTCATGAAAAATGTGAAAAAATAATTTTCTAAAAATTAAATAAATGCCTTCTAAACACCTCAAACATTCACTCTAAAACAGAAGATTGTTGTTTTTCGCAATATTTTTAGAAATTTTGGCTCTTTTAGTAAAATTAACACTTGCGCTGAAGCATCTTTTATGCTCATTTCATGTCTTTCAGGATTAATTCTGGGTTTTATTTTGTTTATTTGATGAAAATGAACAACAATACACACCATCGAAACATTTTTGTTTGATTTGTGTCAAGTGAGATTTTCACCTAGAACCCAAAGGGGGGGTATTGGCACTTTTCATGGAAAAATGTGAAAAATTAAATTTTCTAAAAATAAAATAAATGCCTTCTAAACACCTCAAACATTCACTCTAAAACAGAAGATTGTTGTTTTTCGCAATATTTTTAGAAATTTGGGCTCTTTTAGTAACATTAACACTTTCGCTGAAGCAACTTTTATGCTCATTTCTTGTCTTTCAAGATTAATTCTGGGTTTTATTTTGTTTATTTTATGAAAATGAACAACAATACACACCATGGAAACATTTTTGTTTGATTTGTGTCGAGTGAGATTTTCACCTAGAACCCAAAGGGGGGGTATTGGCACTTTTCATGGAAAAATGTGAAAAATTAAATTTTCTAAAAATGAATGAAATGCCTTCTAAACACCTCAAACATTCACTCTAAAAAAGAAGATTGTTGTTTTTCGCAATATTTTTAGAAATTTTGGCTCTTTTAGTAAAATTAACACTTGCGCTGAAGCATCTTTTATGATCTTTTATTGTCTTTCAGGAAACATTCTGGGTTTTATTTTGTTTATTTGATGAAAATGAACAACAATACACACCTTGGATACATTTTTGTTTGATTTGTAACGAGTGAAATTTTCACCTAGAACCCAAAGGGGGGGGTATTGGCACTTTTCATGGAAAAATGTGAAAAATTAAATTTTCTAAAAATGAAATAAATGCCTTCTAAACACCTCAAACATTCACTCTAAAACAGAAGATTGTTGTTTTTCGCAATATTTTTAGAAATTTGGGCTCCTTTAGTAACATTAACACTTGCGCTGAAGCACCTTTATGCTCATTTCTTGTCTTTCAGGATTAACTCTGGGTTTTATTTTGTTTATTTGATGAAAATGAACAACAATACACACCATGGAAACATTTTTGTTTGATTTGCGTCAAGTGAGATTTTCACCTAGAACCCAAAGGGGGGGGTATTAACACTTTTCATGGAAAAATGTGAAAAATTAAATTTTCTAAAAATGAAATAAATGCCTTCTAAACACCTCAAACATTCATTCTAAAACAGAAGATTGTTGTTTTTCGCAATATTTTTAGAAATTTGGGCTCTTTTAGTAACATTAACACTTTCTCTGAAGCAACTTTTATGCTCATTTCTTGTTCTTCAAGATTAATTCTGGGTTTTATATTGTTTATTTGATGAAAATGAACAACAATACACACCATGGAAAAATTTTTGTGTGAATTGTGTTGAGTGAGATTTTCACCTAGAACCCAAAGGGGGGGTGTTGACACTTTTCATGGAAAAATGTGAAAAAAAAAATTTTCTAAAAATGAATGAAATGCCTTCTAAACACCTCAAACATTCATTCTAAAACAGAAGATTGTTGTTTTTCGCAATATTTTTTTGGAATTTGGGCTCTTTTAGAAACATTAACACCTGGGCTGAAGCATCTTTAATGGCCATTTATTGTCTTTCAGGATACATTCTGGGTTTTATTTTGTTTATTTGATGAAAATGAACAACAATACACACAATGGAAACATTTTTGTTTGATTTGTGTCGAGTGAGATTTTCACCTAGAACCCAAAGGGGGGGGTATTGGAACTTTTCATGGAAAAATGTAAAAAATTAAATTTTCTAAAAATGAAATAAATGCCTTCTAAACACCTCAAACATTCACTCTAAAACAGAAGATTGTTGTTTTTCGCAATATTTTTAGAAATTTGGGCTCTTTTAGTAAAATAAACACTTGCGCTGAAGCATCTTTTATGTTCATTTCATGTCTTTCAGGATTAATTCTGGGTTTTATTTTGTTTATTTGATGAAAATGAACAACAAAACACACCATGGAAACATTTTTGTTTGATTTGTGTCAAGTGAGATTTTCACCTAGAACCCAAAGGGGGGGTATTGGCACTTTTCATGGAAAAATGTGAAAAATTAAATTTTCTAAAAATGAAATAAATGCCTTCTAAACACCTCAAACATTCACTCTAAAACAGAAGATTGTTGTTTTTCGCAATATTTTTAGAAATTTGGGTTCTTTTAGTAACATTAACACTTGGGCTGAAGCATCTTTTATGATCTTTTATTGTCTTTCAGGATTCATTCTGGGTTTTATTTTGTTTATTTGATGAAAATGAACAACAATACACACCTTGGATACATTTTTGTTTGATTTGTGTCGAGTGAGATTTTCACCTAGAACCCAAAGGGGGGGGTATTGGCACTTTTCATGGAAAATGTGAAAAATTAAATTTTCTAAAAATGAAATAAATGCCTTCTCAACACCTCAAACATTCACTCTAAAACAGAAGATTGTTGTTTTTCGCAATATTTTTAGAAATTTGGGCTCTTTTAGTAACATTGACACTTGCGCTGAAGTATCTTTTATGCCTATTTCTTGTCTTTCAGGATTAATTCTGGGTTTTATTTTGTTTATTTGATGAAAATGAACAACAATACACACCATGGAAACATTTTTGTTTGATTTGTGTCGAGTGAGGTTATCACCTAAAACCAAAGGGGGGGTATTGGAACTTTTTATGGAATAATGTGAAAAATTAAATTTTCTAAAAATGAAATAAATGCCTTCTAAATACCACAAACATTCACTCTAAAACAGAAGATTGTTGTTTTTCGCAATATTTTTAGAAATTTGGGCTCTTTTAGTAAAATAAACACTTGCGCTGAAGCATCTTTTATGTTCATTTCATGTCTTTCAGGATTAATTCTGGGTTTTATTTTGTTTATTTGATGAAAATGAACAACAAAACACACCATGGAAACATTTTTGTTTGATTTGTGTCAAGTGAGATTTTCACCTAGAACCCAAAGGGGGGGTATTGGAACTTTTTATGGAATAATGTGAAAAATTAAATTTTCTAAAAATGAAATAAATGCCTTCTAAATACCACAAACATTCACTCTAAAACAGAAGATTGTTGTTTTTCGCAATATTTTTAGAAATTTGGGCTCTTTTAGTAACATTAACACTTGCGCTGAAGCATCATTTATGCTAATTTCTTTTCTTTCAAGATTAATTCTGGGTTTTATTTTGTTTATTTGATGAAAATAAACAATAATGCACACCATGGAAACATTTTTGTTTGATTTGTGTCGAGTGAGATTTTCACCTAGAACCCAAAGGGGGGGTATTGGCACTTTTCATGGAAAAATGTGAAAAATTAAATTTTCTAAAAATGAAATAAATGCCTTCTAAACACCTCAAACATTCACTCTAAAACAGAAGATTGTTGTTTTTCGCAATATTTTTAGAAATTTGGGCTCTTTTAGTAACATTAACACTTGCGCTGAAGAAACTTTTATGCTCATTTCTTGTCTTTCAGGATTAACTCTGGGTTTTATTTTGTTTATTTGTTGAAAAAGAACAACAATACACACCATGGAAACATTTTTGTTTGATTTGTGTCGAGTGAGATTTTCACCTAGAACCCAAAGGGGGGTATTAACACTTTTCATGGAAAAATGTAAAAAATTAAATTTTCTAAAAATGAAATAAATGCCTTCTAAACACCTCAAACATTCACTCTAAAACAGAAGATTGTTGTTTTTCGCAATATTTTTAGAAATTTGGGCTCTTTTAGTAACATTAACACTTTCTCTGAAGCAACTTTTATGCTCATTTCTTGTCTTTCAAGGATTATTCTGGGTATTATTTTGTTTATTTGATGAAAATGAACAACAATACACACCATGGAACCATTTTTGTTTGATTTGTGTCGAGTGAGATTTTCACCTAGAACCCAAAGGGGGGGCAATTTTCTAAAAATGAAATAAATGCCTTCTAAACACCTCAAACATTCACTCTATTGGCACTTTTCATGGAAAAATGTTAAAAAATAATTTTCTAAAAAAGAAATAAATGCCTTCTAAACACCTCAAAAATTCACTCGAAAACAGAAGATTGTTGTTTTTCGCAATATTTTTAGAAATTTGGGCTCTTTTAGTAAAATTAACACTTGCGCTGAAGCATCTTTTATGCTCATTTCATGTCTTTCAGGATTAATTCTGGGTTTTATTTTGTTTATTTGATGAAAATGAACAACAATACACACCATGGAAACATTTTTGTTTGATTTGTGTCAAGTGAGATTGTCACCTAGAACCCAAAGGGGGGGTATTGGCACTTTTCATGGAAAAATGTAAAAAATTAATTTTTCTAAAAATGAAATAAATGCCTTCTAAACACCTCAAACATTCACTCTAAAACAGAAGATTGTTGTTTTTCGCAATATTTTTAGAAATTTGGGCCCTTTTAGTAACATTAACACTTTCTCTGAAGCAACTTTTATGCTCATTTCTTGTCCTTCAAGATTAATTCTGGGTTTTATTTTGTTTATTTGATGAAAATGAACAACAATACACACCATGGAAACATTTTTGTTTGATTTGTGTCGAGTGAGATTTTCACCTAGAACCCAAAGGGGGGGTATTGGCACTTTTCATGGAAATATGTGAAAAATTAAATTTTCTAAAAATGAATGAAATGCCTTCTAAACACCTCAAGCATTCACTCTAAAACAGAAGATTGTTGTTTTTCGCAATATTTTTAGAAATTTTGGCTCTTTTAGTAAAATTAACACTTGCGCTGAAGCATCTTTTATGCTCATTTCATGTCTTTCAGGATTAATTCTGGGTTTTATTTTGTTTATTTGATGAAAATGAACAACAATACACACCATCGAAACATTTTTGTTTGATTTGTGTCAAGTGAGATTTTCACCTAGAACCCAAAGGGGGGGTATTGGCACTTTTCATGGAAAAATGTGAAAAATTAAATTTTCTAAAAATAAAATAAATGCCTTCTAAACACCTCAAACATTCACTCTAAAACAGAAGATTGTTGTTTTTCGCAATATTTTTAGAAATTTGGGCTCTTTTAGTAACATTAACACTTTCGCTGAAGCAACTTTTATGCTCATTTCTTGTCTTTCAAGATTAATTCTGGGTTTTATTTTGTTTATTTTATGAAAATGAACAACAATACACACCATGGAAACATTTTTGTTTGATTTGTGTCGAGTGAGATTTTCACCTAGAACCCAAAGGGGGGGTATTGGCACTTTTCATGGAAAAATGTGAAAAATTAAATTTTCTAAAAATGAATGAAATGCCTTCTAAACACCTCAAACATTCACTCTAAAAAAGAAGATTGTTGTTTTTCGCAATATTTTTAGAAATTTTGGCTCTTTTAGTAAAATTAACACTTGCGCTGAAGCATCTTTTATGATCTTTTATTGTCTTTCAGGAAACATTCTGGGTTTTATTTTGTTTATTTGATGAAAATGAACAACAATACACACCTTGGATACATTTTTGTTTGATTTGTAACGAGTGAAATTTTCACCTAGAACCCAAAGGGGGGGGTATTGGCACTTTTCATGGAAAAATGTGAAAAATTAAATTTTCTAAAAATGAAATAAATGCCTTCTAAACACCTCAAACATTCACTCTAAAACAGAAGATTGTTGTTTTTCGCAATATTTTTAGAAATTTGGGCTCCTTTAGTAACATTAACACTTGCGCTGAAGCACCTTTATGCTCATTTCTTGTCTTTCAGGATAAACTCTGGGTTTTATTTTGTTTATTTGATGAAAATGAACAACAATACACACCATGGAAACATTTTTGTTTGATTTGCGTCAAGTGAGATTTTCACCTAGAACCCAAAGGGGGGGGTATTAACACTTTTCATGGAAAAATGTGAAAAATTAAATTTTCTAAAAATGAAATAAATGCCTTCTAAACACCTCAAACATTCATTCTAAAACAGAAGATTGTTGTTTTTCGCAATATTTTTAGAAATTTGGGCTCTTTTAGTAACATTAACACTTTCTCTGAAGCAACTTTTATGCTCATTTCTTGTTCTTCAAGATTAATTCTGGGTTTTATATTGTTTATTTGATGAAAATGAACAACAATACACACCATGGAAACATTTTTGTGTGAATTGTGTTGAGTGAGATTTTCACCTAGAACCCAAAGGGGGGGTGTTGACACTTTTCATGGAAAAATGTGAAAAAAAAAATTTTCTAAAAATGAATGAAATGCCTTCTAAACACCTCAAACATTCATTCTAAAACAGAAGATTGTTGTTTTTCGCAATATTTTTTTGGAATTTGGGCTCTTTTAGAAACATTAACACCTGGGCTGAAGCATCTTTAATGGCCATTTATTGTCTTTCAGGATACATTCTGGGTTTTATTTTGTTTATTTGATGAAAATGAACAACAATACACACAATGGAAACATTTTTGTTTGATTTGTGTCGAGTGAGATTTTCACCTAGAACCCAAAGGGGGGGGTATTGGAACTTTTCATGGAAAAATGTAAAAAATTAAATTTTCTAAAAATGAAATAAATGCCTTCTAAACACCTCAAACATTCACTCTAAAACAGAAGATTGTTGTTTTTCGCAATATTTTTAGAAATTTGGGCTCTTTTAGTAAAATAAACACTTGCGCTGAAGCATCTTTTATGTTCATTTCATGTCTTTCAGGATTAATTCTGGGTTTTATTTTGTTTATTTGATGAAAATGAACAACAAAACACACCATGGAAACATTTTTGTTTGATTTGTGTCAAGTGAGATTTTCACCTAGAACCCAAAGGGGGGGTATTGGCACTTTTCATGGAAAAATGTGAAAAATTAAATTTTCTAAAAATGAAATAAATGCCTTCTAAACACCTCAAACATTCACTCTAAAACAGAAGATTGTTGTTTTTCGCAATATTTTTAGAAATTTGGGTTCTTTTAGTAACATTAACACTTGGGCTGAAGCATCTTTTATGATCTTTTATTGTCTTTCAGGATTCATTCTGGGTTTTATTTTGTTTATTTGATGAAAATGAACAACAATACACACCTTGGATACATTTTTGTTTGATTTGTGTCGAGTGAGATTTTCACCTAGAACCCAAAGGGGGGGGTATTGGCACTTTTCATGGAAAATGTGAAAAATTAAATTTTCTAAAAATGAAATAAATGCCTTCTCAACACCTCAAACATTCACTCTAAAACAGAAGATTGTTGTTTTTCGCAATATTTTTAGAAATTTTGGCTCTTTTAGTAAAATTAACACTTGGGCTGAAGCATCTTTTATGATCTTTTATTGCTTTCAGGGGTCATTCTGGGTTTTATTTTGTTTATTTGATGAAAATGAACAACAATACACACCATGGAAACATTTTTGTTTGATTTGTGTCGAGTGAGATTTTCACCTAGAACCCCAAGGGGGGTATTAACACTTTTCATGGAAAAATTTAAAAAATTAAACTTTCTAAAAATGAAATAAATGCCTTCTAAACACCTCAAACATTCACTCTAAAACAGAAGATTGTTGTTTTTCGCAATATTTTTAGAAATTTGGGCTCTTTTAGTAACATTAACACTTTCTCTGAAGCAACTTTTATGCTCATTTCTTGTCCTTCAAGATTAATTCTGGGTATTATTTTGTTTATTTGATGAAAATGAACAACAATACACACCATGGAAACATTTTTGTTTGATTTGTGTCGAGTGAGATTTTCACCTAGAACCCAAAGGGGGGGCAATTTTCTAAAAATGAAATAAATGCCTTCTAAACACCTCAAACATTCACTCTATTGGCACTTTTCATGAAAAATGTGAAAAAATAATTTTCTAAAAATTAAATAAATGCCTTCTAAACACCTCAAACATTCACTCTAAAACAGAAGATTGTTGTTTTTCGCAATATTTTTAGAAATTTTGGCTCTTTTAGTAAAATTAACACTTGCGCTGAAGCATCTTTTATGCTCATTTCATGTCTTTCAGGATTAATTCTGGGTTTTATTTTGTTTATTTGATGAAAATGAACAACAATACACACCATCGAAACATTTTTGTTTGATTTGTGTCAAGTGAGATTTTCACCTTGAACCCAAAGGGGGGGTATTGGCACTTTTCATGGAAAAATGTGAAAAATTAAATTTTCTAAAAATAAAATAAATGCCTTCTAAACACCTCAAACATTCACTCTAAAACAGAAGATTGTTGTTTTTCGCAATATTTTTAGAAATTTGGGCTCTTTTAGTAACATTAACACTTTCGCTGAAGCAACTTTTATGCTCATTTCTTGTCTTTCAAGATTAATTCTGGGTTTTATTTTGTTTATTTTATGAAAATGAACAACAATACACACCATGGAAACATTTTTGTTTGATTTGTGTCGAGTGAGATTTTCACCTAGAACCCAAAGGGGGGGTATTGGCACTTTTCATGGAAAAATGTGAAAAATTAAATTTTCTAAAAATGAATGAAATGCCTTCTAAACACCTCAAACATTCACTCTAAAAAAGAAGATTGTTGTTTTTCGCAATATTTTTAGAAATTTTGGCTCTTTTAGTAAAATTAACACTTGCGCTGAAGCATCTTTTATGATCTTTTATTGTCTTTCAGGAAACATTCTGGGTTTTATTTTGTTTATTTGATGAAAATGAACAACAATACACACCTTGGATACATTTTTGTTTGATTTGTAACGAGTGAAATTTTCACCTAGAACCCAAAGGGGGGGGTATTGGCACTTTTCATGGAAAAATGTGAAAAATTAAATTTTCTAAAAATGAAATAAATGCCTTCTAAACACCTCAAACATTCACTCTAAAACAGAAGATTGTTGTTTTTCGCAATATTTTTAGAAATTTGGGCTCCTTTAGTAACATTAACACTTGCGCTGAAGCACCTTTATGCTCATTTCTTGTCTTTCAGGATTAACTCTGGGTTTTATTTTGTTTATTTGATGAAAATGAACAACAATACACACCATGGAAACATTTTTGTTTGATTTGCGTCAAGTGAGATTTTCACCTAGAACCCAAAGGGGGGGGTATTAACACTTTTCATGGAAAAATGTGAAAAATTAAATTTTCTAAAAATGAAATAAATGCCTTCTAAACACCTCAAACATTCATTCTAAAACAGAAGATTGTTGTTTTTCGCAATATTTTTAGAAATTTGGGCTCTTTTAGTAACATTAACACTTTCTCTGAAGCAACTTTTATGCTCATTTCTTGTTCTTCAAGATTAATTCTGGGTTTTATATTGTTTATTTGATGAAAATGAACAACAATACACACCATGGAAACATTTTTGTGTGAATTGTGTTGAGTGAGATTTTCACCTAGAACCCAAAGGGGGGGTGTTGACACTTTTCATGGAAAAATGTGAAAAAAAAAATTTTCTAAAAATGAATGAAATGCCTTCTAAACACCTCAAACATTCATTCTAAAACAGAAGATTGTTGTTTTTCGCAATATTTTTTTGGAATTTGGGCTCTTTTAGAAACATTAACACCTGGGCTGAAGCATCTTTAATGGCCATTTATTGTCTTTCAGGATACATTCTGGGTTTTATTTTGTTTATTTGATGAAAATGAACAACAATACACACAATGGAAACATTTTTGTTTGATTTGTGTCGAGTGAGATTTTCACCTAGAACCCAAAGGGGGGGGTATTGGAACTTTTCATGGAAAAATGTAAAAAATTAAATTTTCTAAAAATGAAATAAATGCCTTCTAAACACCTCAAACATTCACTCTAAAACAGAAGATTGTTGTTTTTCGCAATATTTTTAGAAATTTGGGCTCTTTTAGTAAAATAAACACTTGCGCTGAAGCATCTTTTATGTTCATTTCATGTCTTTCAGGATTAATTCTGGGTTTTATTTTGTTTATTTGATGAAAATGAACAACAAAACACACCATGGAAACATTTTTGTTTGATTTGTGTCAAGTGAGATTTTCACCTAGAACCCAAAGGGGGGGTATTGGCACTTTTCATGGAAAAATGTGAAAAATTAAATTTTCTAAAAATGAAATAAATGCCTTCTAAACACCTCAAACATTCACTCTAAAACAGAAGATTGTTGTTTTTCGCAATATTTTTAGAAATTTGGGTTCTTTTAGTAACATTAACACTTGGGCTGAAGCATCTTTTATGATCTTTTATTGTCTTTCAGGATTCATTCTGGGTTTTATTTTGTTTATTTGATGAAAATGAACAACAATACACACCTTGGATACATTTTTGTTTGATTTGTGTCGAGTGAGATTTTCACCTAGAACCCAAAGGGGGGGGTATTGGCACTTTTCATGGAAAATGTGAAAAATTAAATTTTCTAAAAATGAAATAAATGCCTTCTCAACACCTCAAACATTCACTCTAAAACAGAAGATTGTTGTTTTTCGCAATATTTTTAGAAATTTGGGCTCTTTTAGTAACATTGACACTTGCGCTGAAGTATCTTTTATGCCTATTTCTTGTCTTTCAGGATTAATTCTGGGTTTTATTTTGTTTATTTGATGAAAATGAACAACAATACACACCATGGAAACATTTTTGTTTGATTTGTGTCGAGTGAGGTTATCACCTAAAACCAAAGGGGGGGTATTGGAACTTTTTATGGAATAATGTGAAAAATTAAATTTTCTAAAAATGAAATAAATGCCTTCTAAATACCACAAACATTCACTCTAAAACAGAAGATTGTTGTTTTTCGCAATATTTTTAGAAATTTGGGCTCTTTTAGTAAAATAAACACTTGCGCTGAAGCATCTTTTATGTTCATTTCATGTCTTTCAGGATTAATTCTGGGTTTTATTTTGTTTATTTGATGAAAATGAACAACAAAACACACCATGGAAACATTTTTGTTTGATTTGTGTCAAGTGAGATTTTCACCTAGAACCCAAAGGGGGGGTATTGGAACTTTTTATGGAATAATGTGAAAAATTAAATTTTCTAAAAATGAAATAAATGCCTTCTAAATACCACAAACATTCACTCTAAAACAGAAGATTGTTGTTTTTCGCAATATTTTTAGAAATTTGGGCTCTTTTAGTAACATTAACACTTGCGCTGAAGCATCATTTATGCTAATTTCTTTTCTTTCAAGATTAATTCTGGGTTTTATTTTGTTTATTTGATGAAAATAAACAATAATGCACACCATGGAAACATTTTTGTTTGATTTGTGTCGAGTGAGATTTTCACCTAGAACCCAAAGGGGGGGTATTGGCACTTTTCATGGAAAAATGTGAAAAATTAAATTTTCTAAAAATGAAATAAATGCCTTCTAAACACCTCAAACATTCACTCTAAAACAGAAGATTGTTGTTTTTCGCAATATTTTTAGAAATTTGGGCTCTTTTAGTAACATTAACACTTGCGCTGAAGAAACTTTTATGCTCATTTCTTGTCTTTCAGGATTAACTCTGGGTTTTATTTTGTTTATTTGTTGAAAAAGAACAACAATACACACCATGGAAACATTTTTGTTTGATTTGTGTCGAGTGAGATTTTCACCTAGAACCCAAAGGGGGGTATTAACACTTTTCATGGAAAAATGTAAAAAATTAAATTTTCTAAAAATGAAATAAATGCCTTCTAAACACCTCAAACATTCACTCTAAAACAGAAGATTGTTGTTTTTCGCAATATTTTTAGAAATTTGGGCTCTTTTAGTAACATTAACACTTTCTCTGAAGCAACTTTTATGCTCATTTCTTGTCTTTCAAGGATTATTCTGGGTATTATTTTGTTTATTTGATGAAAATGAACAACAATACACACCATGGAACCATTTTTGTTTGATTTGTGTCGAGTGAGATTTTCACCTAGAACCCAAAGGGGGGGCAATTTTCTAAAAATGAAATAAATGCCTTCTAAACACCTCAAACATTCACTCTATTGGCACTTTTCATGGAAAAATGTTAAAAAATAATTTTCTAAAAAAGAAATAAATGCCTTCTAAACACCTCAAAAATTCACTCGAAAACAGAAGATTGTTGTTTTTCGCAATATTTTTAGAAATTTGGGCTCTTTTAGTAAAATTAACACTTGCGCTGAAGCATCTTTTATGCTCATTTCATGTCTTTCAGGATTAATTCTGGGTTTTATTTTGTTTATTTGATGAAAATGAACAACAATACACACCATGGAAACATTTTTGTTTGATTTGTGTCAAGTGAGATTGTCACCTAGAACCCAAAGGGGGGGTATTGGCACTTTTCATGGAAAAATGTAAAAAATTAATTTTTCTAAAAATGAAATAAATGCCTTCTAAACACCTCAAACATTCACTCTAAAACAGAAGATTGTTGTTTTTCGCAATATTTTTAGAAATTTGGGCCCTTTTAGTAACATTAACACTTTCTCTGAAGCAACTTTTATGCTCATTTCTTGTCCTTCAAGATTAATTCTGGGTTTTATTTTGTTTATTTGATGAAAATGAACAACAATACACACCATGGAAACATTTTTGTTTGATTTGTGTCGAGTGAGATTTTCACCTAGAACCCAAAGGGGGGGTATTGGCACTTTTCATGGAAATATGTGAAAAATTAAATTTTCTAAAAATGAATGAAATGCCTTCTAAACACCTCAAGCATTCACTCTAAAACAGAAGATTGTTGTTTTTCGCAATATTTTTAGAAATTTGGGCTCTTTTATTAACATTAACACTTGGGCTGAAGCATCTTTTATGATCTTTTATTGTCTTTCAGGATTCATTCTGGGTTTTATTTTGTTTATTTGATGAAAATGAACAACAATACACACCTTTGATACATTTTTGTTTGATTTGTGTCGAGTGAGATTTTCACCTAGAACCCAAAGGGGGGGTATTGCCACTTTTCATGGAAAAATGGGAAAAATTAAATTTTCTAAAATTGAAATAAATGCCTTCTAAACACCTCAAACATTCACTCTAAAACAGAAGATTGTTGTTTTTCGCAATATTTTTAGAAATTTGGGCTCTTTTAGTAACATTAACACTTGGGCTGAAGCATCTTTTATGATCTTTTATTGCTTTCAGGGGTCATTCTGGGTTTTATTTTGTTTATTTGATGAAAATGAACAACAATACACACCATGGAAACATTTTTGTTTGATTTGTGTCGAGTGAGATTTTCACCTAGAACCCCAAGGGGGGTATTAACACTTTTCATGGAAAAATTTAAAAAATTAAACTTTCTAAAAATGAAATAAATGCCTTCTAAACACCTCAAACATTCACTCTAAAACAGAAGATTGTTGTTTTTCGCAATATTTTTAGAAATTTGGGCTCTTTTAGTAACATTAACACTTTCTCTGAAGCAACTTTTATGCTCATTTCTTGTCCTTCAAGATTAATTCTGGGTATTATTTTGTTTATTTGATGAAAATGAACAACAATACACACCATGGAAACATTTTTGTTTGATTTGTGTCGAATGAGATTTTCACCTAGAACCCAAAGGGGGGGCAATTTTCTAAAAATGAAATAAATGCCTTCTAAACACCTCAAACATTCACTCTATTGGCACTTTTCATGAAAAATGTGAAAAATTAATTTTCTAAAAATTAAATAAATGCCTTCTAAACACCTCAAACATTCACTCTAAAACAGAAGATTGTTGTTTTTCGCAATATTTTTAGAAATTTTGGCTCTTTTAGTAAAATTAACACTTGCGCTGAAGCATCTTTTATGCTCATTTCATGTCTTTCAGGATTAATTCTGGGTTTTATTTTGTTTATTTGATGAAAATGAACAACAATACACACCATCGAAACATTTTTGTTTGATTTGTGTCAAGTGAGATTTTCACCTAGAACCCAAAGGGGGGGTATTGGCACTTTTCATGGAAAAATGTGAAAAATTAAATTTTCTAAAAATAAAATAAATGCCTTCTAAACACCTCAAACATTCACTCTAAAACAGAAGATTGTTGTTTTTCGCAATATTTTTAGAAATTTGGGCTCTTTTAGTAACATTAACACTTTCGCTGAAGCAACTTTTATGCTCATTTCTTGTCTTTCAAGATTAATTCTGGGTTTTATTTTGTTTATTTTATGAAAATGAACAACAATACACACCATGGAAACATTTTTGTTTGATTTGTGTGGAGTGAGATTTTCACCTAGAACCCAAAGGGGGGGTATTGGCACTTTTCATGGAAAAATGTGAAAAATTAAATTTTCTAAAAATGAATGAAATGCCTTCTAAACACCTCAAACATTCACTCTAAAAAAGAAGATTGTTGTTTTTCGCAATATTTTTAGAAATTTGGGCTCTTTTAGTAACATTAACACCTGGGCTGAAGCATCTTTTATGATCTTTTATTGTCTTTCAGGAAACATTCTGGGTTTTATTTTGTTTATTTGATGAAAATGAACAACAATACACACCTTGGATACATTTTTGTTTGATTTGTAACGAGTGAAATTTTCACCTAGAACCCAAAGGGGGGGGTATTGGCACTTTTCATGGAAAAATGTGAAAAATTAAATTTTCTAAAAATGAAATAAATGCCTTCTAAACACCTCAAACATTCACTCTAAAACAGAAGATTGTTGTTTTTCGCAATATTTTTAGAAATTTGGGCTCCTTTAGTAACATTAACACTTGCGCTGAAGCACCTTTATGCTCATTTCTTGTCTTTCAGGATTAACTCTGGGTTTTATTTTGTTTATTTGATGAAAATGAACAACAATACACACCATGGAAACATTTTTGTTTGATTTGCGTCAAGTGAGATTTTCACCTAGAACCCAAAGGGGGGGGTATTAACACTTTTCATGGAAAAATGTGAAAAATTAAATTTTCTAAAAATGAAATAAATGCCTTCTAAACACCTCAAACATTCATTCTAAAACAGAAGATTGTTGTTTTTCGCAATATTTTTAGAAATTTGGGCTCTTTTAGTAACATTAACACTTTCTCTGAAGCAACTTTTATGCTCATTTCTTGTCCTTCAAGATAAATTCTGGGTTTTATATTGTTTATTTGATGAAAATGAACAACAATACACACCATGGAAACATTTTTGTGTGAATTGTGTTGAGTGAGATTTTCACCTAGAACCCAAAGGGGGGGTGTTGACACTTTTCATGGAAAAATGTGAAAAAATAAATTTTCTAAAAATGAATGAAATGCCTTCTAAACACCTCAAACATTCATTCTAAAACAGAAGATTGTTGTTTTTCGCAATATTTTTTTGGAATTTGGGCTCTTTTAGAAACATTAACACCTGGGCTGAAGCATCTTTAATGGCCATTTATTGTCTTTCAGGATACATTCTGGGTTTTATTTTGTTTATTTGATGAAAATGAACAACAATACACACCATGGAAACATTTTTGTTTGATTTGTGTCGAGTGAGATTTTCACCTAGAACCCAAAGGGGGGGGTATTGGAACTTTTCATGGAAAAATGTAAAAAATTAAATTTTCTAAAAATGAAATAAATGCCTTCTAAACACCTCAAACATTCACTCTAAAACAGAAGATTGTTGTTTTTCGCAATATTTTTAGAAATTTGGGCTCTTTTAGTAACATTAACACTTGGGCTGAAGCATCTTTTATGATCTTTTATTGTCTTTCAGGATTCATTCTGGGTTTTATTTTGTTTATTTGATGAAAATGAACAAAAATACACACCTTGGATACATTTTTGTTTGATTTGTGTCGAATGAGATTTTCACCTAGAACCCAAAGGGGGGGGTATTGGCACTTTTCATGGAAAATGTGAAAAATTAAATTTTCTAAAAATGAAATAAATGCCTTCTCAACACCTCAAACATTCACTCTAAAACAGAAGATTGTTGTTTTTCGCAATATTTTTAGAAATTTGGGCTCTTTTAGTAACATTGACACTTGCGCTGAAGTATCTTTTATGCCTATTTCTTGTCTTTCAAGATTAATTCTGGGTTTTTATTTTGTTTATTTGATGAAAATGAACAACAATACACACCATGGAAACATTTTTGTTTGATTTGTGTCGAGTGAGGTTATCACCTAGAACCAAAGGGGGGGTATTGGAACTTTTTATGGAATAATGTGAAAAATTAAATTTTCTAAAAATGAAATAAATGCCTTCTAAATACCACAAACATTCACTCTAAAACAGAAGATTGTTGTTTTTCGCAATATTTTTAGAAATTTGGGCTCTTTTAGTAACATTAACACTTGCGCTGAAGCATCATTTATGCTAATTTCTTTTCTTTCAGGATTAATTCTGGGTTTTATTTTGTTTATTTGATGAAAATAAACAATAATGCACACCATGGAAACATTTTTGTTTGATTTGTGTCGAGTGAGATTTTCACCTAGAACCCAAAGGGGGGGTATTGGCACTTTTCATGGAAAAATGTGAAAAATTAAATTTTCTAAAAATGAAATAAATGCCTTCTAAACACCTCAAACATTCACTCTAAAACAGAAGATTGTTGTTTTTCGCAATATTTTTAGAAATTTGGGCTCTTTTAGTAACATTAACACTTGCGCTGAAGAAACTTTTATGCTCATTTCTTGTCTTTCAGGATTAACTCTGGGTTTTATTTTGTTTATTTGTTGAAAAAGAACAACAATACACACCATGGAAACATTTTTGTTTGATTTGTGTCGAGTGAGATTTTCACCTAGAACCCAAAGGGGGGTATTAACACTTTTCATGGAAAAATGAAAAAATTAAATTTTCTAAAAATGAAATAAATGCCTTCTAAACACCTCAAACATTCACTCAAAAACAGAAGATTGTTGTTTTTCGCAATATTTTTAGAAATTTGGGCTCTTTTAGTAACATTAACACTTTTTCTGAAGCAACTTTTATGCTCATTTCTTGTCTTTCAAGGATTATTCTGGGTATTATTTTGTTTATTTGATGAAAATGAACAACAATACACACCATGGAAACATTTTTGTTTGATTTGTGTCGAGTGAGATTTTCACCTAGAACCCAAAGGGGGGGCAATTTTCTAAAAATGAAATAAATGCCTTCTAAACACCTCAAACATTCACTCTATTGGCACTTTTCATGGAAAAATGTTAAAAAATAATTTTCTAAAAAAGAAATAAATGCCTTCTAAACACCTCAAAAATTCACTCGAAAACAGAAGATTGTTGTTTTTCGCAATATTTTTAGAAATTTGGGCTCTTTTAGTAAAATTAACACTTGCGCTGAAGCATCTTTTATGCTCATTTCATGTCTTTCAGGATTAATTCTGGGTTTTATTTTGTTTATTTGATGAAAATGAACAACAATACACACCATGGAAACATTTTTGTTTGATTTGTGTCAAGTGAGATTGTCACCTAGAACCCAAAGGGGGGGTATTGGCACTTTTCATGGAAAAATGTAAAAAATTAATTTTTCTAAAAATGAAATAAATGCCTTCTAAACACCTCAAACATTCACTCTAAAACAGAAGATTGTTGTTTTTCGCAATATTTTTAGAAATTTGGGCTCTTTTAGTAACATTAACACTTTCGCTGAAGCAACTTTTATGGTCATTTCTTGTCTTTCAAGATTAATTCTGGGTTTTATTTTGTTTATTTTATGAAAATGAACAACGATACACACCATGGAAGCATTTTTGTTTGATTTGTGTCGAGTGAGATTTTCACCTAGAACCCAAAGGGGGGGTATTGGCACTTTTCATGGAAAAATGTAAAAAATTAATTTTTCTAAAAATGAAATAAATGCCTTCTAAACACCTCAAACATTCACTCTAAAACAGAAGATTGTTGTTTTTCGCAATATTTTTAGAAATTTGGGCTCTTTTAGTAACATTAACACCTGGGCTGAAGCAACTTTTATGCTCATTTCTTGTCTTTCAAGATTAATTCTGGGTTTTATTTTGTTTATTTGATGAAAATGAACAACAATACACACCTTGGATACATTTTTGTTTGATTTGTGTCGAGTGTGATTTTCACCTTGAACCCAAAGGAGGGGGTATTGGCACTTTTCATGGGAAATGTGAAAAATTAAATTTTCAAAAAATGAAATAAATGCCTTCTAAACACCTCAAACATTCACTCTAAAACAGAAGATTGTTGTTTTTCGCAATATTTTTAGAAATTTGGGCTCTTTTATTAACATTAACACTTACGCTGAAGCAACTTTTATGCTCTTTCCTATATTTCAGGATTAACTCTGGGTTTTATTTTGTTTATTTGATGAAAATGAACAACAACACACACCATGGAAACATTTTTGTTTGATTTGCGTCAAGTGAGATTTTCACCTAGAACCCAAAGGGGGGGTATTGGCACTTTTCATGGAAAAATGTGAAAAATTAAATTTTCTAAAAATGAAATAAATGCCTTCTAAACACCTCAAACATTTACTCTAAAACAGAAGATTGTTGTTTTTCGCAATATTTTTAGAAATTTGGGCTCTTTTAGTAACATAAACACTTTCTCTGAAGCAACTTTAATGCTCATTTCTTGTCCTTCAAGATTAATTCTTGGTTTTATTTTGTTTATTTGATGAAAATGAACAACAATACACACCATGGAAACATTTTTGTTTGATTTGTTTCGAGTGAGATTTTCACCTAAAACCCAAAGGGGGGGCAATTTTCTAAAAATGAAATAAATGCCTTCTAAACACCTCAAACATTCACTCTATTGGCACTTTTCATGGAAAAATGTAAAAAATTAAATTTTCTAAAAATGAAATAAATGCCTTCTAAACACCTCAAACATTCACTCTAAAACAGAAGATTGTTGTTTTTCGCAATATTTTTAGAAATTTGGGCTCTTTAATAACATTAACACTTGGGCTAAAGCATCTTTTATGATCTTTTATTGTCTTTCAGGATTCATTCTGGGTTGTATTTTGTTTATTTGTTGAAAATGAACAACAATACACACCATGGAAACATTTTTGTTTGATTTGTGTCGAGTGAGATTTTCACCTAGAACCCAAAGGGGTGTATTGGCACTTTTCATGGAAAAATGTGAAAAATTAAATTTTCTAAAAATGAATGAAATGCCTTCTAAACACCTCAAACATTCACTCTAAAACAGAAGATTGTTGTTTTTCGCAATATTTTTAGAAATTTGGGCTCTTTTAGTAACATTAACACCTGGGCTGAAGCAACTTTTATGCTCATTTCTTATCTTTCAGGATTAATTCTGGGTTTTATTTTGATTATTTGATGAAAATGAACAACAATACACACCATGGAAACATTTTTGTTTGATTTGCGTCAAGTGAGATTTTCACCTAGAACCCAAAGGGGGGGGTATTTGCACTTTTCATGGAAAAATGTGAAAAATTAAATTTTCTAAAAATGAAATAAATGCCTTCTAAACACCTCAAACATTCACTCTAAAACAGAAGATTGTTGTTTTTCGCAATATTTTTAGAAATTTGGGTTGTTTTAGTAACATTAACACTTGGGCTGAAGCATCTTTTATGATCTTTTATGGTCTTTCAGGATTCATCTGGGTTTTATTTTGTTTGTTTGATGAAAATGAACAACAATACACACCTTTGATAAATTTTTGTTTGATTTGTGTCGAGTGAGATTTTCACCTAGAACCCAAAGGGGGGGTATTGGCACTTTTCATGGAAAAATGTGAAAAATTAAATTTTCTAAAAATGAAATAAATGCCTTCTAAACACCTCAAACATTCACTCTAAAACAGAAGATTGTGGTTTTTCGCAATATTTTTAGAAATTTGGGCTCTTAATAACATAAACACTTTCTCTGAAGCAACTTTTATGCTCATTTCTTGTCCTTCAAGATTAATTCTGGGTTTTATTTTGTTTATTTGATGAAAATGAACAACAATACACACCATGGAAACATTTTTGTTTGATTGCGTCAAGTGAGATTTTCACCTAGAACCCAAAGGGGGGGGTATTGGCACTTTTCATGGAAAAATGTGAAAAATTAAATTTTCTAAAAATGAAATTAATGCCTTCTAAACACCTCAAACATTCACTCTAAAACAGAAAATTGTTGTTTTTCGCAATATTTTTAGAAATTTGGGCTCTTTTAGTAACATTAACACTTGGGCTGAAGCATCTTTTATGATCATTTATTGTCTTTCAGGATACATTCTGGGTTTTATTTTGTTTATTTGATGAAAATGAACAACAATACACACCATGGAAACATTTTTGTTTGATTTGCGTCAAGTGAGATTTTCACCTAGAACCCAAAGGGGGGGTATTGGCACTTTTCATGGAAAAATGTGAAAAATTAAATTTTCTAAAAATGAAATAAATGCCTTCTAAACACCTCAAACATTCACTCTAAAACAGAAGATTGTTGTTTTTCGCAATATTTTTAGAAATTTGGGCTCTTTTAGTAACATTAACACTTGGGCTGAAGCATCTTTTATGATCTTTTATTGTCTTTCAGGATTCATTCTGGGTTTTATTTTGTTTATTTGATGAAAATGAACAACAATACACACCTTTGATACATTTTTGTTTGATTTGTGTCGAGTGAGATTTTCACCTAGAACCCAAAGGGGGGGTATTGCCACTTTTCATGGAAAAATGTGAAATATTAAATTTTCTAAAAATGAAATAAATGCCTTCTAAACACCTCAAACATTCACTCTAAAACAGAAGATTGTTGTTTTTCGCAATATTTTTAGAAATTTGGGCTCTTTTAGTAACATTAACACTTTCGCTGAAGCAACTTTTATGCTCATTTCTTGTCTTTCAGGATTATTTCTTGGTTTTATTTTGTTTATTTGATGAAAATGAACAACAATACACACCATGGAAACATTTTTGTTTGATTGCGTCAAGTGAGATTTTCACCTAGAACCCAAAGGGGGGGTATTGGCACTTTTCAAGGAAAAATGTGGAAAATTAAATTTTCTAAAAATGAATGAAATGCCTTCTAAACACCTCAAGCATTCACTCTAAAACAGAAGACTGTTGTTTTTCGCAATATTTTTAGAAATTTGGGCTCTTTTAGTAACATAAACACTTGCGCTGAAGCATCTTATATGCTCATTTCTTGTCTTTCAGGATTAATTCTTGGTTTTATTTTGTTTATTTGATGAAAATGAAAAACAATACACACCTTGGATACATTTTTGTTTGATTTGTGTCGAGTGAGATTTTCACCTAGAACCCAAAGGGGGGGCATTGGCACTTTTCATGGAAAAATGTGAAAAATTAAATTTTCTAAAAATGAAATTAATGCCTTCTAAACACCTCAAACATTCACTCAAAAACAGAAGATTGTTGTTTTTCGCAATATTTTTAGAAATTTGGGCTCTTTTAGTAACATTAACACCTGGGCTGAAGCATCTTTTATGATCTTTTATTGTCTTTCAGGAAACATTCTGGGTTTTATTTTGTTTATTTGATGTAAATGAACAACAATACACACCTTGGATACATTTTTGTTTGATTTGTAACGAGTGAGATTTTCACCTAGAACCCAAAGGGGGGGTATTGGCACTTTTCATGGAAAAATGTGAAAAATTAAATTTTCTAAAAATGAAATAAATGCCTTCTAAACACCTCAAACATTCACTCTAAAACAGAAGATTTTTGTTTTTCGCAATATTTTTAGAAATTTGGGCTCCTTTAGTAACATTAACACTTGCGCTGAAGCACCTTTATGCTCATTTCTTGTCCTTCAAGATTAATTCTGGGTTTTATATTGTTTATTTGATGAAAATGAACAACAATACACACCATGGAAACATTTTTGTGTGAATTGTGTTGAGTGAGATTTTCACCTAGAACCCAAAGGGGGGGTATTGGCACTTTTCATGGAAAAATGTGAAAAATTAAATTTTCTAAAAATGAATGAAATGCCTTCTAAACACCTCAAACATTCACTCTAAAACAGAAGATTGTTGTTTTTCGCAATATTTTTTTGGAATTTGGGCTCTTTTAGAAACATTAACACCTGGGCTGAAGCATCTTTAATGGCCATTTATTGTCTTTCAGGATACATTCTGGGTTTTATTTTGTTTATTTGATGAAAATGAACAACAATACACACCATGGAAACATTTTTGTTTGATTTGTGTCGAGTGAGGTTATCACCTAGAACCAAAGGGGGGGGTATTGGCACTTTTTATGGAATAATGTGAAAAATTAAATTTTCTAAAAATGAAATAAATGCCTTCTAAACACCACAAACATTCACTCTAAAACAGAAGATTGTTGTTTTTCGCAATATTTTTAGAAATTTGGGCTCTTTTAGTAACATTAACACTTGCGCTGAAGCATCATTTATGCTAATTTCTTGTCTTTCAGGATTAATTCTGGGTTTTATTTTGTTTATTTGATGAAAATAAACAATAATGCACACCATGGAAACATTTTTGTTTGATTTGTGTCGAGTGAGATTTTCACCTAGAACCCAAAGGGGGGGTATTGGCACTTTCCATGGAAAAATGGGAAAAATTAAATTTTCTAAAAATGAAATAAATGCCTTCTAAACACCTCAAACATTCACTCTAAATCAGAAGATTGTTGTTTTTCGCAATATTTTTAGAAATTTGGGCTCTTTTAGTAACATTAACACTTGCGCTGAAGAAACTTTTATGCTCATTTCTTGTCTTTCAGGATTAACTCTGGGTTTTATTTTGTTTATTTGTTGAAAAAGAACAACAATACACACCATGGAAACATTATTGTTTGATTTGTGTCGAGTGAGATTTTCACCTAGAACCCAAAGGGGGGTATTAACACTTTTCATGGAAAAATGTAAAAAATTAAATCTTCTAAAAATGAAATAAATGCCTTCTAAACACCTCAAAGATTCACTCTAAAACAGAAGATTGTTGTTTTTCGCAATATTTTTAGAAATTTGGGCTCTTTTAGTAACATTAACACTTTCTCTGAAGCAACTTTTATGCTCATTTCTTGTCCTTCAATGATTATTCTGGGTATTATTTTGTTTATTTGATGAAATTGAACAACAATACACACCATGGAAACATTTTTGTTTGATTTGCGTCGAGTGAGATTTTTACCTAGAACCCAAAGGGGGGGCAATTTTCTAAAAATGAAATAAATGCCTTCTAAACACCTCAAACATTCACTCTAAAACAGAAGATTGTTGTTTTTCGCAATATTTTTAGAAATTTGGGCTCTTTTAGTAACATTAACACTTTCGCTGAAGCAACTTTTATGCTCATTTCTTGTCTTTCAGGATTATTTCTTGGTTTTATTTTGTTTATTTGATGAAAATGAACAACAATACACACCATGGAAACATTTTTGTTTGATTGCGTTAAGTGAGATTTTCACCTAGAACCCAAAGGGGGGGTTTTGGCACTTTTCAAGGAAAAATGTGGAAAATTAAATTTTCTAAAAATGAATGAAATGCCTTCTAAACACCTCAAGCATTCACTCTAAAACAGAAGACTGTTGTTTTTCGCAATATTTTTAGAAATTTGGGCTCTTTTAGTAACATAAACACTTGCGCTGAAGCATCTTATATGCTCATTTCTTGTCTTTCAGGATTAATTCTTGGTTTTATTTTGTTTATTTGATGAAAATGAAAAACAATACACACCTTGGATACATTTTTGTTTGATTTGTGTCGAGTGAGATTTTCACCTAGAACCCAAAGGGGGGGCATTGGCACTTTTCATGGAAAAATGTGAAAAATTAAATTTTCTAAAAATGAAATTAATGCCTTCTAAACACCTCAAACATTCACTCAAAAACAGAAGATTGTTGTTTTTCGCAATATTTTTAGAAATTTGGGCTCTTTTAGTAACATTAACACCTGGGCTGAAGCATCTTTTATGATCTTTTATTGTCTTTCAGGAAACATTCTGGGTTTTATTTTGTTTATTTGATGTAAATGAACAACAATACACACCTTGGATACATTTTTGTTTGATTTGTAACGAGTGAGATTTTCACCTAGAACCCAAAGGGGGGGGTATTGGCACTTTTCATGGAAAAATGTGAAAAATTAAATTTTCTAAAAATGAAATAAATGCCTTCTAAACACCTCAAACATTCACTCTAAAACAGAAGATTTTTGTTTTTCGCAATATTTTTAGAAATTTGGGCTCCTTTAGTAACATTAACACTTGCGCTGAAGCACCTTTATGCTCATTTCTTGTCCTTCAAGATTAATTCTGGGTTTTATATTGTTTATTTGATGAAAATGAACAACAATACACACCATGGAAACATTTTTGTGTGAATTGTGTTGAGTGAGATTTTCACCTAGAACCCAAAGGGGGGGTATTGGCACTTTTCATGGAAAAATGTGAAAAATTAAATTTTCTAAAAATGAATGAAATGCCTTCTAAACACCTCAAACATTCACTCTAAAACAGAAGATTGTTGTTTTTCGCAATATTTTTTTGGAATTTGGGCTCTTTTAGAAACATTAACACCTGGGCTGAAGCATCTTTAATGGCCATTTATTGTCTTTCAGGATACATTCTGGGTTTTATTTTGTTTATTTGATGAAAATGAACAACAATACACACCATGGAAACATTTTTGTTTGATTTGTGTCGAGTGAGGTTATCACCTAGAACCAAAGGGGGGGGTATTGGCACTTTTTATGGAATAATGTGAAAAATTAAATTTTCTAAAAATGAAATAAATGCCTTCTAAACACCACAAACATTCACTCTAAAACAGAAGATTGTTGTTTTTCGCAATATTTTTAGAAATTTGGGCTCTTTTAGTAACATTAACACTTGCGCTGAAGCATCATTTATGCTAATTTCTTGTCTTTCAGGATTAATTCTGGGTTTTATTTTGTTTATTTGATGAAAATAAACAATAATGCACACCATGGAAACATTTTTGTTTGATTTGTGTCGAGTGAGATTTTCACCTAGAACCCAAAGGGGGGGTATTGGCACTTTCCATGGAAAAATGGGAAAAATTAAATTTTCTAAAAATGAAATAAATGCCTTCTAAACACCTCAAACATTCACTCTAAATCAGAAGATTGTTGTTTTTCGCAATATTTTTAGAAATTTGGGCTCTTTTAGTAACATTAACACTTGCGCTGAAGAAACTTTTATGCTCATTTCTTGTCTTTCAGGATTAACTCTGGGTTTTATTTTGTTTATTTGTTGAAAAAGAACAACAATACACACCATGGAAACATTATTGTTTGATTTGTGTCGAGTGAGATTTTCACCTAGAACCCAAAGGGGGGTATTAACACTTTTCATGGAAAAATGTAAAAAATTAAATCTTCTAAAAATGAAATAAATGCCTTCTAAACACCTCAAAGATTCACTCTAAAACAGAAGATTGTTGTTTTTCGCAATATTTTTAGAAATTTGGGCTCTTTTAGTAACATTAACACTTTCTCTGAAGCAACTTTTATGCTCATTTCTTGTCCTTCAATGATTATTCTGGGTATTATTTTGTTTATTTGATGAAATTGAACAACAATACACACCATGGAAACATTTTTGTTTGATTTGCGTCGAGTGAGATTTTTACCTAGAACCCAAAGGGGGGGCAATTTTCTAAAAATGAAATAAATGCCTTCTAAACACCTCAAACATTCACTCTATTGGCACTTTTCATGGAAAAATGTTAAAAAATAATTTTCTAAAAAAGAAATAAATGCCTTCTAAACACCTCAAACATTCACTCGAAAACAGAAGATTGTTGTTTTTCGCAAAATTTTTAGAAATTTGGGCTCTTTTAGTAAAATTAACACTTGCGCTGAAGCATCTTTTATGCTCATTTCATGTCTTTCAGGATTAATTCTGGGTTTTATTTTGTTTATTTGATGAAAATGAACAACAATACACACCATGGAAACATTTTTGTTTGATTTGTGTCAAGTGAGATTTTCACCTTGAACCCAAAGGGGGGTATTGGCACTTTTCATGGAAAAATGTGGAAAATTAAATTTTCTAAAAATGAATGAAATGCCTTCTAAACACCTCAAGCATTCACTCTAAAACAGAAGACTGTTGTTTTTCGCAATATTTTTAGAAATTTGGGCTCTTTTAGTAACATAAACACTTGCGCTGAAGCATCTTATATGCTCATTTCTTGTCTTTCAGGATTAATTCTTGGTTTTATTTTGTTTATTTGATGAAAATGAACAACAATACAATCCATGGAAACATTTTTGTTTGATTTGTGTCGAGTGAGATTTTCACCTAGAACCCAAAGGGGGGAAATGTAAAAAATGTCATGGAAAAATGTAAAAAATTAAATTTTCTAAAAATGAAATAAATGCCTTCTAAACACCTCAAACATTCACTCTAAAACAGAAGATTGTTGTTTTTCGCAATATTTTTAGAAATTTGGGCTCTTTTAGTAACATTAACACTTTCTCTGAAGCAACTTTTATGCTCATTTCTTGTCCTTCAAGGATTTTTCTGGGTATTATTTTGTTTATTTGATGAAAATGAACAACAATAAACACCATGGAAACATTTTTGTTTGATTTGTGTCGAGTGAGATTTTCACCTAGAACCCTAAGGGGGGGCAATTTTCTAAAAATGAAATAAATGCCTTCTAAACACCTCAAACATTCACTCTATTGGCACTTTTCATGGAAAAATGTGATTAATTAATTTTCTAAAAATGAAATAAATGCCTTCTAAACACCTCAAACATTCACTCTAAAACAGAAGATTGTTGTTTTTCGCAATATTTGTAGAAATTTGGGCTCTTTTAGTAACATTTACACCTGGGCTGAAGCATTTTTAATGATCATTTATTGTCTTTCAGGATACATTCTGGGTTTTATTTTGTTTATTTGATGAAAATGAAAAACAATACACACCTTGGATACATTTTTGTTTGATTTGTGTAGAGCGAGATTTTCACCTAGAACCCAAAGGGGGGGGTATTGGCACTTTTCATGGAAAAATGTGAAAAATTAAATTTTCTAAAAATGAAATAAATGCCTTCTAAACACCTCAAACATTCACTCTAAAACAGAAGATTGTTGTTTTTCGCAATATTTTTAGAAATTTGGGCCCTTTTAGTAACATTAACAGTTTCTCTGAAGCAAATTTTATGCTCATTTCTTGTCCTTCAAGATTAATTCTGGGTTTTATTTTGTTTATTTGATGAAAATGAACAACAATGCAAACCATGGAAACATTTTGTTTGATTTGTGTCGAGTGAGATTTTCACCTAGAACCCAAAGGGGGGGTATTGGCACTTTTCATGGAAAAATGTGAAAAATTAAATTTTCTAAAAATGAATGAAATGCCTTCTAAACACCTCAAGCATTCACTCTAAAACAGAAGATTGTTGTTTTTCGCAATATTTTTAGAAATTTGGGCTCTTTTAGTAACATTAACACTTGCGCTGAAGCATCTTTTATGCTCATTTCTTGTCTTTCAGGATTAATTCTGGGTTTTATTTTGTTTATTTGATGAAAATGAACAACAATACACACCATGGAAACATTTTTGTTTGATTTGTGTCGAGTGAGATTTTCACCTAGAACCCCAAGGGGGGTATTAACACTTTTCATGGAAAAATGTAAAAAATTAAATTTTCTAAAAATGAAATAAATGCCTTCTAAACACCTCAAACATTCACTCTAAAACAGAAGATTGTTGTTTTTCGCAATATTTTTAGAAATTTGGGCTCTTTTAGTAACATTAACACTTTCTCTGAAGCAACTTTTATGCTCATTTCTTGTCCTTCAAGATTAATTCTGGGTATTATTTTGTTTATTTGATGAAAATGAACAACAATACACACCATGGAAACATTTTTGTTTGATTTGCGTCAAGTGAGATTTTCACCTAGAACCCAAAGGGGGGGCAATTTTCTAAAAATGAAATAAATGCCTTCTAAACACCTCAAACATTCACTCTATTGGCACTTTTCATGAAAAATGTGAAAAATTAATTTTCTAAAAATTAAATAAATGCCTTCTAAACACCTCAAACATTCACTCTAAAACAGAAGATTGTTGTTTTTCGCAATATTTTTGGAAATTTGGGCTCTTTTAGTAACATTAACACCTGGGCTGAAGCATCTTTTATGATCATTTATTGTCTTTCAGGATACATTCTGGGTTTTATTTTGTTTATCTGATGAAAATGAACAACAATACACACCTTGGATACATTTTTGTTTGATTTGTATCGAGCGAGATTTTCACCTAGAACCCAAAGGGGGGGGTATTGGCACTTTTCATGGAAAAATGTGAAAAATTAAATTTTCTAAAAATGAAATAAATGCCTTCTAAACACCTCAAACATTCACTCTAAAACAGAAGATTTTTGTTTTTCGCAATATTTTTAGAAATTTGGGCTCCTTTAGTAACATTAACACTTGCGCTGAAGCACCTTTATGCTCATTTCTTGTCCTTCAAGATTAATTCTGGGTTTTATATTGTTTAATTGATGAAAATGAACAACAATACACACCATGGAAACATTTTTGGGTGAATTGTGTTGAGTGAGATTTTCACCTAGAACCCAAAGGGGGGGTATTGGCACTTTTCATGGAAAAATGTGAAAAATTAAATTTTCTAAAAATGAATGAAATGCCTTCTAAACACCTCAAACATTCACTCTAAAACAGAAGATTGTTGTTTTTCGCAATATTTTTTTGGAATTTGGGCTCTTTTAGAAACATTAACACCTGGGCTGAAGCATCTTTAATGGCCATTTATTGTCTTTCAGGATACATTCTGGGTTTTATTTTGTTTATTTGATGAAAATGAACAACAATACACACCATGGAAACATTTTTGTTTGATTTGTGTCGAGTGAGGTTATCACCTAGAACCAAAGGGGGGGGTATTGGCACTTTTTATGGAATAATGTGAAAAATTAAATTTTCTAAAACTGAAATAAATGCCTTCTAAACACCACAAACATTCACTCTAAAACAGAAGATTGTTGTTTTTCGCAATATTTTTAGAAATTTGGGCTCTTTTAGTAACATTAACACTTGCGCTGAAGCATCATTTATGCTAATTTCTTGTCTTTCAGGATTAATTCTGGGTTTTATTTTGTTTATTTTATGAAAACGAACAACGATACACACCATGGAAGCATTTTTGTTTGATTTGTGTCGAGTGAGATTTTCACCTAGAACCCAAAGGGGGGGTATTGGCACTTTCCATGGAAAAATGGGAAAAATTAAATTTTCTAAAAATGAAATAAATGCCTTCTAAACACCTCAAACATTCACTCTAAAACAGAAGATTGTTGTTTTTCGCAATATTTTTAGAAATTTGGGCTCTTTTAGTAACATTAACACTTGCGCTGAAGAAACTTTTATGCTCATTTTTTGTCTTTCAGGATTAACTCTGGGTTTTATTTTGTTTATTTGTTGAAAAAGAACAACAATACACACCATGGAAACATTATTGTTTGATTTGTGTCGAGTGAGATTTTCACCTAGAACCCAAAGGGGGGTATTAACACTTTTCATGGAAAAATGTAAAAAATTAAATCTTCTAAAAATGAAATAAATGCCTTCTAAACACCTCAAACATTCACTCTAAAACAGAAGATTGTTGTTTTTCGCAATATTTTTAGAAATTTGGGCTCTTTTAGTAACATTAACACTTTCTCTGAAGCAACTTTTATGCTCATTTCTTGTCCTTCAATGATTATTCTGGGTATAATTTTGTTTATTTGATGAAATTGAACAACAATACACACCATGGAAACATTTTTGTTTGATTTGTGTCGAGTGAGATTTTTACCTAGAACCCAAAGGGGGGGCAATTTTCTAAAAATGAAATAAATGCCTTCTAAACACCTCAAACATTCACTCGAAAACAGAAGATTGTGGTTTTTCGCAATATTTTTAGAAATTTGGGCTCTTTTAGTAAAATTAACACTTGCGCTGAAGCATCTTTTATGCTCATTTCATGTCTTTCAGGATTAATTCTGGGTTTTATTTTGTTTATTTGATGAAAATGAACAACAATACACACCATGGAAACATTTTTGTTTGATTTGTGTCAAGTGAGATTTTCACCTTGAACCCAAAGGGGGGTATTGGCACTTTTCATGGAAAAATGTGAAAAATTAAATTTTCTAAAAATAAAATAAATGCCTTCTAAACACCTCAAACATTCACTCTAAAACAGAAGATTGTTGTTTTTCGCAATATTTTTAGAAATTTGGGCTCTTTTAGTAACATTAACACTTTCGCTGAAGCAACTTTTATGCTCATTTCTTGTCTTTCAAGATTAATTCTGGGTTTTATTTTGTTTATTTTATGAAAACGAACAACGATACACACCATGGAAGCATTTTTGTTTGATTTGTGTCGAGTGAGATTTTCACCTAGAACCCAAAGGGGGGTATTGGCACTTTTCATGGAAAAATGTAAAAAATTAAATTTTCTAAAAATGAAATAAATGCCTTCTAAACACCTCAAACATTCACTCTAAAACAGAAGATTGTTGTTTTTCGCAATATTTTTAGAAATTTGGGCTCTTTTAGTAACATTAACACCTGGGCTGAAGCAACTTTTATGCTCATTTCTTGTCTTTCAAGATTAATTCTGGGTTTTATTTTGTTTATTTGATGAAAATGAACAACAATACACACCTTGGATACATTTTTGTTTGATTTGTGTCGAGTGTGATTTTCACCTAGAACCCAAAGGAGGGGGTATTGGCACTTTTCATGGAAAATGTGAAAAATTAAATTTTCTAAAAATGAAATAAATGCCTTCTAAACACCTCAAACATTCACTCTAAAACAGAAGATTGTTGTTTTTCGCAATATTTTTAGAAATTTGGGCTCTTTTAGTAACATTAACACTTACGCTGAAGCAACTTTTATGCTCATTTCTTGTCTTTCAGGATTAACTCTGGGTTTTATTTTGTTTATTTGATGAAAATGAACAACAATACACACCATGGAAACATTTTTGTTTGATTTGTGTCAAGTGAGATTTTCACCCAGAACCCAAAGGGATTGGCACTTTTCATGGAAAAATGTGAAAAATTAAATTTTCTAAAAATGAAATAAATGCCTTCTAAACACCTCAAACATTTACTCTAAAACAGAAGATTGTTGTTTTTCGCAATATTTTTAGAAATTTGGGCTCTTTTAGTAACATTAACACTTTCGCTGAAGCAACTTTTATGCTCATTTCTTGTCTTTAAGGATTAATTCTGGGTTTTGTTTTGTTTATTTGATGAAAATGAACAACAATACACACCATGGAAACATTTTTGTTTGATTGCGTCAAGTGAGATTTTCACCTAGAACCCAAACGGGGGGGTATTGGCACTTTTCATGGAAAAATGTGAAAAATTAAATTTTCTAAAAATTAAATAAATGCCTTCTAAACACCTCAAACATTCACTCTAAAACAGAAGATTGTTCTTTTTCGCAATATTTTTAGAAATTTGGGCTCTTTTAGTAACATTAACACCTGGGCTGAAGCATCTTTTATGATCATTTATTGTCTTTCAGGATACATTCTGGGTTTTATTTTGTTTATTTGATGAAAATGAACAACAATACACACCATGGAAACATTTTTGTTTGATTTGTGTCGAGTGAGATTTTCACCTAGAACCCCAAGGGGGGTATTAACACTTTTCATGGAAAAATGTAAAAAATTAAATTTTCTAAAAATGAAATAAATGCCTTCTAAACACCTCAAACATTCACTCTAAAACAGAAGATTGTTGTTTTTCGCAATATTTTTAGAAATTTGGGCTCCTTTAGTAACATTAACACTTTCTCTGAAGCAACTTTTATGCTCATTTCTTGTCCTTCAAGATTAATTCTGGGTATTATTTTGTTTATTTGATGAAAATGAACAACAATACACACCATGGAAACATTTTTGTTTGATTTGTGTCGAGTGAGATTTTCACCTAGAACCCAAAGGGGGGGCAATTTTCAAAAAATGAAATAAATGCCTTCTAAACACCTCAAACATTCACTCTATTGGCACTTTTCATGAAAAATGTGAAAAATTAATTTTCTAAAAATTAAATAAATGCCTTCTAAACACCTCAAACATTCACTCTTAAACAGAAGATTGTTGTTTTTCGCAATATTTTTAGAAATTTGGGCTCTTTTAGTAACATTAACACCTGGGCTGAAGCATCTTTTATGATCATTTATTGTCTTTCAGGATACATTCTGGGTTTTATTTTGTTTATCTGATGAAAATGAACAACAATACACACCTTGGATACATTTTTGTTTGATTTTTATCGAGCGAGATTTTCACCTAGAACCCAAAGGGGGGGGGTATTGGCACTTTTCATGGAAAAATGTGAAAAATTAAATTTTCTAAAAATGAAATAAATGCCTTCTAAACACCTCAAACATTCACTCTAAAACAGAAGATTGTTGTTTTACGCAATATTTGTAGAAATTTGGGCTCTTTTATTAACATTAACACCTGGGCTGAAGCATCTTTTATGATCATTTATTGTCTTTCAGGATACATTCTGGTTTTTATTTTGTTTATTTGATGAAAATGAACAACAATACACACCTTGGATACATTTTTGTTTGATTTGTGTCGAGTGAGATTTTCACCTAGAACCCAAAGGGGGGTATTAACACTTTTCATGGAAAAATGTAAAAAATTAAATTTTCTAAAAATGATATAAATGCCTTCTAAACACCTCAAACATTCACTCTAAAACAGAAGATTGTTGTTTTTCGCAATATTTTTAGAAATTTGGGCTCTTTAATAACATTAACACTTTCTCTGAAGCAACTTTTATGCTCATTTCTTGTCCTTCAAGATTAATTCTGGGTTTTATTTTGTTTATTTGATGAAAATGAACAACAATACACACCATGGAAAAATTTTTGTTTGATTTGTGTCGAGTGAGATTTTCACCTAGAACCCAAAGGGGGGGCAATTTTCTAAAAATGAAATAAATGCCTTCTAAACACCTCAAACATTCACTCTATTGGCACTTTTCATGGAAAAATGTAAAAAATTAAATTTTCTAAAAATGAAATAAATGCCTTCTAAACACCTCAAACATTCACTCTAAAACAGAAGATTGTTGTTTTTCGCAATATTTTCAGAAATTTGGGCTCTTTTAGTAAAATTAACACTTGCGCTGAAGCATTTTTTATGCTCATTTCATGGTTTTCAGGATTAATTCTGGGTTTTATTTTGTTTATTTGATGAAAATGAACAACAATACACACCATGGAAACATTTTTGTTTGATTTTTGTCAAGTGAGATTTTCACCTACAACCCAAAGGGGGGGGTATTGGCACTTTTCATGGAAAAATGTGAAAAATTAAATTTTCTAAAAATGAATGAAATGCCTTCTAAACACCTCAAACATTCACTCTAAAACAGAAAATTGTTGTTTTTCGCAATATTTTAAGAAATTGGGGCTCTTTAAGTAACATTAACACCTGGCCTGAAGCATCTTTTATGATCTTTAATTGTCTTTCAGGATTCATTCTGGGTTTTATTTTGTTTATTTGATGAAAATGAACAAAAATACACACCATGGAAACATTTTTGTTTGATTTGCGTCAAGTGAGATTTTCACCTAGAACCCAAAGGGGGGGGTATTAACACTTTTCATGGAAAAATGTGAAAAATTAAATTTTCTAAAAATGAAATAAATGCCTTCTAAACACCTCAAACATTCACTCTAAAACAGAAGATTGTTGTTTTTCGCAATATTTTTAGAAATTTGGGCTCTTTTAGTAACATTAACACTTTCTCTGAAGCAACTTTTATGCTCATTTCTTGTCTTTCAGGATTAATTCTGGGTTTTATTTTGTTTATTTGATGAAAATGAACAACAATACACACCATGGAAACATTTTTGTTTGATTTGCGTCAAGTGAGATTTTCACCTAGAACCCAAAGGGGGGGGTATTGGCACTTTTCATGGAAAAATGTGAAAAATTAAATTTTCTAAAAAAGAAATAAATGCCTTCTAAACACCTCAAACATTCACTCTAAAACAGAAGATTGTTGTTTTTCGCAATATTTTTAGAAATTTGGGCTCTTTTAGTAACATTAACACTTTCTCTGAAGCAAATTTTATGCTCATTTCTTGTCCTTCAGGATTAATTCTGGGTTTTATTTTGTTTATTTGATGAAAATGAACAACAATACACACTATGGAAACATTTTTGTTTGATTTGTGTTGAGTGAGATTTTCACCTAGCACCCAAAGGGGGGGTATTGGCACTTTTCATGGAAAAATGTGAAAAATTAAATTTTCTAAAAATGAAATAAATGCCTTCAAAACACCTCAAACATTCACTCTAAAACAGAAGATTGTTGTTTTTCGCAATATTTTTATAAATTTGGGCTCTTTTAGTAACATTACCACTTTCTCTGAAGCAACTTTTATGCTCATTTCTTGTCCTTCAAGATTAATTCTGGGTTTTATTTTGTTTATTTGGTGAAAATGATCAACAATACACACCTTGGATACATTTTTGTTTGATTTTGGTCGAGTGAGATTTTCACCTAGAACCCAAAGGGGGGGGGGTATTGGCACTTTTCATGGAAATATGTGAAAAATAAGAATTTCTAAAAATGAAATAAATGCCTTCTTTAAACCTCAAACATTCACTATATTATGGAAGATTGATATTTTTCGCAATATTTTTAGAAATTTGGGCTCTTTTAGTAACATTACCGCACGGGCTGAAGCATCTTTTATGATCTTTTATTGTCTTTCAGGATTATTTCTGGGTTTTATTTTGTTTATTTGATGAAAATGAACAACAATACACACCATGGAAACATTTTTGTTTGATTTGCGTCAAGTGAGATTTTCACCTAGAACCCAAAGGGGGGGGTATTGGCACTTTTCATGGAAAAATGTGAAAAATTAAATTTTCCAAAATGAAATAAATGCCTTCTAAACACCTCAAACATTCATTCTAAAACAGAAGATTGTTGTTTTTCGCAATATTTTTAGAAATTTGGGCTCTTTTAGTAACATTAACACTTTCTCTGAAGCAACTTTTATGCTCATTTCTTGTCCTTCAAGATTATTTCTGGGTTTTATTTTGTTTATTTGATGAAAATGAACAACAATACACACCATGGAAACATTTTTGTGTGATTTGTGTTGAGTGAGATTTTCACCTAGAACCCAAAGGGGGGGTATTGGCACTTTCCATGGAAAAATGTGAAAAAATAAATTTTCTATAAATGAATGAAATGCCTTCTAAACACCTCAAACATTCACTCTAAAACAGAAGATTGTTGTTTTTCGCAATATTTTTTTGGAATTTGGGCTCTTTTAGTAACATTAACACCTGGGCTGAAGCATCTTTTATGATCTTTTATTGTTTTTCAGGTTTCATTCTGGGTTTTATTTTATTTATTTTATGAAAATGAACAACAATACACATTTTGGATACATTTTTGTTTGATTTGTCACGAGTGAGATTTTCACCTAGAACCCAAAGGGGGGGATATTGGCACTTTTCATTGAAAAATGTGAAAAATTAAATTTTCTAAAAATGAAATAAATGCCTTCTAAACACCTCAAACATTCACTCTAAAACAGAATATTGTTGTTTTTCGCAATATTTTTAGAAATTTGGGCTCTTTTACTAACATTAACACTTGCGCTGAAGCAACTTTTATGCTCATTTCTTTTCTTTCAGGATTAATTCTGGGTTTTATTTTGTTTATTTGATGAAAATGAACAACAATACACACCATGGAAACATTTTTGTTTGATTTGCGTCAAGTGAGATTTTCACCTAGAACCCAAAGGGGGGGGGTATTGGCACTTTTCATGGAAAAATGTGAAGAATTAAATTTTCTAAAAATGAAATAAATGCCTTCTTAACACCTCAAACATTCACTCTAAAACAGAAGATTGTTGTTTTTCGCAATATTTTTATAAATTTGGGCATTTTTAGTAACATTAACACTTCCTCTGAAGCAACTTTTATGCTCATTTCTTGTCCTACAAGATTAATTCTGGGTTTTATTTTGTTTATTTGATGAAAATGAACAACAATACACACCATGGAAACATTTTTGTTTGATTTGTGTCGAGTGAGATTTTCACCTAGAACCCAAAGGGGTGGAATTGGCACTTTTCATGGAAAAATGTGAAAAATTAAATTTTATAAAAATGAAATAAATGCCTTCTAAACACCTCAAACATTCACTCTAAAACAGAAGATTGCTGTTTTTCGCAATATTTTTAGAAATTTAGGCTCTTTTAGTAACATTAACACTTGCGCTGAAGCATTTTTTATGATCTTTTATTGTCTTTCAGGATTCATTCTGGGTTTTATTTTGTTTATTTGATGAAAATGAACAACAATACACACCTTGGATACATTTTTGTTTGATTTGTAACGAGTGAGATTTTCACCTAGAACCCAAAGGGGGGAGTATTGGCACTATTCATGGAAAAATGTGAAAATTTAATTTTCTAAAAATGAAATAAATGCCTTCTAAACACCTCAAACATTCACTCTAAAAAAGAAGATTGTTGTTTTTCGCAATATTTTTAGAAATTTGGGCTCTTTTAGTAACATTAACGCTTTCTCTGAAGCAACTTTTATGCTCATTTCTTGTCCTTCAAGATTAATTCTGGGTTTTATTTTGTTTTTTTGATGAAAATGAACAACAATACACACCATGGAAACATTTTTGTTTGATTTGTGTTGAGTGAGATTTTCACGTAGAACCCAAAGGGGGGGTATTGGCACTTTTCATGGAAAAATGTGAAAAATTAAATTTTTTAAAAATAAATGAAATGCCTTCTAAACACCTCAAACATTCACTCTAAAACAGAAGATTGTTGTTTTTCGCAATATTTTTAGGAATTTGGGCTCTTTTAGTAACATTAACACCTGGGCTGAAGCATCTTTTATGATCTTTTATTGTCTTTCAGGTTTCATTCTGGGTTTTATTTTGTTTATTTTATGAAAATGAACAACAATACACATTTTGGATACATTTTTGTTTGATTTGTAACGAGTGAGATTTTCACCTAGAACCCAAAGGGGGGGGTATTGGCACTTTTCATGGAAAAATGTGAAAAATTAAATTTTCTAAAAATGAAATAAATGCCTTCTAAACACCTCAAACATTCACTCTATAACAGAATATTGTTGTTTTTCGCAATATTTTTAGAAATTTGGGCTCTTTTACTAACACAAACACTTGCGCTGAAGCAACTTTTATGCTCATTTCTTGTCTTTCAGGATTAATTCTGGGTTTTATTTTGTTTATTTTATGAAAATGAACAACAATACACACCATGGAAACATTTTTGTTTGATTTGCGTCAAGTGAGATTTTCACCTAGAACCCAAAGGGGGGGGTATTGGCACTTTTCATGGAAAAATGTGAAAAATTAAATTTTCAAAAAAAGAAATAAATGCCTTCTAAACACCTCAAACATTCACTCTAAAACAGAAGATTGTTGTTTTTTCGCAATATTTTTAGAAATTTGGGCTCTTTTAGTAACATTAACACTTTCTCTGAAGCAAATTTTATGCTCATTTCTTGTCCTTCAGGATTAATTCTGGGTTTTATTTTGTTTATTTGATGAAAATGAACAACAATACACACTATGGAAACATTTTTGTTTGATTTGTGTTGAGTGAGATTTTCACCTAGCACCCAAAGGGGGGGTATTGGCACTTTTCATGGAAAAATGTGAAAAATTAAATTTTCTAAAAATGAAATAAATGCCTTCAAAACACCTCAAACATTCACTCTAAAACAGAAGATTGTTGTTTTTCGCAATATTTTTATAAATTTGGGCTCTTTTAGTAACATTAACACTTTCTCTGAAGCAACTTTTATGCTCATTTCTTTTCCTTCAAGATTAATTCTGGGTTTTATTTTGTTTATTTGATGAAAATGAACAACAATACACACCATGGAAACATTTTTGTTTTGTTTGTGTTGAGTGAGATTTTCACCTAGAACCCAAAGGGGGGGGTATTGGCACTTTTCATGGAAAAATGTGAAAAATTAAATTTTCTAAAAATGAAATAAATGCCTTCTAAACACCTCAAACATTCACTCTAAAACAGAAGATTGTTGTTTTTCGCAATATTTTTATAAATTTGGGCTTTTTTAGTAATATTAACACTTTCTCTTAAGCAACTTTTATGCTCATTTCTTGTCCTTCAAGATTAATTCTGGGTTTTATTTTGTTTATTTTATGAAAATGAACAACAATACACACCATGGAAACATTTTTGTTTGATTTTGTCGAGTGAGATTTTCACCTAGAACCCAAAGGGGGGGTATTGGCACTTTTCATGGAAAAATGAGAAAAATTAAATTTTCTAAAAATGAAATAAATGCCTTCTAAACACCTCAAACATTCACTCTAAAAAAGAAGATTGTTGTTTTTCGCAATATTTTTAGAAATTTGGGCTCTTTTAGTAACATTAACACTTTCTCTGAAGCAACTTTTATGCTCATTTCTTGTCCTTCAAGATTAATTCTGGGTTTTATTTTGTTTTTTTGATGAAAATGAACAACAATACACACCATGGAAACATTTTTGTTTGATTTGTGTTGAGTGAGATTTTCACGTAGAACCCAAAGGGGGGGTATTGGCACTTTTCATGGAAAAATGTGAAAAATTAAATTTTTTAAAAATAAATGAAATGCCTTCTAAACACCTCAAACATTCACTCTAAAACAGAAGATTGTTGTTTTTCGCAATATTTTTAGGAATTTGGGCTCTTTTAGTAACATTAACACCTGGGCTGAAGCATCTTTTATGATCTTTTATTGTCTTTCAGGTTTCATTCTGGGTTTTATTTTGTTTATTTTATGAAAATGAACAACAATACACATTTTGGATACATTTTTGTTTGATTTGTAACGAGTGAGATTTTCACCTAGAACCCAAAGGGGGGGGTATTGGCACTTTTCATGGAAAAATGTGAAAAATTAAATTTTCTAAAAATGAAATAAATGCCTTCTAAACACCTCAAACATTCACTCTATAACAGAATATTGTTGTTTTTCGCAATATTTTTAGAAATTTGGGCTCTTTTACTAACACAAACACTTGCGCTGAAGCAACTTTTATGCTCATTTCTTGTCTTTCAGGATTAATTCTGGGTTTTATTTTGTTTATTTGATGAAAATGAACAACAATACACACCATGGAAACATTTTTGTTTGATTTGCGTCAAGTGAGATTTTCACCTAGAACCCAAAGGGGGGGGTATTGGCACTTTTCATGGAAAAATGTGAAAAATTAAATTTTCAAAAAAAGAAATAAATGCCTTCTAAACACCTCAAACATTCACTCTAAAACAGAAGATTGTTGTTTTTCGCAATATTTTTAGAAATTTGGGCTCTTTTAGTAACATTAACACTTTCTCTGAAGCAAATTTTATGCTCATTTCTTGTCCTTCAGGATTAATTCTGGGTTTTATTTTGTTTATTTGATGAAAATGAACAACAATACACACTATTGAAACATTTTTGTTTGATTTGTGTTGAGTGAGATTTTCACCTAGCACCCAAAGGGGGGGTATTGGCACTTTTCATGGAAAAATGTGAAAAATTAAATTTTCTAAAAATGAAATAAATGCCTTCAAAACACCTCAAACATTCACTCTAAAACAGAAGATTGTTGTTTTTCGCAATATTTTTATAAATTTGGGCTCTTTTAGTAACATTAACACTTTCTCTGAAGCAACTTTTATGCTCATTTCTTTTCCTTCAAGATTAATTCTGGGTTTTATTTTGTTTATTTGATGAAAATGAACAACAATACACACCATGGAAACATTTTTGTTTTGTTTGTGTTGAGTGAGATTTTCACCTAGAACCCAAAGGGGGGGTATTGGCACTTTTCATGGAAAAATGTGAAAAATTAAATTTTCTAAAAATGAAATAAATGCCTTCTAAACACCTCAAACATTCACTCTAAAACAGAAGATTGTTGTTTTTCGCAATATTTTTATAAATTTGGGCTTTTTTAGTAACATTAACACTTTCTCTTAAGCAACTTTTATGCTCATTTCTTGTCCTTCAAGATTAATTCTGGGTTTTATTTTGTTTATTTTATGAAAATGAACAACAATACACACCATGGAAACATTTTTGTTTGATTTTGTCGAGTGAGATTTTCACCTAGAACCCAAAGGGGGGGTATTGGCACTTTTCATGGAAAAATGTGAAAAATTAAATTTTCTAAAAATGAATGAAATGCCTTCTAAACACCTCAAACATTCACATTAAAACAGAAGATTGTTGTTTTTCGCAATATTTTTAGAAATTTGGGCTCTTTTAGTAACATTACCACACGGGCTGAAGCATCTTTTATGATCTTTTATTGTCTTTCAGGATTATTTCTGGGTTTTATTTTGTTTATTTGATGAAAATGAATAACAATACACACCATGGAAACATTTTTGTTTGATTTGCGTCAAGTGAGATTTTCACCTAGAACCCAAAGGGGGGGGTATTGGCACTTTTCATGGAAAAATGTGAAAAATTAAATTTTCCAAAATGAAATAAATGCCTTCTAAACACCTCAAACATTCACTCTAAAACAGAAGATTGTTGTTTTTCGCAATATTTTTAGAAATTAAGGCTCTTTTAGTAACATTAACACTTGCGCTGAAGCAACTTTTATGCTCATTTCTTGTCTTTCAGGGTTAACTCTGGGTTTTATTTTGTTTATTTGATGAAAATGAACAACAATACACACCATGGAAACATTTTTGTTTGATTTGTGTCGAGTGAGATTTTCACCTAGAACCCAAAGGGGGGGGTATTAAAACTTTTCATGGAAAAACGTGAAAAATTAAATTTTCTAAAAATGAAATAAATGCCTTCTAAACACCTCAAACATTCATTCTAAAACAGAAGATTGTTGTTTTTCGCAATATTTTTAGAAATTTGGGCTCTTTAAGTAACATTAACACTTTCTCTGAAGCAACTTTTATGCTCATTTCTTGTCCTTCAAGATTATTTCTGGGTTTTATTTTGTTTATTTGATGAAAATGAACAACAATACACACCATGGAAACATTTTTGTGTGATTTGTGTTGAGTGAGATTTTCACCTAGAACCCAAAGGGGGGGTATTGGCACTTTTCATGGAAAAATGTGAAAAAATAAATTTTCTATAAATGAATGAAATGCCTTCTAAACACCTCAAACATTCACTCTAAAACAGAAGATTGTTGTTTTTCGCAATATTTTTAGAAATTTAGGCTCTTTTAGTAACATTAACACTTGCGCTGAAGCATCTTTTATGATCTTTTATTGTCTTTCAGGATTCATTCTGGGTTTTATTTTGTTTATTTGATGAAAATGAACAACAATACACACCTTGGATACATTTTTGTTTGATTTGTAACGAGTGAGATTTTCACCTAGAACCCAAAGGGGGGAGTATTGGCACTTTTCATGGAAAAATGTGAAAAATTAAATTTTCTAAAAATGAAATAAATGCCTTCTAAACACCTCAAACATTCACTCTAAAAAAGAAGATTGTTGTTTTTCGCAATATTTTTAGAAATTTGGGCTCTTTTAGTAACATTAACACTTTCTCTGAAGCAACTTTAATGCTCATTTCTTGTCCTTCAAGATTAATTCTGGGTTTTATTTTGTTTTTTTGATGAAAATGAACAACAATACACACCATGGAAACATTTTTGTTTGATTTGTGTTGAGTGAGATTTTCACGTAGAACCCAAAGGGGGGGTATTGGCACTTTTCATGGAAAAATGTGAAAAATTAAATTTTCTAAAAATAAATGAAATTCCTTCTAAACACCTCAAACATTCACTCTAAAACAGAAGATTGTTGTTTTTCGCAATATTTTTAGGAATTTGGGCTCTTTTAGTAACATTAACACCTGGGCTGAAGCATCTTTTATGATCTTTTATTGTCTTTCAGGATTCATTCTGGGTTTTATTTTGTTTATTTAATGAAAATGAACAACATTACACACCTTGGATACATTTTTGTTTGATTTGTAACGAGTGAGATTTTCACCTAGAACCCAAAGGGGGGGGTATTGGCACTTTTCATGGAAAAATGTGAAAAATTAAATTTTCTAAAAATGAAATAAATGAATTCTAAACACCTCAAACATTCACTCAAAAACAGAATATTGTTGTTTTTCGCAATATTTTTAGCAATTTGGGCTCTTTTAGTAACATTAACATTTGAGCTGAAGCAACTTTCATGCTCATTTCTTGTCTTTCAGGATTAATTCTGGGTTTTATTTTGTTTATTTGATGAAAATGAACAACAATACACACCATGGAAACATTTTTGTTTGATTTGCGTCAAGTGAGATTTTCACCTAGAACCCAAAGGGGGGGGGGTATTGGCACTTTTCATGGAAAAATGTGAAGAATTAAATTTTCTAACAATGAAATAAATGCCTTCTAAACACTTCAAACATTCACTCTAAAACAGAAGATTGTTGTTTTTCGCAATATTTTTATAAATTTGGGCTCTTTTAGTAACATTAACACTTTCTCTGAAGCAACTTTTATGCTCATTTCTTGTCCTTCAAGATTAATTCTGGGTTTTATTTTGTTTATTTGGTGAAAATGATCAACAATACACACCTTGGATACATTTTTGTTTGATTTGTGTCGAGTGAGATTTTCACCTAGAACCCAAAGGGGGGGGTATTGGCACTTTTCATGGAAAAATGTGAAAAATCAAATTTTCTAAAAATGAAATAAATGCCTTCTAAACACCTCAAACATTCACTCTAAAACAGAAGATTGTTGTTTTTCGCAATATTTTTATAAATTTGGGCTCTTTTAGTAACATTAAACTTTCTCTGAAGCAACTTTTATGCTCATTTCTTGTCCTTCAAGATTAATTCTGGGTTTTATTTTGTTTATTTGATGAAAATGAACAACAATACACACCATGGAAACATTTTTGTTTTGTTTGTGTTGAGTGAGATTTTCACCTAGAACCCAAAGGGGGGAATTGGCACTTTTCATTGAAAAATGTGAAAATTTAAATTTTCTAAAAATGAAATAAATGCCTTCTAAACACCTCAAACATTCACTTTAAACAAAAGATTGATGTTTTTCGCAATATTTTTAGAAATTTGGGCTCTTTTAGTAACATAAACACCTGGGCTGAAGCATCTTTTATGATCATTTATTGTCTTTCAGGATAAATTCTGGGTTTTATTTTGTTTATTTGATGAAAATGAACAACAATACACACCTTGGATACATTTTTGTTTGATTTGTGTCGAGTGAGATTTTCACCTAGAACCCAAAGGGGATGTATTGGCACTTTTCATGGAAAAATGGGAAAAATTAAATTTTCTAAAATTGAAATAAATGCCTTCTAAACACCTCAAACATTCACTCTAAAACAGAAGATTGTTGTTTTTCGCAATATTTTTAGAAATTTGGGCTCTTTTAGTAACCTTAACACTTGGGCTGAAGCATCTTTTATGATCTTTTATTGCTTTCAGGGGTCATTCTGGGTTTTATTTTGTTTATTTGATGAAAATGAACAACAATACACACCATGGAAACATTTTTGTTTGATTTGTGTCGAGTGAGATTTTCACCTAGAACCCCAAGGGGGGTATTAACACTTTTCATGGAAAAATTTAAAAAATTAAACTTTCTAAAAATGAAATAAATGCCTTCTAAACACCTCAAACATTCACTCTAAAACAGAATATTGTTGTTTTTAGCAATATTTTTAGCAATTTGGGCTCTTTTAGTAACATTAACACTTGAGCTGAAGCAACTTTTATGCTCATTTCTTGTCTTTCAGGATTAATTCTGGGTTTTATTTTGTTTATTTGATGAAAATGAACAACAATACACACCATGGAAACATTTTTGTTTGATTTGCGTCAAGTGAGATTTTCACCTAGAACCCAAAGGGGGGGGTATTGGCACTTTTCATGGAAAAATGTGAAGAATTAAATTTTCTAAAAATGAAATAAATGCCTTCTAAACACTTCAAACATTCACTCTAAAACAGAAGATTGTTGTTTTTCGCAATATTTTTAGAAATTTGGGCTCTTTTAGTAACATTAACACTTGGGCTGAAGCATCTTTTATGATTTTTATTGTCTTTCAGGATTTATTCTGGGTTTTATTTTGTTTATTTGGTGAAAATGAACAACAATACACACCTTGGATACATTTTTGTTTGATTTGTGTCGAGTGAGATTTTCACCTAGAACCCAAAGGGGGGGTATTGGCACTTTTCATGGAAAAATGTGAAAAATTAAATTTTCTAAAAATGAAATAAATGCCTTCTAAACACCTCAAACATTCACTCTAAAACAGAAGATTGTTGTTTTTCGCAATATTTTTAGAAATTTGGGCTCTTTTAGTAACATTAACACTTTCTCTGAAGCAACTTTTATGCTCATTTCTTGTCCTTCAAGATTAATTCTGGGTTTTATTTTGTTTATTTGATGAAAATGAACAACAATACACACCATGGAAACATTTTTGTTTTGTTTGTGTTGAGTGAGATTTTCACCTAGAACCCAAAGGGGATGTATTGGCACTTTTCATGGAAAAATGTGAAAAATTAAATTTTCTAAAAATGAAATAAATGCCTTCTAAACACCTCAAACATTCACTCTAAAACAGAAGATTGATGTTTTTCGCAATATTTTTAGAAATTTGGGCTCTTTTAGTAACATAAACACCTGGGCTGAAGCATCTTTTATGATCATTTATTGTCTTTCAGGATACATTCTGGGTTTTATTTTGTTTATTTGATGAAAATGAACAACAATACACACCTTGGATACATTTTTGTTTGATTTGTGTCGAGTGAGATTTTCATCTAGAACCCAAAGGGGATGTATTGGCACTTTTCATGGAAAAATGTGAAAAATTAAATTTTCTAAAAATGAAATAAATGCCTTCTAAACACCTCAAACATTCACTCTAAAACAGAAGATTGTTGTTTTTCGCAATATTTTTAGAAATTTGGGCTCTTTTAGTAACATTAACACTTTCTCTGAAGCAACTTTTATGCTCATTTCTTGTCCTTCAAGATTAATTCTGGGTTTTATTTTGTTTATTTGATGAAAATGAACAACAATACACACGATGGAAAAATTTTTGTTTGATTTGTGTCGAGTGAGATTTTCACCTAGAACCCAAAGGGGGGGCAATTTTCTAAAAATGAAATAAATGCCTTCTAAACACCTCAAAGATTCACTCTATTGGCACTTTTCATGGAAAAATGTGAAAAATTAAATTTTCTAAAAATAAATGAAATGCCTTCTAAACATTTCAAACATTCACTCCAAAACAGAAGATTGTTGTTTTTCGCAATATTTTTAGAAATTTGGGCTCTTTTAGTAACATTAACACTTGCGCTGAAGCATCTTTTATGATCTTTTATTGTCTTTCAGGATTCATTCTGGGTTTTATTTTGTTTATTTGATGAAAATGAACAACAATACACACCTTGGATACATTTTTGTTTGATTTGTAACGAGTGAGATTTTCACCTAGAACCCAAAGGGGGGAGTATTGGCACTTTTCATGGAAAAATGTGAAAAATTAAATTTTCTAAAAATGAAATAAATGCCTTCTAAACACCTCAAACATTCACCCTAAAAAAGAAGATTGTTGTTTTTCGCAATATTTTTAGAAATTTGGGCTCTTTTAGTAACATTAACACTTTCTCTGAAGCAACTTTTATGCTCATTTCTTGTCCTTCAAGATTAATTCTGGGTTTTATTTTGTTTTTTTGATGAAAATGAACAACAATACACACCATGGAAACATTTTTGTTTGATTTGTGTTGAGTGAGATTTTCACGTAGAACCCAAAGGGGGGGTATTGGCACTTTTCATGGAAAAATGTGAAAAATTAAATTTTCTAAAAATAAATGAAATGCCTTCTAAACACCTCAAACATTCACTCTAAAACAGAAGATTGTTGTTTTTCGCAATATTTTTAGGAATTTGGGCTCTTTTAGTAACATTAACACCTGGGCTGAAGCATCTTTTATGATCTTTTATTGTCTTTCAGGATTCATTCTGGGTTTTATTTTGTTTATTTAATGAAAATGAACAACATTACACACCTTGGATACATTTTTGTTTGATTTGCGTCAAGTGAGATTTTCACCTAGAACCCAAAGGGGGGGGTATTGGCACTTTTCATGGAAAAATGTGAAAAATTAAATTTTCTAAAAATGAAATAAATGCCTTCTAAACACCTCAAACATTCACTCTAAAACAGAATATTGTTGTTTTTCGCAATATTTTTAGCAATTTGGGCTCTTTTAGTAACATTAACATTTGAGCTGAAGCAACTTTTATGCTCATTTCTTGTCTTTCAGGATTAATTCTGGGTTTTATTTTGTTTATTTGATGAAAATGAACAACAATACACACCATGGAAACATTTTTGTTTGATTTGCGTCAAGTGAGATTTTCACCTAGAACCCAAAGGGGGGGGGGTATTGGCACTTTTCATGGAAAAATGTGAAGAATTAAATTTTCTAACAATGAAATAAATGCCTTCTAAACACTTCAAACATTCACTCTAAAACAGAAGATTGTTGTTTTTCGCAATATTTTTATAAATTTGGGCTCTTTTAGTAACATTAACACTTTCTCTGAAGCAACTTTTATGCTCATTTCTTGTCCTTCAAGATTAATTCTGGGTTTTATTTTGTTTATTTGGTGAAAATGAACAACAATACACACCTTGGATACATTTTTGTTTGATTTGTGTCGAGTGAGATTTTCACCTAGAACCCAAAGGGGGGGGTATTGGCACTTTTCATGGAAAAATGTGAAAAATTAAATTTTCTAAAAATGAAATAAATGCCTTCTAAACACCTCAAACATTCACTCTAAAACAGAAGATTGTTGTTTTTCGCAATATTTTTATAAATTTGGGCTCTTTTAGTAACATTAACACTTTCTCTGAAGCAACTTTTATGCTCATTTCTTGTCCTTCAAGATTAATTCTGGGTTTTATTTTGTTTATTTGATGAAAATGAACAACAATACACACCATGGAAACATTTTTGTTTTGTTTGTGTTGAGTGAGATTTTCACCTAGAACCCAAAGGGGGGGTATTGGCACTTTTCATTGAAAAATGTGAAAATTTAAATTTTCTAAAAATGAAATAAATGCCTTCTAAACACCTCAAACATTCACTTTAAACAGAAGATTGATGTTTTTCGCAATATTTTTAGAAATTTGGGCTCTTTTAGTAACATAAACACCTGGGCTGAAGCATCTTATATGATCATTTATTGTCTTTCAGGATACATTCTGGGTTCTATTTCGTTTATTTGATGAAAATGAACAACAATACACACCTTGGATACATTTTTATTTGATTTGTGTCGAGTGAGATTTTCACCTAGAACCCAAAGGGGATGTATTGGCACTTTTCATGGAAAAATGTGAAAAATTAAATTTTCTAAAAATGAAAAAAATGCCTTCTATACACCTCAAACATTCACTCTTAAGCGGAAGATTGTTGTTTTTCGCAATATTTTTAGAAATTTGGGCTCTTTTAGTAACATTAACACTTTCGCTGAAGCATCTTTTATGCTCATTTCTTGTCTTTCGGGATTCATTCTGGGTTTTATTTTGTTTATTTGATGAAAATGAACAACAATACACACCATGGAAACATTTTTGTTTGATTTGTTATGAGTGAGATTTTCACCTAGAACCCAAAGGGGGGGGTATTGGCACTTTTCATGGAAAAATGTGAGGAATTAAATTTTCTAAAAATGAAATAAATGCCTTCTAAACACCTCAAACATTCACTCTAAAACAGAAGATTGTTGTTTTTCGCAATATTTTTAGAAATTTGGGCTCTTTTAGTAACATTAACACTTGGGCTGAAGCATCTTTTATGATCTTTTATTGTCTTTCAGGATTCATTCTGGGTTTTATTTTGTTTATTTGGTGAAAATGAACAACAATAAACACCTTGGATACATTTTTGTTTGATTTGTGTCGAGTGAGATTTTCACCTAGAACCCAAAGGGGGGGTATTGGCACTTTTCATGGAAAAATGTGAAAAATTAAATTTTCTAAAAATGAAATAAATGCCTTCTAAACACCTCAAACATTCACTCTAAAACAGAAGATTGTTGTTTTTCGCAATATTTTTATAAATTTGGGCTCTTTTAGTAACATTAACACTTTCTCTGAAGCAACTTTTATGCTCATTTCTTGTCCTTCAAGATTAATTCTGGGTTTTATTTTGTTTATTTGATGAAAATGAACAACAATACACACCATGGAAACATTTTTGTTTTGTTTGTGTTGAGTGAGATTTTCACCTAGAACCCAAAGGGGATGTATTGGCACTTTTCATGGAAAAATGTGAAAAATTAAATTTTCTAAAAATGAAATAAATGCCTTCTAAACACCTCAAACATTCACTCTAAAACAGAAGATTGATGTTTTTCGCAATATTTTTAGAAATTTGGGCTCTTTTAGTAACATAAACACCTGGGCTGAAGCATCTTTTATGATCATTTATTGTCTTTCAGGATACATTCTGGGTTTTATTTTGTTTATTTGATGAAAATGAACAACAATACACACCTTGGATACATTTTTGTTTGATTTGTGTCGAGTGAGATTTTCATCTAGAACCCAAAGGGGATGTATTGGCACTTTTCATGGAAAAATGTGAAAAATTAAATTTTCTAAAAATGAAATAAATGCCTTCTTAACACCTCAAACATTCACTCTAAAACAGAAGATTGTTGTTTTTCGCAATATTTTTAGAAATTTGGGCTCTTTTAGTAACATTAACACCTGGGCTGAAGCATTTTTTATGATCATTTATTGTCTTTCAGGAAACATTCTGGGTTTTATTTTGTTTATTTGATGAAAATGAACAACAATACACACCATGGAAACATTTTTGTTTGATTTGTTATGAGTGAGATTTTCACCTAGAACCCAAAGGGGGGGGTATTGGCACTTTTCATGGAAAAATGTGAAAAATTAAATTTTCTAAAAATGAAATAAATGCCTTCTAAACACCTCAAACATTCACTCTAAAACAGAAGATTGTTGTTTTTCGCAATATTTTTAGAAATTTGGGCTCTTTTAGTAACATTAACACTTGCGCTGAAGCAACTTTTATGCTCATTTCTTGTCTTTCAGGATTAACTATGGATTTTATTTTGTTTATTTGATGAAAATGAAAAACAATACACACCATGGAAAAATTTTTGTTTGATTTGTGTCGAGTGAGATTTTCACCTAGAACCCAAAGGGGGGGGAATTTTCTAAAAATGAAATAAATGCCTTCTAAACACCTCAAACATTCACTGTATTGGCACTTTTCATGGAAAAATGTGAAAAATTAAATTTTCTAAAAATAAATGAAATGCCTTCTAAACATTTCAAACATTCACTCCAAAACAGAAGATTGTTGTTTTTCGCAATATTTTTAGAAATTTGGGCTCTTTTAGTAACATTAACACTTGGGCTGAAGCATCTTTTATGATCTTTTATTGTCTTTCAGGATTCATTCTGGGTTTTATTTTGTTTATTTGATGAAAATGAACAACAATACACACCTTGGATACATTTTTGTTTCATTTGTGTCGAGTGAGATTTTCACCTAGAACACAAAGTGGGGGGTATTGGCACTTTTCATGGAAAAATGTGAAAAATTAAATTTTCTAAAAATGAAATAAATGCCTTCTAAACACCTCAAACATTCACTCTAAAACAGAAGATTGTTGTTTTTCGCAATATTTTTAGAAATTTGGGCTCTTTTAGTAACATTAACACTTTCGCTGAAGCAACTTTTATGCTCATTTCTTGTCTTTCAGGATTAATTCTGGGTTTTATTTTGTTTATTTGATGAAAATGGACAACAATACACACCATGGAAACATTTTTGTTTGATTTGCGTCAAGTGAGATTTTCACCTAGAACCCAAAGGGGGGGGGGGTATTGGCACTTTTCATGGAAAAATGTGAGGAATTAAATTTTCTAAAAATGAAATAAATGCCTTCTAAACACTTCAAACATTCACTCTAAAACAGAAGATTGTTGTTTTTCGCAATATTTTTAGAAATTTGGGCTCTTTTAGTAACATTAACACTTGGGCTGAAGCATCTTTTATGATCTTTTATTGTCTTTCAGGATTCATTCTGGGTTTTATTTTGTTTATTTGGTGAAAATGAACAACAATAAACACCTTGGATACATTTTTGTTTGATTTGTGTCGAGTGAGATTTTCACCTAGAACCCAAAGGGGGGGTATTGGCACTTTTCATGGAAAAATGTGAAAAATTAAATTTTCTAAAAATGAAATAAATGCCTTCTAAACACCTCAAACATTCACTCTAAAACAGAAGATTGTTGTTTTTCGCAATATTTTTATAAATTTGGGCTCTTTTAGTAACATTAACACTTTCTCTGAAGCAACTTTTATGCTCATTTCTTGTCCTTCAAGATTAATTCTGGGTTTTATTTTGTTTATTTGATGAAAATGAACAACAATACACACCATGGAAACATTTTTGTTTTGTTTGTGTTGAGTGAGATTTTCACCTAGAACCCAAAGGGGATGTATTGGCACTTTTCATGGAAAAATGTGAAAAATTAAATTTTCTAAAAATGAAATAAATGCCTTCTAAACACCTCAAACATTCACTCTAAAACAGAAGATTGATGTTTTTCGCAATATTTTTAGAAATTTGGGCTCTTTTAGTAACATAAACACCTGGGCTGAAGCATCTTTTATGATCATTTATTGTCTTTCAGGATACATTCTGGGTTTTATTTTGTTTATTTGATGAAAATGAACAACAATACACACCTTGGATACATTTTTGTTTGATTTGTGTCGAGTGAGATTTTCATCTAGAACCCAAAGGGGATGTATTGGCACTTTTCATGGAAAAATGTGAAAAATTAAATTTTCTAAAAATGAAATAAATGCCTTCTTAACACCTCAAACATTCACTCTAAAACAGAAGATTGTTGTTTTTCGCAATATTTTTAGAAATTTGGGCTCTTTTAGTAACATTAACACCTGGGCTGAAGCATTTTTTATGATCATTTATTGTCTTTCAGGAAACATTCTGGGTTTTATTTTGTTTATTTGATGAAAATGAACAACAATACACACCATGGAAACATTTTTGTTTGATTTGTTATGAGTGAGATTTTCACCTAGAACCCAAAGGGGGGGGTATTGGCACTTTTCATGGAAAAATGTGAAAAATTAAATTTTCTAAAAATGAAATAAATGCCTTCTAAACACCTCAAACATTCACTCTAAAACAGAAGATTGTTGTTTTTCGCAATATTTTTAGAAATTTGGGCTCTTTTAGTAACATTAACACTTGCGCTGAAGCAACTTTTATGCTCATTTCTTGTCTTTCAGGATTAACTCTGGATTTTATTTTGTTTATTTGATGAAAATGAAAAACAATACACACCTTGGATACATTTTTGTTTGATTTGTGTCGAGTGAGATTTTCACCTAGAACCCAAAGGGGGGTATTAACACTTTTCATGGAAAAATGTAAAAAATTAAATTTTCTAAAAATGAAATTAATGCCTTCTAAATACCTCAAACATTCACTCTAAAACAGAAGATTGTTGTTTTTCGCAATATTTTTAGAAATTTGGGCTCTTTTAGTAACATTAACACTTTCTCTGAAGCAACTTTTATGCTCATTTCTTGACCTTCAAGATTAATTCTGGGTTTTATTTTGTTTATTTGATGAAAATGAACAACAATACACACCATGGAAAAATTTTTGTTTGATTTGTGTCGAGTGAGATTTTCACCTAGAACCCAAAGGGGGGGGAATTTTCTAAAAATGAAATAAATGCCTTCTAAACACCTCAAACATTCACTGTATTGGCACTTTTCATGGAAAAATGTGAAAAATTAAATTTTCTAAAAATAAATGAAATGCCTTCTAAACATTTCAAACATTCACTCCAAAACAGAAGATTGTTGTTTTTCGCAATATTTTTAGAAATTTGGGCTCTTTTAGTAACATTAACACTTGGGCTGAAGCATCTTTTATGATCTTTTATTGTCTTTCAGGATTCATTCTGGGTTTTATTTTGTTTATTTGATGAAAATGAACAACAATACACACCTTGGATACATTTTTGTTTCATTTGTGTCGAGTGAGATTTTCACCTAGAACACAAAGTGGGGGGTATTGGCACTTTTCATGGAAAAATGTGAAAAATTAAATTTTCTAAAAATGAAATAAATGCCTTCTAAACACCTCAAACATTCACTCTAAAACAGAAGATTGTTGTTTTTCGCAATATTTTTAGAAATTTGGGCTCTTTTAGTAACATTAACACTTTCGCTGAAGCAACTTTTATGCTCATTTCTTGTCTTTCAAGATTAATTCTGGGTTTTATTTTGTTTATTTTATGAAAATGAACAACAATACACACCATGGAAACATTTTTGTTTGATTTGTGTCGAGTGAGATTTTCACCTAGAACCCAAAGGGGGGGTTGGCACTTTTCATGGAAAAATGTGAAAAATTAAATTTTCTAAAAATGAAATAAATGCCTTCTAAACACCTCAAACATTCACTCTAAAACAGAAGATTGTTTGTTTTCGCAATATTTTTATAAATTTGGGCTTTTTTAGTAACATAAACACTTTCTCTGAAGCAACTTTTATGCTCATTTCTTGTCCTTCAAGATTAATTCTGGGTTTTATTTTGTTTATTTTATGAAAATGAACAACAATACACACCATGGAAACATTTTTGTTTGATTTGTGTCGAGAGAGATTTTCACCTAGAACCCAAAGGGGGGGTATTGGCACTTTTCATGGAAAAATGTGAAAAATTAAATTTTCTAAAAATGAATGAAATGCCTTCTAAACACCTCAAACATTCACTCTAAAACAGAAGATTGTTGTTTTTCGCAATATTTTTAGAAATTTGGGCTCTTTTAGTAACATTAACACCTGGGCTGAAGCATCTTTTATGATCTTTTATTGTCTTTCAGGATTCATTCTGGGTTTTATTTTGTTTATTTGATGAAAATGAACAACAATACACACCTTGGATACATTTTTGTTTGATTTGTAACGAGTGAGATTTTCACCTAGAACCCAAAGGGGGGGGGGTATTGGCACTTTTCATGGAAAAATGTGAAAAATTAAATTTTCTAAAAATGAAATAAATGCCTTCTGAACACCTCAAACATTCACTCTAAAAAAGAAGATTGTTGTTTTTCGCAATATTTTTAGAAATTTGGGCTCTTTTAGTAACATTAACACCTGGGCTGAAGCATCTTTTATGATCTTTTATTGTCTTTCAGGATTATTTCTGGGTTTTATTTTGTTTATTTGATGAAAATGAACAACAATACACACCTTGGATACATTTTTGTTTGATTTGTAACGAGTGAGATTTTCACCTAGAACCCAAAGGGGGGGGGGTATTGGCACTTTTCATGGAAAAATGTGAAAAATTAAATTTTCTAAAAATGAAATAAATGCCTTCTGAACACCTCAAACATTCACTCTAAAAAAGAAGATTGTTGTTTTTCGCAATATTTTTAGAAATTTGGGCTCTTTTAGTAACATTAACACTTGCGCTGAAGCATCTTTTATGATCTTTTATTGTCTTTCAGGATTAACTCTGGGTTTTATTTTGTTTATTTGATGAAAATGAACAACAATACACACCATGGAAACATTTTTGTTTGATTTGCGTCAAGTGAGATTTTCACCTAGACCCCAAAGGGGGGGGTATTAACACTTTTCATGGAAAAATGTGAAAAATAAAATTTTCTAAAAATGAAATAAATGCCTTCTAAACACCTCAAACATTCACTGTAAAACAGAAGATTGTTGTTTTTCGCAATATTTTTAGAAATTTGGGCTCTTTTAGTAACATTAACACTTTCTCAGAAGCAACTTTTATGCTCATTTCTTGTCCTTCAAGATTAATTCTGGGTTTTATTTTGTTTATTTGATGAAAATGAACAACAATACACACCATGGAAACATTTTTGCTTGATTTGTGTTGAGTGAGATTTTCACCTAGAACCCAAAGGGGGGGTATTGGCACTTTTCATGGAAAAATGTGAAAAAATAAATTTTCTAAAAATGAATAAAATGCCTTCTAAACACCTCAAACATTCACTCTAAAACAGAAGATTGTGGTTTTTCGCAATATTTTTAGGAATTTGGGCTCTTTTAGTAACATTAACACCTGGGCTGAAGCATCTTTTATGATCTTTTATTGTCTTTCAGGATTCATTCTGGGTTTTATTTTGTTTATTTGATGAAAATGAACAACAATACACACCTTGGATACATTTTTTTTTGATTTGTGTCGAGTGAGATTTTCACCTAGAACCCAAAGGGGGGGGGGGTATTGGCACTTTTCATGGAAAAATGTGAAAAATTAAATTTTCTAAAAATGAAATAAATGCCTTCTAAACACCTCAAACATTCACTCTAAAACAGAAGATTGTTGTTTTTCGCAATATTTTTATAAATTTGGGCTCTTTTAGTAACATTAACACTTTCTCTGAAGCAACTTTTATGCTCATTTCTTGTCCTTCAAGATTAATTCTGGGTTTTATTTTGTTTATTTGATGAAAATGAACAACAATACACACCACGGAAACAGTTTTGTTTTGTTTGTGTTGAGTGAGATTTTCACCTAGAACCCAAAGGGGGGGTATTGGCACTTTTCATTGAATAATGTGAAAATTTAAATTTTCTAAAAATGAAATAAATGCCTTCTAAACACCTCAAACATTCACTTTAAACAGAAGATTGATGTTTTTCGCAATATTTTTAGAAATTTGGGCTCTTTTAGTAACATTAACACCTGGGCTGAAGCATCTTTTATGATCATTTATTGTCTTTCAGGATACATTCTGGGTTTTATTTTGTTTATTTGATGAAAATGAACAACAATACACACCTTGGATACATTTTTGTTTGATTTGTTTCGAGTGAGATTTTCACCTAGAACCCAAAGGGGATGTATTGGCACTTTTCATGGAAAAATGTGAAAAATTAAATTTTCTAAAAATGAAATAAATGCCTTCTAAACACCTCAAACATTCACTCTAAAACAGAAGATTGTTGTTTTTCGCAATATTTTTAGGAATTTGGGCTTTTTTAGTAACATTAACACCTGGGCTGAAGCATTTTTTATGATCATTTATTGTCTTTCAGGAAACATTCTGGGTTTTATTTTGTTTATTTGATGAAAATGAACAACAATACACACCATGGAAACATTTTTGTTTGATTTGTTATGAGTGAGATTTTCACCTAGAACCCAAAGGGGGGGGTATTGGCACTTTTCATGGAAAAATGTGAAAAATTAAATTTTCTAAAAATGAAATAAATGCCTTCTAAACACCTCAAACATTCTCTCTAAAACAGAAGATTGTTGTTTTTCGCAATATTTTTAGAAATTTGGGCTCATTTAGTAACATTAACACTTGCGCTGAAGCAACTTTTATGCTCATTTCTTGTCTTTCAGGATTAACTCTGGGTTTTATTTTGTTTATTTGATGAAAATGAACAACAATACACACCATGGAACAATTTTTGTTTGATTTGCGTCAAAAGAGATTTTCATCTAGAACCCAAAGGGGGGGGTATGGGCACTTTTCATGGAAAAATGTGAAAAATTAAATTTTCTAAAAATGAAATAAATGCCTTCTAAACACCTCAAACATTCACTCTAAAACAGAAGATTGTTGTTTTTCGCAATATTTTTAGAAATTTGGGCTCTTTTAGTAACATTAACACTTGCGCTGAAGCAACTTTTATGCTCATTTCTTGTCTTTAAGGATTAACTCTGGGTTTTATTTTGTTTATTTGATGAAAATGAACAACAATACACACCTTGGAAACATTTTTGTTTGATTTGTGTCGAGTGAAATTTTCACCAAGAACCCAAAGGGGGGGTATTGGCACTTTTCATGGAAAAATGTGAAAAATTAAATTTTCTAAAAATGAAATAAATTCCTTCTAAACACCTCAAACATTCACTCTAAAACAGAAGATTGTTGTTTTTCGCAATATTTTTATAAATTTGGGCTCTTTTAGTAACATTAACACTTTCTCTGAAGCAACTTTTATGCTCATTTCTTGCCCTTCAAGATTAATTCTGGGTTTTATTTTGTTTATTTGATGAAAATGAACAACAATACACACCATGGAAACATTTTTGTTTTGTTTGTGTTGAGTGAGATTTTCACCTAGAACCCAAAGGGGATGTATTGGCACTTTTCATGGAAAAATGTGAAAAATTAAATTTTCTTAAATTAAATAAATGCCTTCTAAACACCTCAAACATTCACTCTAAAACAGAAGATTGTTGTTTTTCGCAATATTTTTATAAATTTGGGCTCTTTTAGTAACATTAACACTTTCTCTGAAGCAACTTTTATGCTCATTTCTTGTCCTTCAAGATTAATTCTGGGTTTTATTTTGTTTATTTGATGAAAATGAACAACAATACACACCTTAAATACATTTTTGTTTGATTTGTGTCGAGTGAAATTTTCACCTAGAACCCAAAGGGGATGTATTGGCACTTTTCATGGAAAAATGTGAAAAATTAAATTTTCTAAAAATGAAATAAATGCCTTCTAAACACCTCAAACATTCACTCTAAAACAGAAGATTGTTGTTTTTCGCAATATTTTTAGGAATTTGGGCTTTTTTAGTAACATTAACACCTGGGCTGAAGCATTTTTTATGATCATTTATTGTCTTTCAGGAAACATTCTGGGTTTTATTTTGTTTATTTGATGAAAATGAACAACAATACACACCATGGAAACATTTTTGTTTGATTTGTTATGAGTGAGATTTTCACCTAGAACCCAAAGGGGGGGGTATTGGCACTTTTCATGGAAAAATGTGAAAAATTAAATTTTCTAAAAATGAAATAAATGCCTTCTAAACACCTCAAACATTCTCTCTAAAACAGAAGATTGTTGTTTTTCGCAATATTTTTAGAAATTTGGGCTCATTTAGTAACATTAACACTTGCGCTGAAGCAACTTTTATGCTCATTTCTTGTCTTTCAGGATTAACTCTGGGTTTTATTTTGTTTATTTGATGAAAATAAACAACAATACACACCATGGAACAATTTTTGTTTGATTTGCGTCAAAAGAGATTTTCATCTAGAACCCAAAGGGGGGGGTATGGGCACTTTTCATGGAAAAATGTGAAAAATTAAATTTTCTAAAAATGAAATAAATGCCTTCTAAACACCTCAAACATTCACTCTAAAACAGAAGATTGTTGTTTTTCGCAATATTTTTAGAAATTTGGGCTCTTTTAGTAACATTAACACTTGCGCTGAAGCAACTTTTATGCTCATTTCTTGTCTTTCAGGATTAACTCTGGGTTTTATTTTGTTTATTTGATGAAAATGAAGAAAAATACACACCTTGGAAACATTTTTGTTTGATTTGCGTAAAGTGAGATTTTCACCTAGAACCCAAAGGGGGGGGGGGGTATTAACACTTTTCATGGAAAATTGTGAAAAATTCAATTTTCTAAAAATGAAATAAATGCCTTCTAAACACCTCAAACATTCACTCTAAAACAGAAGATTGTTGTTTTTCGCAATATTTTTAGAAATTTGGGCTCTTTTAGTAACATTAACACTTTCTCTGAAGCAACTTTTATGCTCATTTCTTAACCTTCAAGATTAATTCTGGGATTTATTTTGTTTATTTGATGAAAATGAACAACAATACACACCATGGAAACATTTTTGTTTGATTTGTGTTGAGTGAGATTTTCACCTAGAACCCAAAGGGGGGGTATTGGCACTTTTCATGGAAAAATGTGAAAAATTAAATTTTCTAAAAATGAATGAAATGCCTTCTAAACACCTCAAACATTCACTCTTAAACAGAAGATTGTTGTTTTTCGCAATATTTTTAGGAATTTGGGCTCTTTTGGTAACATTAACACCTGGGCTGAAGCATCTTTTATGATCTTTTATCGTCTTTCAGGATTCATTCTGGGTTTTATTTTGTTTATTTGATGAAAATGAACAACAATACACACCTTGGATACATTTTTGTTTGATTTGTAACGAGTGAGATTTTCACCTAGAACCCAAAGGGGGTATTGGCACTTTTCATGGAAAAATGTAAAAAATTAAATTTTCTAAAAATGAAATAAATGCCTTCTAAACACCTCAAACATTCACTCAAAAACAGAAGATTGTTGTTTTTCGCAATATTTTAGAAATTTGGGCTCTTTTAGTAAAATTAACACTTTCGCTGAAGCATCTTTTATGCTCATTTCATGTCTTTCAGGATTAATTCTGGGTTTTATTTTGTATATTTGTTGAAAATGAACAACAACACACACCATGCAAACATTTTTGTTTGATTTGTGTCCAGTGAGATTTTCACCTAGAACCCAAAGGGGGGGGCATTGGCACTTTTCATGGAAAAATGTGAAAAATTAAATTTTCTAAAAATGAAATAAATGCCTTCTAAACACCTCAAACATTCACTCTAAAACAGAAGATTGTTGTTTTTCGCAATATTTTTAGAAATTTGGGCTCTTTTAGTAACATTAACACTTGCGCTGAAGCATCTTTTATGCTCATTTCTTGTCTTTCAGGATTAATTCTGTGTTTTATTTTGTTTATTTGATGAAAATGAACAACAATACACACCATGGAAACATTTTTGTTTGATTTGTGTCGAGTGAGATTTTCACCTAGAACCCAAAGGGAGTGTATTGGCACTTTTCATGGAAAAATGTAAAAAATTAAATTTTCTAAAAATGAAATAAATGCCTTCTAAACACCTCAAACATTCATTCTAAAAAAGAAGATTGTTGTTTTTCGCAATATTTTTAGAAATTTGGGCTCTTTTAGTAACATTAACACCTGGGCTGAAGCATCTTTTATGATCATTTATTGTCTTTCAGGACACATTCTGGGTTTTATTTTGTTTATTTGATGAAAATGAACAACAATACACACCGTGGATACATTTTTGTTTGATTTTTGTCGAGTGAGATTTTCACCTAGAACCCAAAGGGGGGGGTATTGGCACTTTTCATGGAAAAATGTGAAAAATTAAATTTTCTAAAAATGAAATAAATGCCTTCTAAACACCTCAAACATTCACTCTAAAACAGAAGATTGTTGTTTTTCGCAATATTTTTAGAAATTTCGGCTCCTTTAGTAACATTAACACTTGGGCTGAAGCATCTTTTATGATCTTTTATTGTCTTTCAGGATTCATTCTGGGTTTTATTTTGTTTATTTGATGAAAATGAACAACAATACACAACTTGGATACATTTTTGTTTAATTTGTGTCGAGTGAGATTTTCACCTAGAACCCAAAGGGTATTGGCACTTTTCATGGAAAAATGTGAAAAATTAAATTTTCTAAAAATGAAATAAATGCCTTCTAAACACCTCAAACATTCACTCTAAAACAGATGATTGTTGTTTTTCGCAATATTTTAGAAATTTGGGCTCTTTTAGTAAAATTAACACTTTCGCTGAAGCATCTTTTATGCTCATTTCATGTCTTTCAGGATTAATTCTGGGTTTTATTTTGTATATTTGTTGAAAATGAACAACAACACACACCATGCAAACATTTTTGTTTGATTTGTGTCCAGTGAGATTTTCACCTAGAACCCAAAGGGGGGGGCATTGGCACTTTTCATGGAAAAATGTGAAAAATTAAATTTTCTAAAAATGAAATAAATGCCTTCTAAACACCTCAAACATTCACTCTAAAACAGAAGATTGTTGTTTTACGCAATATTTTTAGAAATTTGGGCTCGTTTAGTAACATTAACACTTGCGCTGAAGCATCTTTTATGCTCATTTCTTGTCTTTCAGGATTAATTCTGTGTTTTATTTTGTTTATTTGATGAAAATGAACAACAATACACACCATGGAAACATTTTTGTTTGATTTGTGTCGAGTGAGATTTTCACCTAGAACCCAAAGGGAGTGTATTGGCACTTTTCATGGAAAAATGTAAAAAACTAAATTTTCTAAAAATGAAATAAATGCCTTCTAAACACCAAAAAATTCACTCTAAAAAAGAAGATTGTTGTTTTTCGCAATATTTTTAGAAATTTGGGCTCTTTTAGTAACCTTAACACTTTCGCTGAAGCAACTTTTATGCTCATTTCTTGTCCTTCAAGATTAATTCTGGGTTTTATTTTGTATATTTGTTGAAAATGAACAACAATACACACCATGCAAACATTTTTGTTTGATTTGTGTCCAGTGAGATTTTCACCTAGAACCCAAAGGGGGGGTATTGGAACTATTCATGGAAAAATGTAAAAAATTATATTTTCTAAAAATGAAATAAATGCCTTCTAAACACCTCAAACATTCACTCTAAAACAGAAGATTGTTGTTTTTCGCAATATTTTTAGAAATTTGGGCTCTTTTAGTAACATTAACACTTTCTCTGAAGCAACTTTTATGCTCATTTCTTGTCCTTCAAGATTAATTCTGGGTGTTATTTTGTTTATTTGATGAAAATGAAAAACAATACACACCATGGAAACATATTTGTTTGATTTGTGTCGAGTGAGATTTTCACCTAGAACCCAAAGGGGGGGGGTATTGGCACTTTTCATGGAAAAATGTGAAAAGTTAAATTTTCTAAAAATGAAATAAATGCCTTCTAAACACCTCAAACATTCACTCTAAATCAGAAGATTGTTGTTTTTCGCAATATTTTTAGAAATTTGGGATCTTTTAGTAACATTAACACTTTCTCTGAAGCATCATTTATGCTAATTTCTTGTCTTTCAGGATTAATTCTGGGTTTTATTTTGTTTATTTGATGAAAATAAACAACAATACACACCATGGAAACATTTTTGTTTGATGTGTGTCGAGTGAGATTTTCACCTAGAACCCAAAGGGGGGTATTGGCACTTTTCATGGAAAAATGTAAAAATTAAATTTTCTAAAAATGAAATAAATGCCTTCTAAACACCTCAAACATTCACTCTAAAACAGAAGATTGTTGTTTTTCGCAATATTTTTAGAAATTTGGGCTGTTTTAGTAAAATTAACACTTGCGCTGAAGCATCTTTTATGCTCATTTCATGTCTTTCAGGATTAATTCTGGGTTTTATTTTGTCTATTTGATGAAAATGAACAACAATAAACGCCATGGAAACATTTTTGTTTGATTTGTGTCAAGTGAGATTTTCACTTAGAACCCAAAGGGAGGGGTATTGGCACTTTTCATGGAAAAATGTGAAAAATTAAATTTTCTAAAAATGAAATAAATGCCTTCTAAACACCTCAAACATTCACTCTAAAACAGAAGATTGTTGTTTTTCGCAATATTTTTAGAAATTTCGGCTCTTTTAGTAACATTAACACTTTGGCTGAAGCATCTTTTATGATCTTTTATTGTCTTTCAGGATTCATTCTGGGTTTTATTTTGTTTATTTGATGAAAATGAACAACAACACACACCTTGGATACATTTTTGTTTGATTTGTGTCGAGTGAGATTTTCACCTAGAACACAAAGGGTATTGGCACTGTTCATGGAAAAATGTGAAAAATTAAATTTTCTAAAAATGAAATAAATGCCTTCTAAACACCTCAATCATTCACTCTAAAACAGAAGATTGTTGTTTTTCGCAATATTTTTAGAAATTTCGGCTCTTTTAGTAACATTAACACTTGGGCTGAAGCATCTTTTATGCTCATTTCTTTCTTTCAAGATTAATTCTGGGTTTTATTTTGTTTATTTGATGAAAATGAACAACAATACATACCATGGAAACATTTTTGTTTGATATGTGTCGAGTGAGATTTTCACCTAGAACCCAAAGGGGGGGGTATTGGCACTTTTCATGGAAAAAAGTGAAAAATTAAATTTTCCAAAAAATGAAATAAATGTCTTCTAAACACCTCAAACATTCACTCTAAAACAGAAGATTGTTGTTTTTCGTATATTTTTAGAAATTTGGGCTCTTTTAGTAAAATTAACACTTTCACTGAAGCAACTTTTATGCTCATTTCTTGTCTTTCAAGATTAATTCTGGGTTTTATTTTGTTTATTTGATGCAAATGAACAACAATATACACTTTGGATACATTTTTGTTTGATTTGTATCGAGTGAGATTTTCACCTAGAACCCAAAGGGGGGGGGGTATTGGCACTTTTCATGGAAAAATGTGAAGAATTAAATTTTCTAAAAATGAAATAAATGCCTTCTAAACACCTCAAACATTCACTCTTAAACAGAAGATTGTTGTTTTTCGCAATATTTTTAGAAATTTGGGCTCTTTAAGTAACATTAACACCTGGGCTGAAGCATCTTTTATGATCATTTATTGTCTTTCAGGACACATTCTGGGTTTTATTTTGTTTATTTGATGAAAATGAACAACAATACACACCTTGGATACATTTTTGTTTGATTTGTGTCGAGTGAGATTTTCACCTAGAACCCAAAGGGTATTGGCACTTTTCATGGAAAAATGTGAAAAATTAAATTTTCTAAAAATGAAATAAATGCCTTCTAAACACCTCAAACATTCACTCTAAAACAGAAGATTGTTGTTTTTCGCAATATTTTTAGAAATTTGGGCTCTTTTAGTAACATTAACACTTTCTCTGAAGCAACTTTTATGCTCATTTCATGTCTTTCAGGATTAATTCTGTGTTTTATTTTGTTTATTTGATGAAAATGAACAACAATACACACCATGGAAACATATTTGTTTGATTTGTGTCAAGTGAGATTTTCACGTAGAACCCAAAGGGGGGGGTATTGGCACTTTTCATGGAAAAATGTGAAAAGTTAAATTTTCTAAAAATGAAATAAATGCCTTCTAAACACCTCAAACATTTACTCTAAAACAGAAGATTGTTGTTTTTCGCAATATTTTTAGAAATTTGCGATATTTTAGTAACATTAAACTTTTCTCTGAAGCATCATTTATGCTAATTTCTTGTCTTTCAGGATTAATTCTGGGTTTTATTTTGTTTATTTGATGAAAATAAACAACAATACACACCATGGAAACATTTTTGTTTGATTTGTGTCGAGTGAGATTTTCACCTAGAACCCAAAGGGGGGTATTGGCACTTTTCATGGAAAAATGTAAAAATTAAATTTTCTAAAAATGAAATAAATGCCTTCTAAACACCTCAAACATTCACTCTAAAAAAAAGATTGTTGTTTTTCGCAATGTTTTTAGAAATTTGGGCTCTTTTAGTAAAATTAACACTTGCGCTGAAGCATCTTTTATGCTCATTTCATGTCTTTCAGGATTAATTCTGGGTTTTATTTTATTTATTTGATGAAAATGAACAACAATACACACCTTGGATACATTTTTGTTTGATTTGTGTCGAGTGAGATTTTCACCTAGAACCCAAAGGGGGGGGTATTGGCACTTTTCATGGAAAAATGTGAAAAATTAAATTTTCTAAAAATGAAATAAATGCCTCGTAAACACCTCAAACATTCACTCTAAAACAGAAGATTGTTGTTTTTCGCAATATTTATAGAAATTTGGGCTCTTTTAGTAACATTAACACCTGGGCTGAAGCATCTTTTATGATCATTTATTGTCTTTCAGGACACATTCTTGGTTTTATTTTGTTTATTTGATGAAAATGAACAACAATACACACCTTGGATACATTTTTGTTTGATTTGTGTCGAGTGAGATTTTCACCTAGATCCCAAAGGGGGGGTATTGGCACTTTTCATGGAAAAATGTGAAAAATTAAATTTTCTAAAAATGAAATAAATGCCTTCTAAACCCCTCAAACATTCACTCTAAAACAGAAGATTGTTGTTTTTCGCAATATTTTTATAAATTTGGGCATTTTTAGTAACATTAACACTTTCTCTGAAGCAACTTTTATGCTCATTTCTTGTCCTTCAAGATTAATTCTGGGTTTTATTTTGTTTATTTGATGAAAATGAACAACAATACACACCATGGAAACATTTTTGTTTTTGATTTGTGTTGAGTGAGATTTTCACCTAGAACCCAAAGGGGGGGTATTGGCACTTTTCATGGAAAAATGTGAAAAATTAAATTTTCTAAAAATGAATGAAATGCCTTCTAAACACCTCAAACATTCACTCTAAAACAGGAGATTGTTGTTTTTCGCAATATTTTTAGGAATTTGGGCACTTTTAGTAACATTAACACTTGGGCTGAAGCATCTTTTATGATCTTTTATTGTCTTTCAGGATTCATTCTGGGTTTTATTTTGTTTATTTGATGCAAATGAACAACAATATACACTTTGGATACATTTTTGTTTGATTTGTATCGAGTGAGATTTTCACCTAGAACCCAAAGGGGGGGGGGTATTGGCACTTTTCATGGAAAAATGTGAAGAATTAAATTTTCTAAAAATGAAATAAATGCCTTCTAAACACCTCAAACATTCCCTCTCAAACAGAAGATTGTTGTTTTTCGCAATATTTTTAGAAATTTGGGCTCTTTTAATAACATTAACACTTGGGCTGAAGCATCTTTTATGATCTTTTATTGTCTTTCAGGATTCATTCTGGGTTTTATTTTGTTTATTTGATGAAAATGAACAACAATACACACCTTGGATACATTTTTGTTTGATTTGTTACGAGTGAGATTTTCACCTAGAACCCAAAGGGGGGGGTATTGGCACTTTTCATGGAAAAATGTGAAAAATTAAATTTTCTAAAAATGAAATAAATGCCTTCTAAACACCTAAACTATTCACTCTAAAACAGAAGATTGTGGTTTTTCGCAATATTTTTAGAAATTTGGGCTCTTTTAGTAACATTAACACTTACGCTGGAGCAACTTTTATGCTCATTTCTTGTCTTTCAGGATTAACTCTGGGTTTTATTTTGTTTATTTGATGAAAATGAACAACAATACACACCATGGAAACATTTTTGTTTGATTTGCGTCAAGTGAGATTTTCACGTAGAACCCAAAGGGGGGTATTGGCACTTTTCATGGAAAAATGTGAAAAATTAAATTTTCTAAAAATGAAATAAATGCCTTCTAAACACCTCAAACATTCACTCTAAAACAGAAGATTGTTGTTTTTCGCAATATTTTTAGAAATTTGGGCTCTTGTAGTAACATTAACACCTGGGCTGAAGCATCTTTTATGATCATTTATTGTCTTTCAGGATACATTCTGGGTTTTATTTTGTTTATTTGATGATAATGAACAACAATACACACCTTGGATACATTTTTGTTTGATTTGTGTCGAGCGAGATTTTCACCTAGAACCCAAAGGGGGGGGTATTGGCAATTTTCATGGAAAAATGTGAAAAATTAAATTTTCTAAAAATGAAATAAATGCCTTCTAAACACCTCAAACATTCACTCTAAAACAGATGATTGTTGTTTTTCGCAATATTTGTAGAAATTTGGGCTCTTTTAGTAACATTAACACCTGGGCTGAAGCATCTTTTATGATCATTTATTGTCTTTCAGGATACATTCTGGGTTTTATTTTGTTTATTTGATGAAAATGAAAAACAATGCACACCTTGGATACATTTTTGTTTGATTTGTGTCGAGTGAAATTTTCACCTAGAACCCAAAGGGGGGGTATTGGAACTTTTCATGGAAAAATGTGAAAAATTAAATTTTCTAAAAATGAAATAAATGTCTTCTAAACACCTCAAACATTCACTCTAAAACAGAAGATTGTAGTTTTTCGCAATATTTTTAGAAATTTGGGCTCTTTCAGTAACATTAACACTTTCTCTGAAGCAACTTTTATGCTCATTTCTTGTCCTTCAAGATTAATTCTTGGTTTTATTTTGTTTATTTGATGAAAATGAAAAACAATGCACACCTTGGATACATTTTTGTTTGATTTGTGTCGAGTGAAATTTTCACCAAGAACCCAAAGGGGGGGTATTGAAACTTTTCATGGAAAAATGTGAAAAATTAAATTTTCTAAAAATGAAATAAATGTCTTCTAAACACCTCAAACATTCACTCTAAAACAGAAGATTGTTGTTTTTCGCAATATTTTTAGAAATTTGGGCTCTTTTAGTAACATTAACACTTTCTCTGAAGCAACTTTTATGCTCATTTCTTGTCCTTCAAGATTAATTCTGGGTTTTATTTTGTTTATTTGATGAAAATGAACAACAATACACACCACGGAAAAATTTTTGTTATGATTTGTTTTGAGTGAGATTTTCACCTAGAACCCAAAGGGGGGGTATTGGCACTTTTCATGGAAAAATGTGAAAAATTAAATTTTCTAAAAATGAATGAAATGCCTTCTAAACACCTCAATCATTCACTCTAAAACAGAAGATTGTTGTTTTTCGCAATATTTTTAGGAATTTGGGCTCTTTTAGTAACATTAACACCTGGGCTGAAGCATCTTTTATGATCTTTAATTGTCTTTCAGGATTCATTCTGGGTTTTATTTTGTTTATTTGATGAAAATGAACAACAATACACACCTTGGATACATTTTTATTTGATTTGTGTCGAGTGAAATTTTCACCTAGAACCCAAAGGGGGGGGTATTGGCACTTTTCATGGAAAAATGTGAAAAATTAATTTTCTAAAAATGAAATAAATGCCTTCTAAACACCTCAAACATTCACTCTAAAACAGAATATTGTTTTTTTTCGCAATATTTTTAGAAATTTGGGCTCTTTTAGTAACATTAACACTTGCGCTGAAGCAACTTTTATGCTCATTTCTTGTCTTTTAGGAATAATTCTGGGTTTTATTTTGTTTATTTGAGGAAAATGAACAACAATACACACCATGGAAACATTTTTGTTTGATTTGCGTCAATTGAGATTTTCACCTAGAACCCAAAGGGGGGGGGTATTAGCACTTTTAATGGAAAAATGTGAAGATTTAAATTTTCTAAAAATGAAATAAATGCCTTCTAAACACCTCAAACATTCACTCTAAAACAGAATATTGTTGTTTTTCGCAATATTTTTAGAAATTTGGGCTCTTTAAGTAACATTAACACTTGGGCTGAAGCATCTTTTATGATCTTTTATTGTCTTTCAGGATTCATTCTGGGTTTTATTTTGTTTATTTGATGAAAATGAACAACAATACACACCTTGGATACATTTTTGTTTGATTTGTGTCGAGTGAGATTTTCACGTAGAACCCAAAGGGGGGGTATTGGCACTTTTCATGGAAAAATGTGAAAAATTAAATTTTCAAAAATGAAATAAATGCCTTTTAACACCTCAAACATTCACTCTAAAACAGAAGATTGTTGTTTTTCGCAATATTTTTAGAAATTTGGGCTCTTTTAGTAACATTAACACCTGGGCTGAAGCATCTTTTATGATCATTTATTGTCTTTCAGGATACATTCTGGGTTTTATTTTGTTTATTTGATGAAAATGAACAACAATACACACCTTGGATACATTTTTGTTTGATTTGTTTCGAGCGAGATTTTCACCTAGAACCCAAAGGGGGGGGTATTGGCAATTTTCATGGAAAAATGTGAAAAATTAAATTTTCTAAAAATGAAATAAATGCCTTCTAAACACCTCAAACATTCACTCTAAAACAGATGATTGTTGTTTTTCGCAATATTTGTAGAAATTTGGGCTCTTTTAGTAACATTAACACCTGGGCTGAAGCATCTTTTATGATCATTTTTTGTCTTTCAGGATACATTCTGGGTTTTATTTTGTTTATTTGATGAAAATGAAAAACAATGCACACCTTGGATACATTTTTGTTTGATTTGTGTCGAGTGAAATTTTCAACTAGAACCCAAAGGTGGGGTATTGGAACTTTTCATGGAAAAATGTGAAAAATTAAATTTTCTAAAAATGAAATAAATGTCTTCTAAACACCTCAAACATTCACTCTAAAACAGAAGATTGTTGTTTTTCGCAATATTTTTAGAAATTTGGGCTCTTTCAGTAACATTAACACTTTCTCTGAAGCAACTTTTATGCTCATTTCTTGTCCTTCAAGATTAATTCTGGGTTTTATTTTGTTTATTTGATGAAAATGAACAACAATACACACCATGGAAACATTTTTGTTATGATTTGTTTTGAGTGAGATTTTCACCTAGAACCCAAAGGGGGGGTATTGGCACTTTTCATGGAAAAATGTGAAAAATTAAATTTTCTAAAAATGAATGAAATGCCTTCTAAACACCTCAATCATTCACTCTAAAACAGAAGATTGTTGTTTTTCGCAATATTTTTAGGAATTTGGGCTCTTTTAGTAACATTAACACTTGGGCTGAAGCATCTTTTATGATCTTTTATTGTCTTTCAGGATTCATTCTGGGTTTTATTTTGTTTATTTGATGAAAATGAACAACAATACACACCTTGGATACATTTTTGTTTGATTTGTGTCGAGTGAAATTTTCACCTAGAACCCAAAGGGGGGGGTATTGGCACTTTTCATGGAAAAATGTGAAAAATTAAATTTTCTAAAAATGAAATAAATGCCTTCTAAACACCTCAAACATTCACTCTAAAACAGAATATTGTTGTTTTTCGCAATATTTATAGAAATTTGGGCTCTTTTAATAACATTAACACTTGCGCTGAAGCAACTTTTATGCTCATTTCTTGTCTTTTAGGATTAATTCTGGGTTTTATTTTGTTTATTTGAGGAAAATGAACAACAATACACACCATGGAAACATTTTTGTTTGATTTGCGTCAATTGAGATTTTCACCTAGAACCCAAAGGGGGGGGGTATTAGCACTTTTAATGGAAAAATGTGAAGATTTAAATTTTCTAAAAATGAAATAAATGCCTTCTAAACACCTCAAACATTCACTCTAAAACAGAATATTGTTGTTTTTCGCAATATTTTTAGAAATTTGGGCTCTTTAAGTAACATTAACACTTGGGCTGAAGCATCTTTTATGATCTTTTATTGTCTTTCAGGATTCATTCTGGGTTTTATTTTGTTTATTTGATGAAAATGAACAACAATACACACCTTGGATACATTTTTGTTTGATTTGTGTCGAGTGAGATTTTCACGTAGAACCCAAAGGGGGGGTATTGGCACTTTTCATGGAAAAATGTGAAAAATTAAATTTTCAAAAATGAAATAAATGCCTTCTAAACACCTCAAACATTCACTCTAAAACAGAAGATTGTTGTTTTTCGCAATATTTTTAGAAATTTGGGCTCTTTTCGTAACATTAACACCTGGGCTGAAGCATCTTTTATGATCATTTATTGTCTTTCAGGATACATTCTGGGTTTTATTTTGTTTATTTGATGAAAATGAACAACAATACACACCTTGGATACATTTTTGTTTGATTTGTGTCGAGCGAGATTTTCACCTAGAACCCAAAGGGGGGGGTATTGGCAATTTTCATGGAAAAATGTGAAAAATTAAATTTTCTAAAAATGAAATAAATGCCTTCTAAACACCTCAAACATTCACTCTAAAACAGATGATTGTTGTTTTTCGCAATATTTGTAGAAATTTGGGCTCTTTTAGTAACATTAACACCTGGGCTGAAGCATCTTTTATGATCATTTATTGTCTTTCAGGATACATTCTGGGTTTTATTTTGTTTATTTGATGAAAATGAAAAACAATGCACACCTTGGATACATTTTTGTTTGATTTGTGTCGAGTGAAATTTTCACCTAGAACCCAAAGGGGGGGTATTGGAACTTTTCATGGAAAAATGTGAAAAATTAAATTTTCTAAAAATGAAATAAATGTCTTCTAAACACCTCAAACATTCACTCTAAAACAGAAGATTGTTGTTTTTCGCAATATTTTTAGAAATTTGGGCTCTTTCAGTAACATTAACACTTTCTCTGAAGCAACTTTTATGCTCATTTCTTGTCCTTCAAGATTAATTCTGGGTTTTATTTTGTTTATTTGATGAAAATGAAAAACAATGCACACCTTGGATACATTTTTGTTTGATTTGTGTCGAGTGAAATTTTCACCAAGAACCCAAAGGGGGGGTATTGAAACTTTTCATGGAAAAATGTGAAAAATTAAATTTTCTAAAAATGAAATAAATGTCTTCTAAACACCTCAAACATTCACTCTAAAACAGAAGATTGTTGTTTTTCGCAATATTTTTAGAAATTTGGGCTCTTTTGGTAACATTAACACTTTCTCTGAAGCAACTTTTATGCTCATTTCTTGTCCTTCAAGATTAATTCTGGGTTTTATTTTGTTTATTTGATGAAAATGAACAACAATACACACCAAGGAAAAATTTTTGTTATGATTTGTTTTGAGTGAGATTTTCACCTAGAACCCAAAGGGGGGGTATTGGCACTTTTCATGGAAAAATGTGAAAAATTAAATTTTCTAAAAATGAATGAAATGCCTTCTAAACACCTCAATCATTCACTCTAAAACAGAAGATTGTTGTTTTTCGCAATATTTTTAGGAATTTGGGCTCTTTTAGTAACATTAACACTTGGGCTGAAGCATCTTTTATGATCTTTAATTGTCTTTCAGGATTCATTCTGGGTTTTATTTTGTTTATTTGATGAAAATGAACAACAATACACACCTTGGATACATTTTTGTTTGATTTGTGTCGAGTGAAATTTTCACCTAGAACCCAAAGGGGGGGGTATTGGCACTTTTCATGGAAAAATGTGAAAAATTAATTTTCTAAAAATGAAATAAATGCCTTCTAAACACCTCAAACATTCACTCTAAAACAGAATATTGTTTTTTTTCGCAATATTTTTAGAAATTTGGGCTCTTTTAGTAACATTAACACTTGCGCTGAAGCAACTTTTATGCTCATTTCTTGTCTTTTAGGAATAATTCTGGGTTTTATTTTGTTTATTTGAGGAAAATGAACAACAATACACACCATGGAAACATTTTTGTTTGATTTGCGTCAATTGAGATTTTCACCTAGAACCCAAAGGGGGGGGGTATTAGCACTTTTAATGGAAAAATGTGAAGATTTAAATTTTCTAAAAATGAAATAAATGCCTTCTAAACACCTCAAACATTCACTCTAAAACAGAATATTGTTGTTTTTCGCAATATTTTTAGAAATTTGGGCTCTTTAAGTAACATTAACACTTGGGCTGAAGCATCTTTTATGATCTTTTATTGTCTTTCAGGATTCATTCTGGGTTTTATTTTGTTTATTTGATGAAAATGAACAACAATACACACCTTGGATACATTTTTGTTTGATTTGTGTCGAGTGAGTATTTCACGTAGAACCCAAAGGGGGGGTATTGGCACTTTTCATGGAAAAATGTGAAAAATTAAATTTTCAAAAATGAAATAAATGCCTTTTAACACCTCAAACATTCACTCTAAAACAGAAGATTGTTGTTTTTCGCAATATTTTTAGAAATTTGGGCTCTTTTAGTAACATTAACACCTGGGCTGAAGCATCTTTTATGATCATTTATTGTCTTTCAGGATACATTCTGGGTTTTATTTTGTTTATTTGATGAAAATGAACAACAATACACACCTTGGATACATTTTTGTTTGATTTGTTTCGAGCGAGATTTTCACCTAGAACCCAAAGGGGGGGGTATTGGCAATTTTCATGGAAAAATGTGAAAAATTAAATTTTCTAAAAATGAAATAAATGCCTTCTAAACACCTCAAACATTCACTCTAAAACAGATGATTGTTGTTTTTCGCAATATTTGTAGAAATTTGGGCTCTTTTAGTAACATTAACACCTGGGCTGAAGCATCTTTTATGATCATTTTTTGTCTTTCAGGATACATTCTGGGTTTTATTTTGTTTATTTGATGAAAATGAAAAACAATGCACACCTTGGATACATTTTTGTTTGATTTGTGTCGAGTGAAATTTTCACCTAGAACCCAAAGGTGGGGTATTGGAACTTTTCATGGAAAAATGTGAAAAATTAAATTTTCTAAAAATGAAATAAATGTCTTCTAAACACCTCAAACATTCACTCTAAAACAGAAGATTGTTGTTTTTCGCAATATTTTTAGAAATTTGGGCTCTTTCAGTAACATTAACACTTTCTCTGAAGCAACTTTTATGCTCATTTCTTGTCCTTCAAGATTAATTCTGGGTTTTATTTTGTTTATTTGATGAAAATGAACAACAATACACACCATGGAAACATTTTTGTTATGATTTGTTTTGAGTGAGATTTTCACCTAGAACCCAAAGGGGGGGTATTGGCACTTTTCATGGAAAAATGTGAAAAATTAAATTTTCTAAAAATGAATGAAATGCCTTCTAAACACCTCAATCATTCACTCTAAAACAGAAGATTGTTGTTTTTCGCAATATTTTTAGGAATTTGGGCTCTTTTAGTAACATTAACACTTGGGCTGAAGCATCTTTTATGATCTTTTATTGTCTTTCAGGATTCATTCTGGGTTTTATTTTGTTTATTTGATGGAAATGAACAACAATACACACCTTGGATACATTTTTGTTTGATTTGTGTCGAGTGAAATTTTCACCTAGAACCCAAAGGGGGGGGTATTGGCACTTTTCATGGAAAAATGTGAAAAATTAAATTTTCTAAAAATGAAATAAATGCCTTCTAAACACCTCAAACATTCACTCTAAAACAGAATATTGTTGTTTTTCGCAATATTTATAGAAATTTGGGCTCTTTTAATAACATTAACACTTGCGCTGAAGCAACTTTTATGCTCATTTCTTGTCTTTTAGGATTAATTCTGGGTTTTATTTTGTTTATTTGAGGAAAATGAACAACAATACACACCATGGAAACATTTTTGTTTGATTTGCGTCAATTGAGATTTTCACCTAGAACCCAAAGGGGGGGGGGTATTAGCACTTTTAATGGAAAAATGTGAAGATTTAAATTTTCTAAAAATGAAATAAATGCCTTCTAAACACCTCAAACATTCACTCTAAAACAGAATATTGTTGTTTTTCGCAATATTTTTAGAAATTTGGGCTCTTTAAGTAACATTAACACTTGGGCTGAAGCATCTTTTATGATCTTTTATTGTCTTTCAGGATTCATTCTGGGTTTTATTTTGTTTATTTGATGAAAATGAACAACAATACACACCTTGGATACATTTTTGTTTGATTTGTGTCGAGTGAGATTTTCACGTAGAACCCAAAGGGGGGGTATTGGCACTTTTCATGGAAAAATGTGAAAAATTAAATTTTCAAAAATGAAATAAATGCCTTCTAAACACCTCAAACATTCACTCTAAAACAGAAGATTGTTGTTTTTCGCAATATTTTTAGAAATTTGGGCTCTTTTAGTAACATTAACACCTGGGCTGAAGCATCTTTTATGATCATTTATTGTCTTTCAGGATACATTCTGGGTTTTATTTTGTTTATTTGATGAAAATGAACAACAATACACACCTTGGATACATTTTTGTTTGATTTGTGTCGAGCGAGATTTTCACCTAGAACCCAAAGGGGGGGGTATTGGCAATTTTCATGGAAAAATGTGAAAAATTAAATTTTCTAAAAATGAAATAAATGCCTTCTAAACACCTCAAACATTCACTCTAAAACAGATGATTGTTGTTTTTCGCAATATTTGTAGAAATTTGGGCTCTTTTAGTAACATTAACACCTGGGCTGAAGCATCTTTTATGATCATTTATTGTCTTTCAGGATACATTCTGGGTTTTATTTTGTTTATTTGATGAAAATGAAAAACAATGCACACCTTGGATACATTTTTGTTTGATTTGTGTCGAGTGAAATTTTCACCTAGAACCCAAAGGTGGGGTATTGGAACTTTTCATGGAAAAATGTGAAAAATTAAATTTTCTAAAAATGAAATAAATGTCTTCTAAACACCTCAAACATTCACTCTAAAACAGAAGATTGTTGTTTTTCGCAATATTTTTAGAAATTTGGGCTCTTTCAGTAACATTAACACTTTCTCTGAAGCAACTTTTATGCTCATTTCTTGTCCTTCAAGATTAATTCTGGGTTTTATTTTGTTTATTTGATGAAAATGAACAACAATACACACCATGGAAACATTTTTGTTATGATTTGTTTTGAGTGAGATTTTCACCTAGAACCCAAAGGGGGGATATTGGCACTTTTCATGGAAAAATGTGAAAAATTAAATTTTCTAAAAATGAATGAAATGCCTTCTAAACACCTCAATCATTCACTCTAAAACAGAAGATTGTTGTTTTTCGCAATATTTTTAGGAATTTGGGCTCTTTTAGTAACATTAACACTTGGGCTGAAGCATCTTTTATGATCTTTTATTGTCTTTCAGGATTCATTCTGGGTTTTATTTTGTTTATTTGATGAAAATGAACAACAATACACACCTTGGATACATTTTTGTTTGATTTGTGTCGAGTGAAATTTTCACCTAGAACCCAAAGGGGGGGGTATTGGCACTTTTCATGGAAAAATGTGAAAAATTAAATTTTCTAAAAATGAAATAAATGCCTTCTAAACACCTCAAACATTCACTCTAAAACAGAATATTGTTGTTTTTCGCAATATTTATAGAAATTTGGGCTCTTTTTATAACATTAACACTTGCGCTGAAGCAACTTTTATGCTCATTTCTTGTCTTTTAGGATTAATTCTGGGTTTTATTTTGTTTATTTGATGAAAATGAACAACAATACACACCATGGAAACATTTTTGTTTGATTTGCGTCAATTGAGATTTTCACCTAGAACCCAAAGGGGGGGGGGGTATTAGCACTTTTAATGGAAAAATGTGAATATTTAAATTTTCTAAAAATGAAATAAATGCCTTCTAAACACCTCAAACATTCACTCTAAAACAGAAGATTGTTGTTTTTCGCAATATTTTTAGAAATTTGGGCTCTTTTAGTAACATTAACACCTGGGCTGAAGCATCTTTTATGATCTTTTATTGTCTTTCAGGATTCATTCTGGGTTTTATTTTGTTTATTTGATGAAAATGAACAACAATACACACCTTGGATACAATTTTGTTTGATTTGTGTCGATTGAGATTTTCACCTAGAACCCAAAGGGGGGGGTATTGGCACTTTTCATGGAAAAATGTGAAAAATTAAATTTTCTAAAAATGAAATAAATGCCTTCTAAACACCTCAAACATATACTCTAAAACAAAAGATTGTTGTTTTTCGCAATATTTTTAGAAATTTGGGCTCTTTTAGTAACATTAACACCTGGGCTGAAGCATCTTTTATGGCCATTTATTGTCTTTCAGGATACATTCTTGGTTTTATTTTGTTTATTTAATGAAAATGAACAACAATACACACCATGGAAACATTTTTGTTTGATTTTGTTCGAGTGAGATTTTCACCTAGAACCCAAAGGGGGGGGGAATTGGAACTTTTCATGGAAAAATGTAAAAAATTAAATTTTCTAAAAATGAAATAAATGCCTTCTAAACACCTCAAACATTCACTCTAAAACAGAAGATTGTTGTTTTTCGCAATATTTTTAGAAATTTGGGCTCTTTTAGTAAAATAAACACTTGCGCTGTAGCATCTTTTATGTTCATTTCATGTCTTTCAGGATTAATTCTGGGTTTTATTTTGTTTATTTGATGAAAATGAACAACAATACACACCATGGAAACATTTTTGTTTGATTTGTGTCAAGTGAGATTTTCACCTAGAACCCAAAGGGGGGGTATTGGCACTTTTCATGGAAAAATGTGAAAAATTAAATTTTCTAAAAATGAAATAAATGCCTTCTAAACACCTCAAACATTCACTCTAAAACAGAAGATTGTTGTTTTTCGCAATATTTTTAGAAATTTGGGCTCTTTTAGTAAAATAAACACTTGCGCTGAAGCATCTTTTATGTTCATTTCATGTCTTTCAGGATTAATTCTGGGTTTTATTTTGTTTATTTGATGAAAATGAACAACAATACACACCATGGAAACATTTTTGTTTGATTTGTTTTGAGTGAGATTTTCACCTAGAACCCAAAGGGGGGGTATTGGCACTTTTCATGGAAAAATGTGAAAAATTAAATTTTCTAAAAATGAATGAAATGCCTTCTAAACACCTCAATCATTCACTCTAAAACAGAAGATTGTTGTTTTTCGCAATATTTTTAGGAATTTGGGCTCTTTTAGTAACATTAACACTTCTGCTGAAGCATCTTTTATGATCTTTTATTGTCTTTCAGGATTCATTCTGGGTTTTATTTTGTTTATTTGATGAAAATGAACAACAATACACACCTTGGATACATTTTTGTTTGATTTGTGCCGAGTGAAATTTTCACCTAGAACCCAAAGGGGGGGGTATTGGCACTTTTCATGGAAAAATATGAAAAATTAAATTTTCTAAAAATGAAATAAATGCCTTCTAAACACCTCAAACATTCACTCTAAAACAGAATATTGTTGTTTTTCGCAATATTTATAGAAATTTGGGCTCTTTTAATAACATTAACACTTGCGCTGAAGCAACTTTTATGCTCATTTCTTGTCTTTTAGGATTAATTCTGGGTTTTATTTTGTTTATTTGATGAAAATGAACAACAATACACACCATGGAAACATTTTTGTTTGATTTGCGTCAATTGAGATTTTCACCTAGAACCCAAAGGGCAACCAAAGGGAACCCAAAGGGCAAGTATTAGCACTTTTAATGGAAAAATGTGAAGATTTAAATTTTCTAAAAATGAAATAAATGCCTTCTAAACACCTCAAACATTCACTCTAAAACAGAAGATTGTTGTTTTTCGCAATATTTTTAGAAATTTGGGCTCTTTTAGTAACATTAACACCTGGGCTGAAGCATCTTTTATGATCTTTTATTGTCTTTCAGGATTCATTCTGGGTTTTATTTTGTTTATTTGATGAAAATGAACAACAATACACACCTTGGATACAATTTTGTTTGATTTGTGTCGATTGAGATTTTCACCTAGAACCCAAAGGGGGGGGGTATTGGCACTTTTCATGGAAAAATGTGAAAAATTAAATTTTCTAAAAATGAAATAAATGCCTTCTAAACACCTCAAACATATACTCTAAAACAAAAGATTGTTGTTTTTCGCAATATTTTTAGAAATTTGGGCTCTTTTAGTAACATTAACACCTGGGCTGAAGCATCTTTTATGGCCATTTATTGTCTTTCAGGATACATTCTTGGTTTTATTTTGTTTATTTAATGAAAATGAACAACAATACACACCATGGAAACATTTTTGTTTGATTTTGTTCGAGTGAGATTTTCACCTAGAACCCAAAGGGGGGGGGGAATTGGAACTTTTCATGGAAAAATGTAAAAAATTAAATTTTCTAAAAATGAAATAAATGCCTTCTAAACACCTCAAACATTCACTCTAAAACAGAAGATTGTTGTTTTTCGCAATATTTTTAGAAATTTGGGCTCTTTTAGTAAAATAAACACTTGCGCTGAAGCATCTTTTATGTTCATTTCATGTCTTTCAGGATTAATTCTGGGTTTTATTTTGTTTATTTGATGAAAATGAACAACAATACACACCATGGAAACATTTTTGTTTGATTTGTGTCAAGTGAGATTTTCACCTAGAACCCAAAGGGGGGGTATTGGCACTTTTCATGGAAAAATGTGAACAATTAAATTTTCTAAAAATGAAATAAATGCCTTCTAAACACCTCAAACATTCACTCTAAAACAGAAGATTGTTGTTTTTCGCAATATTTTTAGAAATTTGGGCTCTTTTAGCAACATTAACACTTGGTCTGAAGCATCTTTTATGATCTTTTATTGTCTTTCAGGATTCATTTTGGGTTTTATTTTGTTTATTTGATGAAAATGAAAAACAATGCACACCTTGGATACATTTTTGTTTGATTTGTGTCGAGTGAAATTTTCACCTAGAACCCAAAGGGGGGGTATTGGAACTTTTCATGGAAAAATTTGAAAAATTAAATTTTCTAAAAATGAAATAAATGTCTTCTAAACACCTCAAACATTCACTCTAAAACAGAAGATTGTTGTTTTTCGCAATATTTTTAGAAATTTGGGCTCTTTTAGTAAAATAAACACTTGCGCTGTAGCATCTTTTATGTTCATTTCATGTCTTTCAGGATTAATTCTGGGTTTTATTTTGTTTATTTGATGAAAATGAACAACAATACACACCATGGAAACATTTTTGTTTGATTTGTGTCAAGTGAGATTTTCACCTAGAACCCAAAGGGGGGGTATAGGCACTTTTCATGGAAAAATGTGAAAAATTAAATTTTCTAAAAATGAAATAAATGCCTTCTAAACACCTCAAACATTCACTCTAAAACAGAAGATTGTTGTTTTTCGCAATATTTTTAGAAATTTGGGCTCTTTTAGTAAAATAAACACTTGCGCTGAAGCATCTTTTATGTTCATTTCATGTCTTTCAGGATTAATTCTGGGTTTTATTTTGTTTATTTGATGAAAATGAAAAACAATGCACACCTTGGATACATTTTTGTTTGATTTGTGTCGAGTGAAATTTTCACCTAGAACCCAAAGGGGGGGTATTGGAACTTTTCATGGAAAAATGTGAAAAATTAAATTTTCTAAAAATGAAATAAATGTCTTCTAAACACCTCAAACATTCACTCTAAAACAGAAGATTGTTGTTTTTCGCAATATTTTTAGAAATTTGGGCTCTTTCAGTAACATTAACACTTTCTCTGAAGCAACTTTTATGCTCATTTCATGTCTTTCAGGATTAATTCTGGGTTTTATTTTGTTTATTTGATGAAAATGAACAACAATACACACCATGGAAACATTTTTGTTTGATTTGTTTTGAGTGAGATTTTCACCTAGAACCCAAAGGGGGGGTATTGGCACTTTTCATGGAAAAATGTGAAAAATTAAATTTTCTAAAAATGAATGAAATGCCTTCTAAACACCTCAATCATTCACTCTAAAACAGAAGATTGTTGTTTTTCGCAATATTTTTAGGAATTTGGGCTCTTTTAGTAACATTAACACTTCTGCTGAAGCATCTTTTATGATCTTTTATTGTCTTTCAGGATTCATTCTGGGTTTTATTTTGTTTATTTGATGAAAATGAACAACAATACACACCTTGGATACATTTTTGTTTGATTTGTGCCGAGTGAAATTTTCACCTAGAACCCAAAGGGGGGGGGTATTGGCACTTTTCATGGAAAAATATGAAAAATTAAATTTTCTAAAAATGAAATAAATGCCTTCTAAACACCTCAAACATTCACTCTAAAACAGAATATTGTTGTTTTTCGCAATATTTATAGAAATTTGGGCTCTTTTAATAACATTAACACTTGCGCTGAAGCAACTTTTATGCTCATTTCTTGTCTTTTAGGATTAATTCTGGGTTTTATTTTGTTTATTTGATGAAAATGAACAACAATACACACCATGGAAACATTTTTGTTTGATTTGCGTCAATTGAGATTTTCACCTAGAACCCAAAGGGCAACCAAAGGGAACCCAAAGGGCAAGTATTAGCACTTTTAATGGAAAAATGTGAAGATTTAAATTTTCTAAAAATGAAATAAATGCCTTCTAAACACCTCAAACATTCACTCTAAAACAGAAGATTGTTGTTTTTCGCAATATTTTTAGAAATTTGGGCTCTTTTAGTAACATTAACACCTGGGCTGAAGCATCTTTTATGATCTTTTATTGTCTTTCAGGATTCATTCTGGGTTTTATTTTGTTTATTTGATGAAAATGAACAACAATACACACCTTGGATACAATTTTGTTTGATTTGTGTCGATTGAGATTTTCACCTAGAACCCAAAGGGGGGGGTATTGGCACTTTTCATGGAAAAATGTGAAAAATTAAATTTTCTAAAAATGAAATAAATGCCTTCTAAACACCTCAAACATATACTCTAAAACAAAAGATTGTTGTTTTTCGCAATATTTTTAGAAATTTGGGCTCTTTTAGTAACATTAACACCTGGGCTGAAGCATCTTTTATGGCCATTTATTGTCTTTCAGGATACATTCTTGGTTTTATTTTGTTTATTTAATGAAAATGAACAACAATACACACCATGGAAACATTTTTGTTTGATTTTGTTCGAGTGAGATTTTCACCTAGAACCCAAAGGGGGGGGGAATTGGAACTTTTCATGGAAAAATGTAAAAAATTAAATTTTCTAAAAATGAAATAAATGCCTTCTAAACACCTCAAACATTCACTCTAAAACAGAAGATTGTTGTTTTTCGCAATATTTTTAGAAATTTGGGCTCTTTTAGTAAAATAAACACTTGCGCTGTAGCATCTTTTATGTTCATTTCATGTCTTTCAGGATTAATTCTGGGTTTTATTTTGTTTATTTGATGAAAATGAACAACAATACACACCATGGAAACATTTTTGTTTGATTTGTGTCAAGTGAGATTTTCACCTAGAACCCAAAGGGGGGGTATTGGCACTTTTCATGGAAAAATGTGAAAAATTAAATTTTCTAAAAATGAAATAAATGCCTTCTAAACACCTCAAACATTCACTCTAAAACAGAAGATTGTTGTTTTTCGCAATATTTTTAGAAATTTGGGCTCTTTTAGTAAAATAAACACTTGCGCTGAAGCATCTTTTATGTTCATTTCATGTCTTTCAGGATTAATTCTGGGTTTTATTTTGTTTATTTGATGAAAATGAAAAACAATGCACACCTTGGATACATTTTTGTTTGATTTGTGTCGAGTGAAATATTCACCTAGAACCCAAAGGGGGGGTATTGGAACTTTTCATGGAAAAATGTGAAAAATTAAATTTTCTAAAAATGAAATAAATGTCTTCTAAACACCTCAAACATTCACTCTAAAACAGAAGATTGTTGTTTTTCGCAATATTTTTAGAAATTTGGGCTCTTTCAGTAACATTAACACTTTCTCTGAAGCAACTTTTATGCTCATTTCATGTCTTTCAGGATTAATTCTGGGTTTTATTTTGTTTATTTGATGAAAATGAACAACAATACACACCATGGAAACATTTTTGTTTGATTTGTTTTGAGTGAGATTTTCACCTAGAACCCAAAGGGGGGGTATTGGCACTTTTCATGGAAAAATGTGAAAAATTAAATTTTCTAAAAATGAATGAAATGCCTTCTAAACACCTCAATCATTCACTCTAAAACAGAAGATTGTTGTTTTTCGCAATATTTTTAGGAATTTGGGCTCTTTTAGTAACATTAACACTTCTGCTGAAGCATCTTTTATGATCTTTTATTGTCTTTCAGGATTCATTCTGGGTTTTATTTTGTTTATTTGATGAAAATGAACAACAATACACACCTTGGATACATTTTTGTTTGATTTGTGCCGATTGAAATTTTCACCTAGAACCCAAAGGGGGGGGTATTGGCACTTTTCATGGAAAAATATGAAAAATTAAATTTTCTAAAAATGAAATAAATGCCTTCTAAACACCTCAAACATTCACTCTAAAACAGAATATTGTTGTTTTTCGCAATATTTATAGAAATTTGGGCTCTTTTAATAACATTAACACTTGCGCTGAAGCAACTTTTATGCTCATTTCTTGTCTTTTAGGATTAATTCTGGGTTTTATTTTGTTTATTTGATGAAAATGAACAACAATACACACCATGGAAACATTTTTGTTTGATTTGCGTCAATTGAGATTTTCACCTAGAACCCAAAGGGCAACCAAAGGGAACCCAAAGGGCAAGTATTAGCACTTTTAATGGAAAAATGTGAAGATTTAAATTTTCTAAAAATGAAATAAATGCCTTCTAAACACCTCAAACATTCACTCTAAAACAGAAGATTGTTGTTTTTCGCAATATTTTTAGAAATTTGGGCTCTTTTAGTAACATTAACACCTGGGCTGAAGCATCTTTTATGATCTTTTATTGTCTTTCAGGATTCATTCTGGGTTTTATTTTGTTTATTTGATGAAAATGAACAACAATACACACCTTGGATACAATTTTGTTTGATTTGTGTCGATTGAGATTTTCACCTAGAACCCAAAGGGGGGGGTATTGGCACTTTTCATGGAAAAATGTGAAAAATTAAATTTTCTAAAAATGAAATAAATGCCTTCTAAACACCTCAAACATATACTCTAAAACAAAAGATTGTTGTTTTTCGCAATATTTTTAGAAATTTGGGCTCTTTTAGTAACATTAACACCTGGGCTGAAGCATCTTTTATGGCCATTTATTGTCTTTCAGGATACATTCTTGGTTTTATTTTGTTTATTTAATGAAAATGAACAACAATACACACCATGGAAACATTTTTGTTTGATTTTGTTCGAGTGAGATTTTCACCTAGAACCCAAAGGGGGGGGGGGAATTGGAACTTTTCATGGAAAAATGTAAAAAATTAAATTTTCTAAAAATGAAATAAATGCCTTCTAAACACCTCAAACATTCACTCTAAAACAGAAGATTGTTGTTTTTCGCAATATTTTTAGAAATTTGGGCTCTTTTAGTAAAATAAACACTTGCGCTGAAGCATCTTTTATGTTCATTTCATGTCTTTCAGGATTAATTCTGGGTTTTATTTTGTTTATTTGATGAAAATGAACAACAATACACACCATGGAAACATTTTTGTTTGATTTGTGTCAAGTGAGATTTTCACCTAGAACCCAAAGGGGGGGTATTGGCACTTTTCATGGAAAAATGTGAACAATTAAATTTTCTAAAAATGAAATAAATGCCTTCTAAACACCTCAAACATTCACTCTAAAACAGAAGATTGTTGTTTTTCGCAATATTTTTAGAAATTTGGGCTCTTTTAGCAACATTAACACTTGGTCTGAAGCATCTTTTATGATCTTTTATTGTCTTTCAGGATTCATTTTGGGTTTTATTTTGTTTATTTGATGAAAATGAACAACAATACACACCTTGGATACATTTTTGTTTGATTTGTGTCGAGTGAGATTTTCACATAGAACCCAAAGGGGGGGGTTCAGAAATTTGGGCTCTTTTAGTAACATTAACACTTTCGCTGAAGCAACTTTTATGCTCATTTCTTGTCTTTCAGGATTAATTCTGGGTTTTATTTTGTTTATTTGATGAAAATGAACAACAATACACACCTTGGAAACATTTTTGTTTGATTTGTGTCAAGTGAGATTTTCACCTAGAACCCAAAGGGGGGGATACTGGCACTTTTCATGGAAAAATGTGAAAAATTAAATTTTCTAACAATGAAATAAATGCCTTCTAAACACCTCAAACATTCACTCTAAAACAGAAGATTGTTGTTTTTCGCAATATTTTTAGAAATTTGGGCTCTTTTAGTAACATAAACACCTGCGCTGAAGCATCTTTTATGCTCATTTCTTGTCTTTCAGGATTAATTCTGGGTTTTATTTGTTTATTTGATGAAAATGAACAACAATACACACCATGGAAACATTTTTGATTGATTTGTGTCGAGTGAGATTTTCACCTAGAACCCAAAGGGGGGGGTATTGGCACTTTTAATGGAAAAAAGTGAAAAATTAAATTTTCTAAAAATGAAATAAATGCCTTCTAAACACCTCAAACATTCACTCTAAAACAGAAGATTGTTGTTTTTTGCAATATTTTTATAAATTTGGGCTCTTTTAGTAACATTAACACTTTCTCTGAAGCAACTTTTATGCTCATTTCTTGTCCTTCAAGATTAATTCTGGGTTTTATTTTGTTTATTTGATGAAAATGAACAACAATACACACCATGGAAACATTTTTGTTTTTGATTTGTGTTGAGTGAGATTTTCACCTAGAACCCAAAGGGGGGGTATTGGCACTTTTCATGGAAAAATGTGAAAAATTAAATTTTCTAAAAATGAATGAAATGCCTTCTAAACACCTCAAACATTCACTCTAAAACAGAAGATTGTTGTTTTTCGCAATATTTTTAGAAATTTGGGCTCTTTTAGTAACATTAACACCTGGGCTGAAGCATCTTTTATGATCTTTTATTGTCTTTCAGGATTCATTCTGGGTTTTATTTTGTTTATTTGATGAAAATGAACAACAATATACACCTTGGATACATTTTTGTTTGATTTGTAACGAGTGAGATTTTCACCTAGAACCCAAAGGGGGGGGGGTATTGGCACTTTTCATGGAAAAATGTGAAGAATTAAATTTTCTTAAAATGAAATAAATGCCTTCTAAACACCTCAAACATTCACTCTTAAACAGAAGATTGTTGTTTTTCGCAATATTTTTAGAAATTTGGGCTTTTTTAGTAACATTAACACTTGGGCTGAAGCATCTTTTATGATCTTTTTTTGTCTTTCAGGATTCGTTCTGGGTTTTATTTTGTTTATTTGATGAAAATGAACAACAATACACACCTTGGATACATTTTTGTTTGGTTTGTGTCGAGTGAGATTCTCAATTAGAACCCAAAGGGGATGTATTGGCACTTTTCATGGAAAAATGTGAAAAATTAAATTTTCTAAAAATGAAATAAATGCCTTCTAAACACCTCAAACATTCACTCTAAAACAGAAGATTGTTGTTTTTCGCAATATTTTTAGAAATTTGGGCTCTTTTAGTAACATTAACACCCACGCTGAAGCAACTTTTATGCTCATTTCTTGTCTTTCAGGATTAACTCTGGGTTTTATTTTGTTTATTTGATGAAAATGAAAAACAATACACCATGGAAACATTTTTGTTTGATTGCGTCAAGTGAGATTTTCACCTAGAACCCAAAGGGGGGGGTATTGGCACTTTTCATGGAAAAATGTGAAAAATTAAATTTTCTAAAAATTAAATAAATGCCTTCTTAACACCTCAAACATTCACTCTAAAACAGAAGATTGTTGTTTTTCGCAATATTTTTATAAATTTGGGCTCTTTTAGTAACATTAACACTTTCTCTGAAGCAACTTTTATGCTCATTTCTTGTCCTTCAAGATTAATTCTGGGTTTTATTTTGTTTATTTGATGAAAATGAACAACAATACACACCTTGGATACATTTTTGTTTGATTTGTGTCGAGCGAGATTTTCACCTAGAACCCAAAGGGGGGGGATTGGCAATTTTCATGGAAAAATGTGAAAAATTAAATTTTCTAAAAATGAAATAAATGCCTTATAAACACCTCAAACATTCACTCTAAAAGAGATGATTGTTGTTTTACGCAATATTTGTAGAAATTTGGGCTCTTTTAGTATCATTAACACCTGGGCTGAAGCATCTTTTATGATCATTTATTGTCTTTCAGGATACATTCTGGGTTTTATTTTGTTTATTTGATGAAAATGAAAAACAATACACACCTTGGATACATTTTTGTTTGATTTGTGTCGAGTGAAATTTTCACCTAGAACCCAAAGGGGGGGGTATTGGCACTTTTCATGGAAAAATGTGAAAAATTAAATTTTCTAAAAATGAAATAAATGCCTTCTTAACACCTTAAATATTCACTCTTTAACAGAAGATTGTTGTTTTTCGCAATATTTTTAGAAATTTGGGCTCTTTTAGTAACATTAACACTTGGGCTGAAGCATCTTTTATGATCTTTTTTTGTCTTTCAGGATTCGTTCTGGGTTTTTATTTGTTTTTTTGATGAAAATGAACAACAATACACACCTTGGAGACATTTTCGTTTGACTTGTAATGAGTGAGATTTTCACCTAGAACCCAAAGGGGGGGTATTGGCACTTTTCATGGAAAAATGTGAAAAATTAAATTTTCTAAAAATGAAATAAATGCCTTCTAAACACCTCAAACATTCACTCTAAAACAGAAGATTGTTGTTTTTCGCAATATTTTTAGGAATTTGGGCTCTTTTAGTAACATTAACACCTGGGCTGAAGCATCTTTTATGATCTTTTATTGTCTTTCAGGATTCATTCTGGGTTTTATTTTGTTTATTTGATGAAAATGAAAAACAATACACACCTTGGATACATTTTTGTTTGATTTGTGTCGAGTGAAATTTTCACCTAGAACCCAAAGGGGGGGGGTATTGGAACTTTTCATGGAAAAATGTGAAAAATTAAATTTTCTAAAAATGAAATAAATGCCTTCTAAACACCTCAAACATTCACTCTAAAACAGAAGATTGTTGTTTTTCGCAATATTTTTATGAATTTGGGCTCTTTTAGTAACATTAACACTTTCTCTGAAGCAACTTTTATGCTCATTTCTTGTCCTTCAAGATTAATTCTGGGTTTTATTTTGTTTATTTGATGAAAATGAATAACAATACACACCATGGAAAAATTTTTGTTTGATATGTGTTGAGTGAGATTTTCACCTAGAACCCAAAGGGGGGGTATGGCACTTTTCATGGAAAATGTGAAAAATTAAATTTTCTAAAAATGAATGAAATGCCTTCTAAACACCTCAAACATTCACTCTAAAACAGAAGATTGTTGTTTTTCGCAATATTTTTAGAAATTTGGGCTCTTTTAGTAACATTAACTCTTGCGCTGAAGCAACTTTTATTCTCATTTCTTGTCTTTCAGGATTAATTCTGGGTTTTATTTTGTTTATTTGATGAAAATGAACAACAATACAAACCATGGAAACATTTTTGTTTGATTTGCGTCAAGTGAGATTTTCACCTAGAACCGAAAGGGGGGGTATTTGCACTTTTCATGGAAAAATGTAAAAAAAAATTTTCTAAAAATGAAATAAATGCCTTCTAAACACCTCAAACATTCACTCTAAAACAGAAGATTGTTTTTTTTCGCAATATTTTTAGAAATTTGGGCTCTTTTAGTAACATTAACACCTGGGCTGAAGCATCTTTAATGATGATTTATTGTCTTTCAGGATACATTCTGGGTTTTATTTTGTTTATTTGATGAAAATGAACAACAATACACACCATGGAAACATTTTTGTTTTTGATTTGTGTTGAGTGAGATTTTCACCTAGAACCCATAGGGGGGGTATTGGCACTTTTCATGGAAAAATGTGAAAAATTAAATTTTCTAATAATGAATGAAATGCCTTCTAAACACCTCAAACATTCACTCTAAAACAGAAGATTGTTGTTTTTCGCAATATTTTTAGGAATTTGGGCTCTTTTAGTAACATTAACACCTGGGCTGAAGCATCTTTTATGATCTTTTATTGTCTTTCAGGATTCATTCTGGGTTTTATTTTGTTTATTTGATGAAAATGAACAACAATATACACCTTGGATACATTTTTGTTTGATTTGTAACGAGTGAGATTTTCACCTAGAACCCAAAGGGGGGGGGTATTGGCACTTTTCATGGAAAAATGTGAAGAATTAAATTTTCTAAAAATGAAATAAATGCCTTCTAAACACCTCAAACATTCACTCTTAAACAAAAGATTGTTGTTTTTCGCAATATTTTTAGAAATTTGGGCTCTTTTAGTAACATTAACACTTGGGCTGAAGCATCTTTTATGATCTTTTTTTGTCTTTCAGGATTCGTTCTGGGTTTTATTTTGTTTTTTTGATGAAAATGAACAACAATACACACCTTGGATACATTTTTGTTTGATTTGTAACGAGTGAGATTTTCACCTAGAACCCAAAGGGGGGGGTATTGGCACTTTTCATGGAAAAATGTGAAAAATTAAATTTTCTAAAAATGAAATAAATGCCTTCTAAACACCTCAAACATTCACTCTAAAACAGAAGATTGTTGTTTTTCGCAATATTTTTAGGAATTTGGGCTCTTTTAGTAACATTAACACCTGGGCTGAAGCATCTTTTATGATCTTTTATTGTCTTTCAGGATTCATTCTGGGTTTTATTTTGTTTATTTGATGAAAATGAACAACAATATACACCTTGGATACATTTTTGTTTGATTTGTAACGAGTGAGATTTTCACCTAGAACCCAAAGGGGGGGGTATTGGCACTTTTCATGGAAAAATGTGAAGAATTAAATTTTCTAAAAATGAAATAAATGCCTTCTAAACACCTCAAACATTCACTCTTAAACAGAAGATTGTTGTTTTTCGCAATATTTTTAGAAATTTGGGCTCTTTTAGTAACATTAACACTTGGGCTGAAGCATCTTTTATGATCTTTTTTTTGTCTTTCAGGATTCGTTCTGGGTTTTATTTTGTTTTTTTGATGAAAATGAACAACAATACACACCTTGGATACATTTTTGTTTGATTTGTAACGAGTGAGATTTTCACCTAGAACCCAAAGGGGGGGGGTATTGGCACTTTTCATGGAAAAATGTGAAAAATTAAATTTTCTAAAAATGAAATAAATGCCTTCTAAACACCTCAAACATTCACTCTAAAAAATAAGATTGTTGTTTTTTCGCAATATTTTTAGAAATTTGGGCTCTTTTAGTAACATTAACACCCACGCTGAAGCAACTTTTATGCTCATTTCTTGTCTTTCAGGATTAACTCTGGGTTTTATTTTGTTTATTTGATGAAAATGAAAAACAATACACACCATGGAAACATTTTTGTTTGATTGCGTCAAGTGAGATTTTCACCTAGAACCCAAAGGGGGGGGTATTGGCACTTTTCATGGAAAAATGTGAAAAATTAAATTTTCTAAAAATTAAATAAATGCCTTCTTAACACCTCAAACATTCACTCTAAAACAGAAGATTGTTGTTTTTCGCAATATTTTTATAAATTTAGGCTCTTTTAGTAACATTAACACTTTCTCTGAAGCAACTTTTATGCTCATTTCTTGTCCTTCAAGATTAATTCTGGGTTTTATTTTGTTTATTTGATGAAAATGAACAACAATACACACCTTGGATACATTTTTGTTTGATTTGTGTCGAGTGAAATTTTCACCTAGGCCCCAAAGGGGGGGGTATTGGAACTTTTCATGGAAAAATGTGAAAAATTAAATTTTCTAAAAATGAAATAAATGCCTTCTAAACACCTCAAACATTCACTCAAAAACAGAAGATTGTTGTTTTTCGCAATATTTTTAGAAATTTGGGCTCTTTTAGTAACATTAACACTTTCTCTGAAGCAACTTTTATGCTCATTTCTTGTCCTTCAAGATTAATTCTGGGTTTTATTTTGTTTATTTGATGAAAATGAACAACAATACACACCATGGAAACATATTTGTTTGATTTGTGTTGAGTGAGATTTTCACCTAGAACCCAAAGGGGGGGTATTGGCACTTTTCATGGAAAAATGTGAAAAATTAAATTTTCTAAAAATGAAATAAATGCCTTCTAAACACCTCAAACATTCACTCTAAAACAGAAGATTGTTGTTTTTCGCAATATTTTTATAAATTTGGGCTCTTTTAGTAACATTAACACTTTCTCTGAAGCAACTTTTATGCTCATTTCTTGTCCTTCAAGATTAATTCTGGGTTTTATTTTGTTTATTTGATGAAAATGAACAACAATACACACCATGGAAACATTTTTGTTTTGGTTGTGTTGAGTGAGATTTTCACCTAGAACCCAAAGGGGGGGTATTGGCACTTTTCATTGAAAAATGTGAAAAATTAAATTTTCTAAAAATGAAATAAATGCCTTCTAAACACCTCAAACATTCACTCTAAAACAGAAGATTGTTGTTTTTCGCAATATTTTTAGAAATTTGGGCTCTTTTAGTAACATCAACACCTGGGCTGAAGCATCTTTTATGATCATTTATTGTCTTTCAGGATACATTCTGGGTTTTATTTTGTTTATTTGATGAAAATGAAAAACAATACACACCTTGGATACATTTTTGTTTGATTTGTGTCGAGTGAAATTTTCACCTAGAACCCAAAGGGGGGGGTATTGGCACTTTTCATGGAAAAATGTGAAAAATTAAATTTTCTAAAAATTAAATAAATGCCTTCTTAACACCTCAAACATTCACTCTAAAACAGAAGATTGTTGTTTTTCGCAATATTTTTATAAATTTAGGCTCTTTTAGTAACATTAACACTTTCTCTGAAGCAACTTTTATGCTCATTTCTTGTCCTTCAAGATTAATTCTGGGTTTTATTTTGTTTATTTGATGAAAATGAACAACAATACACACCTTGGATACATTTTTGTTTGATTTGTGTCGAGCGAGATTTTCACCTAGAACCCAAAGGGGGGGGATTGGCAATTTTCATGGAAAAATGTGAAAAATTAAATTTTCTAAAAATGAAATAAATGCCTTCTAAACACCTCAAACATTCACTCTAAAACAGAAGATTGTTATTTTTCGCAATATTTTTAGGAATTTGGGCTCTTTTAGTAACATTAACACCTGGGCTGAAGCATCTTTTATGATCTTTTATTGTCTTTCAGGATTCATTCTGGGTTTTATTTTGTTTATTTGATGAAAATGAACAACAATACACACCTTGGAATCAATTTTGTTTGATTTGTGTCGATTGAGATTTTCACCTAGAACCCAAAGGGGGGGTATTGGCACTTTTCATGGAAAAATGTGAAAAATTAAATTTTCTAAAAATGAAATAAATGCCTTCTAAACACCTCAAACATTCACTCTAAAAGAGATGATTGTTGTTTTACGCAATATTTGTAGAAATTTGGGCCATTTTAGTAACATCAACACCTGGGCTGAAGCATCTTTTATGATCATTTATTGTCTTTCAGGATACATTCTGGGTTTTATTTTGTTTATTTGATGAAAATGAAAAACAATACACACCTTGGATACATTTTTGTTTGATTTGTGTCGAGTGAAATTTTCACCTAGGCCCCAAAGGGGGGGGTATTGGAACTTTTCATGGAAAAATGTGAAAAATTAAATTTTCTAAAAATGAAATAAATGCCTTCTAAACACCTCAAACATTCACTCTAAAACAGAAGATTGTTGTTTTTCGCAATATTTTTATAAATTTGGGCTCTTTTAGTAACATTTACACTTGCGCTGAAGCAACTTTTATGCTCATTTCTTGTCTTTCAGGATTAATTCTGGGTTTTATTTTGTTTATTTGATGTAAATGAACAACAATACAAACCATGGAAACATTTTTGTTTGATTTGTGTCAAGTGAGATTTTCACCTAGAACCGAAAGGGGGGGTATTTGCACTTTTCATGGAAAAATGTAAAAAATTAATTTTCTAAAAATGAAATAAATGCCTTCTAAACACCTCAAACATTCACTCTAAAACAGAAGATTGTTGTTTTTCGCAATATTTTTAGAAATTTGGGCTCTTTTAGTAACATTAACACCTGGGCTGAAGCATCTTTTATGATCATTTATTGTCTTTCAGGATACATTCTGGGTTTTATTTTGTTTATTTGATGAAAATGAAAAACAATACACACCTTGGATACATTTTTGTTTGATTTGTGTCGAGTGAAATTTTCACCTAGGCCCCAAAGGGGGGGGTATTGGAACTTTTCATGGAAAAATGTGAAAAATTAAATTTTCTAAAAATGAAATAAATGCCTTCTAAACACCTCAAACATTCACTCAAAAACAGAAGATTGTTGTTTTTCGCAATATTTTTAGAAATTTGGGCTCTTTTAGTAACATTAACACTTTCTCTGAAGCAACTTTTATGCTCATTTCTTGTCCTTCAAGATTAATTCTGGGTTTTATTTTGTTTATTTGATGAAAATGAACAACAATACACACCATGGAAACATATTTGTTTGATTTGTGTTGAGTGAGATTTTCACCTAGAACCCAAAGGGGGGGTATTGGCACTTTTCATGGAAAAATGTGAAAAATTAAATTTTCTAAAAATGAAATAAATGCCTTCTAAACACCTCAAACATTCACTCTAAAACAGAAGATTGTTGTTTTTCGCAATATTTTTATAAATTTGGGCTCTTTTAGTAACATTAACACTTTCTCTGAAGCAACTTTTATGCTCATTTCTTGTCCTTCAAGATTAATTCTGGGTTTTATTTTGTTTATTTGATGAAAATGAACAACAATACACACCATGGAAACATTTTTGTTTTGGTTGTGTTGAGTGAGATTTTCACCTAGAACCCAAAGGGGGGGTATTGGCACTTTTCATTGAAAAATGTGAAAAATTAAATTTTCTAAAAATGAAATAAATGCCTTCTAAACACCTCAAACATTCACTCTAAAACAGAAGATTGTTGTTTTTCGCAATATTTTTAGAAATTTGGGCTCTTTTAGTAACATCAACACCTGGGCTGAAGCATCTTTTATGATCATTTATTGTCTTTCAGGATACATTCTGGGTTTTATTTTGTTTATTTGATGAAAATGAAAAACAATACACACCTTGGATACATTTTTGTTTGATTTGTGTCGAGTGAAATTTTCACCTAGGCCCCAAAGGGGGGGGTATTGGAACTTTTCATGGAAAAATGTGAAAAATTAAATTTTCTAAAAATGAAATAAATGCCTTCTAAACACCTCAAACATTCACTCTAAAACAGAAGATTGTTGTTTTTCGCAATATTTTTATAAATTTGGGCTCTTTTAGTAACATTAACACTTGCGCTGAAGCAACTTTTATGCTCATTTCTTGTCTTTCAGGATTAATTCTGGGTTTTATTTTGTTTATTTGATGTAAATGAACAACAATACAAACCATGGAAACATTTTTGTTTGATTTGTGTCAAGTGAGATTTTCACCTAGAACCGAAAGGGGGGGTATTTGCACTTTTCATGGAAAAATGTAAAAAATTAATTTTCTAAAAATGAAATAAATGCCTTCTAAACACCTCAAACATTCACTCTAAAACAGAAGATTGTTGTTTTTCGCAATATTTTTAGAAATTTGGGCTCTTTTAGTAACATTAACACCTGGGCTGAAGCATCTTTTATGATCATTTATTGTCTTTCAGGATACATTCTGGGTTTTATTTTGTTTATTTGATGAAAATGAAAAACAATACACACCTTGGATACATTTTTGTTTGATTTGTGTCGAGTGAAATTTTCACCTAGGCCCCAAAGGGGGGGGTATTGGAACTTTTCATGGAAAAATGTGAAAAATTAAATTTTCTAAAAATGAAATAAATGCCTTCTAAACACCTCAAACATTCACTCAAAAACAGAAGATTGTTGTTTTTCGCAATATTTTTAGAAATTTGGGCTCTTTTAGTAACATTAACACTTTCTCTGAAGCAACTTTTATGCTCATTTCTTGTCCTTCAAGATTAATTCTGGGTTTTATTTTGTTTATTTGATGAAAATGAATAACAATACACGCCATGGAAAAATTTTTGTTTGATATGTGTTGAGTGAGATTTTCACCTAGAACCCAAAGGGGGGGTATGGCACTTTTCATGGAAAATGTGAAAAATTAAATTTTCTAAAAATGAATGAAATGCCTTCTAAACACCTCAAACATTCACTCTAAAACAGAAGATTGTTGTTTTTCGCAATATTTTTAGAAATTTGGGCTCTTTTAGTAACATTAACACTTGCGCTGAAGCAACTTTTATGCTCATTTCTTGTCTTTCAGGATTAATTCTGGGTTTTATTTTGTTTATTTGATGAAAATGAACAACAATACACACCATGGAAACATTTTTGTTTTGGTTGTGTTGAGTGAGATTTTCACCTAGAACCCAAAGGGGGGGTATTGGCACTTTTCATTGAAAAATGTGAAAAATTAAATTTTCTAAAAATGAAATAAATGCCTTCTAAACACCTCAAACATTCACTCTTAAACAGAAGATTGTTGTTTTTCGCAATATTTTTAGAAATTTGGGCTCTTTTAGTAACATTAACACCTGGGCTGAAGCATCTTTTATGATTATTTATTGTCTTTCAGGATACATTCTGGGTTTTATTTTGTTTATTTGATGAAAATGAACAACAATACACACCTTGGATACATTTTTGTTTGATTTGTGTCGAGTGAGATTTTCACCTAGAACCCAAAGGGGATGTATTGGCACTTTTCATGGAAAAATGTGAAAAATTAAATTTTCTAAAAATGAAATAAATGCCTTCTAAACACCTCAAACATTCACTCTAAAACAGAAGATTGTTGTTTTTCGCAATATTTTTAGAAATTTGGGCTCTTTTAGTAACATTAACACTTACGCTGAAGCAACTTTTATGCTCATTTCTTGTCTTACAGGATTAACTCTGGGTTTTATTTTGTTTATTTGATGAAAATGAACAACAATACACACCATGGAAACATTTTTGTTTGATTTGCGTCAAGTGAGATTTTCACCTAGAACCCAAAGGGGGGGTATTGGCACTTTTCATGGAAAAATGTGAAAAATTAAATTTTCTAAAAATGAAATAAATGCCTTCTAAACACCTCAAACATTCACTCTAAAACTGAAGATTGTTGTTTTTCGCAATATTTTTAGAAATTTGGGCTCTTTTAGTAACATTAACACTTTCGCTGAAGCAACTTTTATGCTCATTTCTTGTCTTTCAGGATTAATTCTTGGTTTTGTTTTGTTTATTTGATGAAAATGAACAACAATACACACCATGGAAACATTTTTGTTTGATTGCGTCAAGTGAGATTTTCACCTAGAACCCAAAGGGGGGGGTATTGGCACTTTTCATGGAAAAATATGAAAAATTAAATTTTCTAAAAATTAAATAAATGCCTTCTTAACACCTCAAACATTCACTCTAAAACAGAAGATTGTTGTTTTTCGCAATATTTTTTTAAATTTGGGCTCTTTTAGTAACATTAACACTTTCTCTGAAGCAACTTTTATGCTCATTTCTTGTCCTTCAAGATTAATTCTGGGTTTTATTTTGTTTATTTGATGAAAATGAACAACAATACACACCTTGGATACATTTTTGTTTGATTTGTGTCGAGCGAGATTTTCACCTAGAACCCAAAGGGGGGGTATGGCACTTTTCATGGAAAAATGTGAAAAATTAAATTTTCTAAAAATGAATGAAATGCCTTCTAAACACCTCAAACATTCACTCTTAAACAGAAGATTGTGGTTTTTCGCAATATTTTTATAAATTTGGGCTCTTTTAGTAACATTAACACTTTCTCTGAAGCAACTTTTATGCTCATTTCTTGTCCTTCAAGATTAATTCTGGGTTTTATTTTGTTTATTTGATGAAAATGAACAACAATACACACCATGGAAACATTTTTGTTTGATTTGTGTTGAGTGTGATTTTCACCTAGAACCCAAAGGGGGGGTATTGGCACTTTTCATGGAAAATGTGAAAAATTAAATTTTCTAAAAATGAATTAAATGCCTTCTTAACACCTCAAACATTCACTCTAAAACCGAAGATTGTTGTTTTTCGCAATATTTTTAGAAATTTGGGCTCTTTTTGTAACATTAACACTTGCGCTGAAGCAACTTTTATGCTCATTTCTTGTCTTTCAGGATTAATTCTGGGTTTTATTTTGTTTATTTGATGAAAATGAACAACAATACAAACCATGGAAACATTTTTGTTTGATTTGCGTCAAGTGAGATTTTCACCTAGAACCGAAAGGGGGGGTATTTGCACTTTTCATGGAAAAATGTAAAAATATAATTTTCTAAAAATGAAATAAATGCCTTCTTAACACCTCAAGCATTCACTCTAAAACAGAAGATTGTTGTTTTTCGCAATATTTTTAGAAATTTGGGCTCTTTTAGTAACATTAACACCTGGGCTGAAGCATCTTTTATGATCATTTATTGTCTTTCAGGATACATTCTGGGTTTTATTTTGTTTATTTGATGAAAATGAACAACAATACAAACCATGGAAACATTTTTGTTTGATTTGCGTCAAGTGAGATTTTCACCTAGAACCGAAAGGGGGGGGTATTTGCACTTTTCATGGAAAAATGAAAAAAAATAATTTTCTAAAAATGAAATAAATGCCTTCTAAACACCTCAAACATTCACTCTAAAACAGAAGATTGTTGTTTTTCGCAAAATTTTAGAAATTTGGGCTCTTTTAGTAACATTAACACCTGGGCTGAAGCATCTTTTATAATCATTTATTGTCTTTCAGGATACATTCTGGGTTTTTTTTTTGTTTATTTGTTGAAAATGAAAAACAATACACAGCTTGGATACATTTTTGTTTGATTTGTGTCGAGTGAAATTTTCACCTAGAACCCAAAGGGGGGGGTATTGGAACTTTTCATGGAAAAATGTGAAAAATTAAATTTTCTAAAAATGAAATAAATGCCTTCTAAACACATCAAACATTCACTCTAAAAAAGAAGATTGTTGTTTTTCGCAATATTTTTAGAAATTTGGGCTCTTTTAGTAACATTAACACTTTCTCTGAAGCAACTTTTATGCTCATTACTTGTCCTTCAAGATTAATTCTGGGTTTTATTTTGTTTATTTGATGAAAATGAACAACAATACACACCATGGAAACATTTTTGTTTGATTTGTGTTGAGTGAGATTTTCACCTAGAACCCAAAGGGGGGGTATTGGCACTTTTCATGGAAAAATGTGAAAAATTAAATTTTCTACAAATGAATGAAATGCCTTCTAAACACCTCAAACATTCACTCTAAAACAGAAGATTGTTGTTTTTCGCAATGTTTTTAGGAATTTGTTCTCTTTTAGTAACATTAACACCTGGGCTGAAGCATCTTTAATGATCTTTTATTGTCTTTCAGGATTCATTCTGGGTTTTATTTTGTTTATTTGATGAAAATGAACAACAATACACACCTTGGATACATTTTTGTTTGATTTGTGTCGAGTGAGATTTTCACCTAGAACCCAAAGGGGGGGTATTGGCACTTTTCATGGAAAAATGTGAAAAATTAAATTTTCTAAAAATGAATGAAATGTGTTCTAAACACCTCAAACATTCACTCTAAAATAGAAGATTGTTTTTTTTTGCAATATTTTTAGAAATTTGGGCTCTTTTAGTAACATTATCACTTGCGCTGAAGCATTTTTTATGCTCATTTCTTGTCTTTCAGGATTCATTCTGGGTTTTATTTTGTTTATTTGATGAAAATGAACAACAATACACACCTTGAATACATTTTTGTTTGATTTGTGTCGAGTGAGATTTTCACATAGAACCCAAAGGGGGGGGGTTCAGAAATTTGGGCTCTTTTAGTAACATTAACACTTTCGCTGAAGCAACTTTTATGCTCATTTCTTGTCTTTCAGGATTAATTCTGGGTTTTATTTTGTTTATTTGATGAAAATGAACAACAATACACACCATGGAAACATTTTTGTTTGATTTGAGTCAATTGAGATTTTCACCTAGAACCCAAAGGGGGGGTATTGGCACTTTTCATGGTAAAATGTGAAAAATTAAATTTTCTAAAAATGAAATAAATGCCTTCTAAACACCTCAAACATTCACTCTAAAACAGAAGATTGTTGTTTTTCGCAATATTTTTAGAAATTTGGGCTCTTTTAGTAACATTAACACCTGGATTGAAGCATCTTTTATGATCATTTATTGTCTTTCAGGATACATTCTGGGTTTTATTTTGTTTATTTGATGAAAATGAACAACAATAAACACCTTGGATACATTTTTGTTTGATTTGTGTCGATTGAGATTTTCACCTAGAACCCAAAGGGGGGGTATTGGCACTTTTCATGGAAAAATGTGAAAAATTAAATTTTCTAAAAATGAAATAAATGCTTTCTAAACACCTCAAACATTCACTCTAAAACAGAAGATTGTTGTTTTTTGCAATATTTTTAGAAATTTGGGCTCTTTTAGTAACATTAACACTTTCTCTGAAGCAACTTTTATGCTCATTTCTTGTCTTTCAAGATTAATTCTGGGTTTTTATTTGTTTATTTGATGAAAATGAACAACAATACACACCTTGGATACATTTTTGTTTGATTTGTGTCGAGTGAGATTTTCACCTAGAACCCAAAGGGGGGGGTATTGGCACTTTTCATGGAAAAATGTGAAAAATTAAATTTTTTAAAAATGAAATAAATGCCTTCTAAACACCTCAAACATTCACTCTAAAACAGAAGATTGTTGTTTTTCGCAATATTTTTAGAAATTTGGGCTCTTTTAGTAACTTTAAGACTTTCGCTGAAGCAACTTTTATGCTCATTTCTTGTCTTTCAGGATTAATTCTGGGTTTTATTTTGTTTATTTGATGAAAATGAACAACAATACACACCATGGAAACATTTTTGTATGATTGCGTCAAGTGAGATTTTCACCTAGAACCCAAAGGGGGGGGGTATTGGCACTTTTCATGGAAAAATGTGAAAAATTAAATTTTCTAAAAATGAAGTAAATGCCTTCTAAACACCTCAAACATTCACTCTAAAACAGAAGATTGTTGTTTTTCGCAATATTTTTAGAAATTTGGGCTCTTTTAGTAACATTAACACCTTGGCTGAAGCATCTTTTATGATCATTCATTGTCTTTCAGGATACATTCTGGGTTTTATTTTGTTTTTTTGATGAAAATGAAAAACAATACACACCTTGGATACATTTTTGTTTGATTTGTGTCGAGTGAGATTTTCACCTAGAACCCAAAGGGGGGGGTATTGGCACTTTTCATGGAAAAATGTGAAAAATTAAATTTTCTAAAAATGAAATAAATGCCTTCTTAACACCTCAAACATTCACTCTAAAACAGAAGATTGTTGTTTTTCGCAATATTTTTAGAAATTTGGGCTCTTTTAGTAACATTAACACTTTCGCTGAAGCAACTTTTATGCTCATTTCTTGTCTTTCAAGGTTAATTCTGGGTTTTATTTTGTTTATTTGATGAAAATGAACAACAATACACACCATGGAAACATTTTTGTTTGATTTGTGTCGAGTGAGATTTTCACCTAGAACCCAAAGGGGGGGTATTGGAACTTTTCATGGAAAAATGTGAAAAATTAAATTTTTTAAAAATGAAATAAATGCCTTCTAAACACCTCAAACATTCACTCTAAAACAGAAGATTGTTGTTTTTCGCAATATTTTTAGGAATTTGTTCTCTTTTAGTAACATTAACACCTGGGCTGAAGCATCTTTTATGATCTTTTATTGTCTTTCAGGATTCATTCTGGGTTTTATTTTGTTTATTTGATGAAAATGAACAACAATACACACCTTGGATACATTTTTGTTTGATTTGTGTCGAGTGAGATTTTCACCTAGAACCCAAAGGGGGGGTATTGGCACTTTTCATGGAAAAATGTGAAAAATTAAATTTTCTAAAAATGAATGAAATGTGTTCTAAACACCTCAAACATTCACTCTAAAACAGAAGATTGTTTTTTTTTGCAATATTTTTAGAAATTTGGGCTCTTTTAGTAACATTAACACTTGCGCTGAAGCAACTTTTATGCTCATTTCTTGTCTTTCAGGATTAATTCTGGGTTTTATTTTGTTTATTTGATGAAAATGAACAACAATACACACCATGGAAACATTTTTGTTTGATTTGCGTCAAGTAAGATTTTCACCTAGAACCCAAAGGGGGGGGGTATTGGCACTTTTCATGGAAAAATGTAAAGATTTAAATTTTCTAAAAATGAAATAAATGCCTTCTAAACACCTCAAACATTCACTCTAAAACAGAAGATTGTTGTTTTTCGCAATATTTTTAAAAATTTGGGCTCTTTTAGTAACATTAACACTTGTGCTGAAGCATCTTTAATGATCTTTTATTTACTTTCAGGATTCATTCTGGGTTTTATTTTGTTTATTTGATGAAAATGAACAACAATACACACCTTGGATACATTTTTGTTTGATTTGTGTCGAGTGAGATTTTCACATAGAACTCAAAGGGGCGGGGTTCAGAAATTTGGGCTCTTTTAGTAACATTAACACTTTCGCTGAAGCAACTTTTATGCTCATTTCTTCTTTCAGGATTAATTCTGGGTTTTATTTTGTTTATTTGATGAAAATGAACAACAATACACACCATGGAAACATTTTTGTTTGATTTGCGTCAAGTGAGATTTTCACCTAGAACCCAAAGGGGGGGTATTGGCACTTTTCATGGAAAAATGTGAAAAATTAAATTTTCTAAAAATGAAATAAATGCCTTCTAAATACCTCAAACATTCACTCTAAAACAGAAGATTGTTGTTTTTCGCAATATTTTTAGAAATTTGGGCTCTTTTAGTAACATTAACACCTGGGCTGAAGCATCTTTTATGATCATTTATTGTCTCTGGATACATTCTGGGTTTTATTTTGTTTATTTGATGAAAATGAACAACAATAAACACCGTGGATACATTTTTGTTTGATTTGTGTCGATTGAGATTTTCACCTAGAACCCAAAGGGGGGGGTATTGGCACTTTTCATGGAAAAATGTGAAAAATTAAATTTTCTAAAAATGAAATAAATGCTTTCTAAACACCTCAAACATTCACTCTAAAACAGAAGATTGTTGTTTTTCGCAATATTTTTAGAAATTTGGGCTCTTTTAGTAACATTAACACCTTGGCTGAAGCATCTTTTATGATCATTTATTGTCTTTCAGGATACATTCTGGGTTTTATTTTGTTTTTTTGATGAAAATGAAAAAAAAATACACACCTTGGATACATTTTTGTTTGATTTGTGTCGAGTGAGATTTTCACCTAGAACCCAAAGGGGGGGGTATTGGCACTTTTCATGGAAAAATGTGAAAAATTAAATTTTTTAAAAATGAAATAAATGCCTTCTAAACACCTCAAACATTCACTCTAAAACAGAAGATTGTTGTTTTTCGCAATATTTTTAGAAATTTGGGCTCTTTTAGTAACATTAACACTTTCGCTGAAGCAACTTTTATGCTCATTTCTTGTCTTTCAGGATTAATTCTGGGTTTTATTTTGTTTATTTGATGAAAATGAACAACAATACACACCATGGAAACATTTTTGTTTGATTGCGTCAAGTGAGATTTTCACCTAGAACCCAAAGGGGGGGGTATTGGCACTTTTCATGGAAAAATGTGAAAAATTAAATTTTCTAAAAATGAAATAAATGCCTTCTAAACACCTCAAACATTCACTCTAAAACAGAGGTTTGTTTTTTTCGCAATATTTTTAGAAATTTGGGCTCTTTTAGTAACATTAACACTTTCGCTGAAGCAACTTTTATGCTCATTTCTTGTCTTTCAGGATACATTCTGGGTTTTATTTTGTTTTTTTGATGAAAATGAAAAACAATACACACCTTGGATACATTTTTGTTTGATTTGTGTCGAGTGAGATTTTCACTTAGAACCCAAAGGGGGGGGTATTGGCACTTTTCATGGAAAAATGTGAAAAATTAAATTTTCTAAAAATGAAATAAATGCCTTCTAAACACCTCAAACATTCACTCTAAAACAGAAGATTGTTGTTTTTCGCAATATTTTTAGAAATTTGGGCTCTTTTAGTAACATTAACACTTTCGCTGAAGCAACTTTTATGCTCATTTCTTGTCTTTCAAGGTTAATTCTGGGTTTTATTTTGTTTATTTGATGAAAATGAACAACAATACACACCATGGAAACATTTTTGTTTGATTTGTGTCGAGTGAGATTTTCACCTAGAACCAAAAGGGGGGGTATTGGCACTTTTCATGGAAAAATGTAAAGAATTAAATTTTCTAAAAATGAAATAAATGCCTTCTAAATACCTCAAACATTCACTCTAAAACAGAAGATTGTTGTTTTTCGCAATATTTTTAGAAATTTGGGCTCTTTTAGTAACATTAACACTTGTGCTGAAGCAACTTTTATGATCTTTTATTGTCTTTCAGGATTCATTCTGGGTTTTATTTTATTTATTTGATGAAAATGAACAACAATACACACCTTGGATACATTTTTGTTTGATTTGTGTCGAGTGAGATTTTCACATAGAACCCAAAGGGGGGGGGTTCAGAAATTTGGGCTCTTTTAGTAACATTAACACTTTCGCTGAAGCACCTTTTATGCTCATTTCTTGTCTTTCAGGATTAATTCTGGGTTTTATTTTGTTTATTTGATGAAAATGAACAACAATACACACCATGGAAACATTTTTGTTTGATTTGCGTCGAGTGAGATTTTCACCTAGAACCCAAAGGGGGGGTATTGGCACTTTTCATGGAAAAATGTGAAAAATTAAAATTTCTAAAAATGAAATAAATGCCTTCTAAACACCTCAAACATTCACTCTAAAACAGAAGATTGTTGTTTTTCGCAATATTTTTAGAAATTTGGGCTCTTTTAGTAACATTAACACCTGGGCTGAAGCATCTTTTATGATCATTTATTGTCTCTGGATACATTCTGGGTTTTATTTTGTTTATTTGATGAAAATGAACAACAATAAACACCGTGGATACATTTTTGTTTGATTTGTGTCGATTGAGATTTTCACCTAGAACCCAAAGGGGGGGGTATTGGCACTTTTCATGGAAAAATGTGAAAAATTAAATTTTCTAAAAATGAAATAAATGCTTTCTAAACACCTCAAACATTCACTCTAAAACAGAAGATTGTTGTTTTTCGCAATATTTTTAGAAATTTGGGCTCTTTTAGTAACATTAACACCTTGGCTGAAGCATCTTTTATGATCATTTATTGTCTTTCAGGATACATTCTGGGTTTTATTTTGTTTTTTTGATGAAAATGAAAAAAAAATACACACCTTGGATACATTTTTGTTTGATTTGTGTCGAGTGAGATTTTCACCTAGAACCCAAAGGGGGGGGTATTGGCACTTTTCATGGAAAAATGTGAAAAATTAAATTTTTTAAAAATGAAATAAATGCCTTCTAAACACCTCAAACATTCACTCTAAAACAGAAGATTGTTGTTTTTCGCAATATTTTTAGAAATTTGGGCTCTTTTAGTAACATTAACACTTTCGCTGAAGCAACTTTTATGCTCATTTCTTGTCTTTCAGGATTAATTCTGGGTTTTATTTTGTTTATTTGATGAAAATGAACAACAATACACACCATGGAAACATTTTTGTTTGATTGCGTCAAGTGAGATTTTCACCTAGAACCCAAAGGGGGGGGTATTGGCACTTTTCATGGAAAAATGTGAAAAATTAAATTTTCTAAAAATGAAATAAATGCCTTCTAAACACCTCAAACATTCACTCTAAAACAGAGGTTTGTTTTTTTCGCAATATTTTTAGAAATTTGGGCTCTTTTAGTAACATTAACACCTTGGCTGAAGCATCTTTTATGATCATTTATTGTCTTTCAGGATACATTCTGGGTTTTATTTTGTTTTTTTGATGAAAATGAAAAACAATACACACCTTGGATACATTTTTGTTTGATTTGTGTCGAGTGAGATTTTCACTTAGAACCCAAAGGGGGGGGTATTGGCACTTTTCATGGAAAAATGTGAAAAATTAAATTTTCTAAAAATGAAATAAATGCCTTCTAAACACCTCAAACATTCACTCTAAAACAGAAGATTGTTGTTTTTCGCAATATTTTTAGAAATTTGGGCTCTTTTAGTAACATTAACACTTTCGCTGAAGCAACTTTTATGCTCATTTCTTGTCTTTCAAGGTTAATTCTGGGTTTTATTTTGTTTATTTGATGGAAATGAACAACAATACACACCATGGAAACATTTTTGTTTGATTTTTGTCGAGTGAGATTTTCACCTAGAACCAAAAGGGGGGGTATTGGCACTTTTCATGGAAAAATGTAAAGAATTAAATTTTCTAAAAATGAAATAAATGCCTTCTAAATACCTCAAACATTCACTCTAAAACAGAAGATTGTTGTTTTTCGCAATATTTTTAGAAATTTGGGCTCTTTTAGTAACATTAACACTTGTGCTGAAGCAACTTTTATGATCTTTTATTGTCTTTCAGGATTCATTCTGGGTTTTATTTTATTTATTTGATGAAAATGAACAACAATACACACCTTGGATACATCATTGTTTGATTTGTGTCGAGTGAGATTTTCACATAGAACCCAAAGGGGGGGGGTTCAGAAATTTGGGCTCTTTTAGTAACATTAACACTTTCGCTGAAGCACCTTTTATGCTCATTTCTTGTCTTTCAGGATTAATTCTGGGTTTTATTTTGTTTATTTGATGAAAATGAACAACAATACACACCATGGAAACATTTTTGTTTGATTTGCGTCGAGTGAGATTTTCACCTAGAACCCAAAGGGGGGGTATTGGCACTTTTCATGGAAAAATGTGAAAAATTAAATTTTCTAAAAATGAAATAAATGCCTTCTAAACACCTCAAACATTCACTCTAAAACCGAAGATTGTTGTTTTTCGCAATTTTTTTAGAAATTTGGGCTCTTTTAGTAACATTAACACCTGGGCTGAAGCATCTTTTATGATCATTTATTGTCTTTCAGGATACATTCTGGGTTTTATTTTGTTTATTTGATGAAAATGGACAACAATAAACACCTTGGATACATTTTTGTTTGATTTGTGTCGATTGAGATTTTCACCTAGAACCCAAAGGGGGGGGGTATTGGCACTTTTCATGGAAAAATGTGAAAAATTAAATTTTCTAAAAATGAAATAAATGCCTTCTAAACACCTCAAACATTCACTCTAAAACCGAAGATTGTTGTTTTTCGCAATTTTTTTAGAAATTTGGGCTCCTTTAGTAACATTAACACTTTCTCTGAAGCAACTTTTATGCTCATTTCTTGTCTTTCAAGATTAATTCTGGGTTTTATTTTGTTTATTTGATGAAAATGAACAACAATACACACCTTGGATACATTTTTGTTTGATTTGTGTCGAGTGAGATTTTCACCTAGAACCCAAAGGGGGGGGTATTGGCACTTTTCATGGAAAAATGTGAAAAATTAAATTTTTAAAAAATGAAATAAATGCCTTCTAAACACCTCAAACATTCACTCTAAAACAGAAGATTGGTCTTTTTCGCAATATTTTTAGAAATTTGGGCTCTTTTAGTAACATTAACACTTGGGCTGAAGCATCTTTTATGATCTTTTATTGTCTTTCAGGATTAATTCTGGGTTTTATTTTGTTTATTTGATGAAAATGAACAACAATACACACCATGGAAACATTTTTGTTTGATTGTGTCGAGTGAGATTTTCACCTAGAACCCAAAGGGGGGTATTAACACTTTTCATGGAAAAATGTGAAAAATTAAATTTTCTAAAAATGAATGAAATGTGTTCTAAACACCTCAAACATTCACTCTAAAATAGAAGATTGTTTTTTTTTGCAATATTTTTAGAAATTTGGGCTCTTTTAGTAACATTATCACTTGCGCTGAAGCATTTTTTATGCTCATTTCTTGTCTTTCAGGATTCATTCTGGGTTTTATTTTGTTTATTTGATGAAAATGAACAACAATACACACCTTGAATACATTTTTGTTTCATTTGTGTCGAGTGAGATTTTCACATAGAACCCAAAGGGGGGGGTTCAGAAATTTGGGCTCTTTTAGTAACATTAACACTTTCGCTGAAGCAACTTTTATGCTCATTTCTTGTCTTTCAGGATTAATTCTGGGTTTTATTTTGTTTATTTGATGAAAATGAACAACAATACACACCATGGAAACATTTTTGTTTGATTTGAGTCAATTGAGATTTTCACCTAGAACCCAAAGGGGGGGTATTGGCACTTTTCATGGAAAAATGTGAAAAATTAAATTTTCTAAAAATGAAATAAATGCCTTCTAAACACCTCAAACATTCACTCTAAAAAAGAAGATTGTTGTTTTTCGCAATATTTTTAGAAATTTGGGCTCTTTTAGTAACATTAACACCTGGGCTGAAGCATCTTTTATGATCATTTATTGTCTTTCAGGATACATTCTGGGTTTTATTTTGTTTATTTGATGAAAATGAACAACAATAAACACCTTGGATACATTTTTGTTTGATTTGTGTCGATTGAGATTTTCACCTAGAACCCAAAGGGGGGGTATTGGCACTTTTCATGGAAAAATGTGAAAAATTAAATTTTCTAAAAATGAAATAAATGCTTTCTAAACACCTCAAACATTCACTCTAAAACAGAAGATTGTTGTTTTTTGCAATATTTTTAGAAATTTGGGCTCTTTTAGTAACATTAACACTTTCTCTGAAGCAACTTTTATGCTCATTTCTTGTCTTTCAAGATTAATTCTGGGTTTTTATTTGTTTATTTGATGAAAATGAACAACAATACACACCTTGGATACATTTTTGTTTGATTTGTGTCGAGTGAGATTTTCACCTAGAACCCAAAGGGGGGGGTATTGGCACTTTTCATGGAAAAATGTGAAAAATTAAATTTTTTAAAAATGAAATAAATGCCTTCTAAACACCTCAAACATTCACTCTAAAACAGAAGATTGTTGTTTTTCGCAATATTTTTAGAAATTTGGGCTCTTTTAGTAACTTTAAGACTTTCGCTGAAGCAACTTTTATGCTCATTTCTTGTCTTTCAGGATTAATTCTGGGTTTTATTTTGTTTATTTGATGAAAATGAACAACAATACACACCATGGAAACATTTTTGTATGATTGCGTCAAGTGAGATTTTCACCTAGAACCCAAAGGGGGGGGGTATTGGCACTTTTCATGGAAAAATGTGAAAAATTAAATTTTCTAAAAATGAAATAAATGCCTTCTAAACACCTCAAACATTCACTCTAAAACAGAAGATTGTTGTTTTTCGCAATATTTTTAGAAATTTGGGCTCTTTTAGTAACATTAACACCTTGGCTGAAGCATCTTTTATGATCATTCATTGTCTTTCAGGATACATTCTGGGTTTTATTTTGTTTTTTTGATGAAAATGAAAAACAATACACACCTTGGATACATTTTTGTTTGATTTGTGTCGAGTGAGATTTTCACCTAGAACCCAAAGGGGGGGGTATTGGCACTTTTCATGGAAAAATGTGAAAAATTAAATTTTCTAAAAATGAATGAAATGTGTTCTAAACACCTCAAACATTCACTCTAAAATAGAAGATTGTTTTTTTTTGCAATATTTTTAGAAATTTGGGCTCTTTTAGTAACATTATCACTTGCGCTGAAGCATTTTTTATGCTCATTTCTTGTCTTTCAGGATTCATTCTGGGTTTTATTTTGTTTATTTGATGAAAATGAACAACAATACACACCTTGAATACATTTTTGTTTCATTTGTGTCGAGTGAGATTTTCACATAGAACCCAAAGGGGGGGGTTCAGAAATTTGGGCTCTTTTAGTAACATTAACACTTTCGCTGAAGCAACTTTTATGCTCATTTCTTGTCTTTCAGGATTAATTCTGGGTTTTATTTTGTTTATTTGATGAAAATGAACAACAATACACACCATGGAAACATTTTTGTTTGATTTGAGTCAATTGAGATTTTCACCTAGAACCCAAAGGGGGGGTATTGGCACTTTTCATGGAAAAATGTGAAAAATTAAATTTTCTAAAAATGAAATAAATGCCTTCTAAACACCTCAAACATTCACTCTAAAAAAGAAGATTGTTGTTTTTCGCAATATTTTTAGAAATTTGGGCTCTTTTAGTAACATTAACACCTGGGCTGAAGCATCTTTTATGATCATTTATTGTCTTTCAGGATACATTCTGGGTTTTATTTTGTTTATTTGATGAAAATGAACAACAATAAACACCTTGGATACATTTTTGTTTGATTTGTGTCGATTGAGATTTTCACCTAGAACCCAAAGGGGGGGTATTGGCACTTTTCATGGAAAAATGTGAAAAATTAAATTTTCTAAAAATGAAATAAATGCTTTCTAAACACCTCAAACATTCACTCTAAAACAGAAGATTGTTGTTTTTTGCAATATTTTTAGAAATTTGGGCTCTTTTAGTAACATTAACACTTTCTCTGAAGCAACTTTTATGCTCATTTCTTGTCTTTCAAGATTAATTCTGGGTTTTTATTTGTTTATTTGATGAAAATGAACAACAATACACACCTTGGATACATTTTTGTTTGATTTGTGTCGAGTGAGATTTTCACCTAGAACCCAAAGGGGGGGGTATTGGCACTTTTCATGGAAAAATGTGAAAAATTAAATTTTTAAAAAATGAAATAAATGCCTTCTAAACACCTCAAACATTCACTCTAAAACAGAAGATTGTTGTTTTTCGCAATATTTTTAGAAATTTGGGCTCTTTTAGTAACTTTAAGACTTTCGCTGAAGCAACTTTTATGCTCATTTCTTGTCTTTCAGGATTAATTCTGGGTTTTATTTTGTTTATTTGATGAAAATGAACAACAATACACACCATGGAAACATTTTTGTATGATTGCGTCAAGTGAGATTTTCACCTAGAACCCAAAGGGGGGGGGTATTGGCACTTTTCATGGAAAAATGTGAAAAATTAAATTTTCTAAAAATGAAATAAATGCCTTCTAAACACCTCAAACATTCACTCTAAAACAGAAGATTGTTGTTTTTCGCAATATTTTTAGAAATTTGGGCTCTTTTAGTAACATTAACACCTTGGCTGAAGCATCTTTTATGATCATTCATTGTCTTTCAGGATACATTCTGGGTTTTATTTTGTTTTTTTGATGAAAATGAAAAACAATACACACCTTGGATACATTTTTGTTTGATTTGTGTCGAGTGAGATTTTCACCTAGAACCCAAAGGGGGGGGTATTGGCACTTTTCATGGAAAAATGTGAAAAATTAAATTTTCTAAAAATGAAATAAATGCCTTCTTAACACCTCAAACATTCACTCTAAAACAGAAGATTGTTGTTTTTCGCAATATTTTTAGAAATTTGGGCTCTTTTAGTAACATTAACACTTTCGCTGAAGCAACTTTTATGCTCATTTCTTGTCTTTCAAGGTTAATTCTGGGTTTTATTTTGTTTATTTGATGAAAATGAACAACAATACACACCATGGAAACATTTTTGTTTGATTTGTGTCGAGTGAGATTTTCACCTAGAACCCAAAGGGGGGGTATTGGAACTTTTCATGGAAAAATGTGAAAAATTAAATTTTTTAAAAATGAAATAAATGCCTTCTAAAGACCTCAAACATTCACTCTAAAACAGAAGATTGTTGTTTTTCGCAATATTTTTAGAAATTTGGGCTCTTTTAGTAACATTAACACTTTCTCTGAAGCAACTTTTATGCTCATTTCTTGTCCTTCAAGATTAATTCTGGGTTTTATTTTATTTATTTGATGAAAATGAACAACAATACACACCATGGAAACATTTTTGTTTGATTTGTGTTGAGTGAGATTTTCACCTAGAACCCAAAGGGGGGGTATTGGCACTTTTCATGGAAAAATGTGAAAAATTAAATTTTCTACAAATGAATGAAATGCCTTCTAAACACCTCAAACATTCACTCTAAAACAGAAGATTGTTGTTTTTCGCAATATTTTTAGGAATTTGTTCTCTTTTAGTAACATTAACACCTGGGCTGAAGCATCTTTTATGATCTTTTATTGTCTTTCAGGATTCATTCTGGGTTTTATTTTGTTTATTTGATGAAAATGAACAACAATACACACCTTGGATACATTTTTGTTTGATTTGTGTCGAGTGAGATTTTCACCTAGAACCCAAAGGGGGGGTTATGGCACTTTTCATGGAAAAATGTGAAAAATTAAATTTTTTAAAAATGAAATAAATGCCTTCTAAACACCTCAAACATTCACTCTAAAACAGAAGATTGTTGTTTTTCGCAATATTTATAGAAATTTGGGCTCTTTTAGTAACATTAACACTTTCGCTGAAGCAACTTTTATGCTCATTTCTTGTCTTTCAGGATTAATTCTGGGTTTTATTTTGTTTATTTGATGAAAATGAACAACAATAAACACCGTGGATACATTTTTGTTTGATTTGTGTCGATTGAGATTTTCACCTAGAACCCAAAGGGGGGGGTATTGGCACTTTTCATGGAAAAATGTGAAAAATTAAATTTTCTAAAAATGAAATAAATGCTTTCTAAACACCTCAAACATTCACTCTAAAACAGAAGATTGTTGTTTTTCGCAATATTTTTAGAAATTTGGGCTCTTTTAGTAACATTAACACCTTGGCTGAAGCATCTTTTATGATCATTTATTGTCTTTCAGGATACATTCTGGGTTTTATTTTGTTTTTTTGATGAAAATGAAAAAAAAATACACACCTTGGATACATTTTTGTTTGATTTGTGTCGAGTGAGATTTTCACCTAGAACCCAAAGGGGGGGGTATTGGCACTTTTCATGGAAAAATGTGAAAAATTAAATTTTTTAAAAATGAAATAAATGCCTTCTAAACACCTCAAACATTCACTCTAAAACAGAAGATTGTTGTTTTTCGCAATATTTTTAGAAATTTGGGCTCTTTTAGTAACATTAACACTTTCGCTGAAGCAACTTTTATGCTCATTTCTTGTCTTTCAGGATTAATTCTGGGTTTTATTTTGTTTATTTGATGAAAATGAACAACAATACACACCATGGAAACATTTTTGTTTGATTGCGTCAAGTGAGATTTTCACCTAGAACCCAAAGGGGGGGGTATTGGCACTTTTCATGGAAAAATGTGAAAAATTAAATTTTCTAAAAATGAAATAAATGCCTTCTAAACACCTCAAACATTCACTCTAAAACAGAGGTTTGTTTTTTTCGCAATATTTTTAGAAATTTGGGCTCTTTTAGTAACATTAACACCTTGGCTGAAGCATCTTTTATGATCATTTATTGTCTTTCAGGATACATTCTGGGTTTTATTTTGTTTTTTTGATGAAAATGAAAAACAATACACACCTTGGATACATTTTTGTTTGATTTGTGTCGAGTGAGATTTTCACTTAGAACCCAAAGGGGGGGGTATTGGCACTTTTCATGGAAAAATGTGAAAAATTAAATTTTCTAAAAATGAAATAAATGCCTTCTAAACACCTCAAACATTCACTCTAAAACAGAAGATTGTTGTTTTTCGCAATATTTTTAGAAATTTGGGCTCTTTTAGTAACATTAACACTTTCGCTGAAGCAACTTTTATGCTCATTTCTTGTCTTTCAAGGTTAATTCTGGGTTTTATTTTGTTTATTTGATGAAAATGAACAACAATACACACCATGGAAACATTTTTGTTTGATTTGTGTCGAGTGAGATTTTCACCTAGAACCAAAAGGGGGGGTATTGGCACTTTTCATGGAAAAATGTAAAGAATTAAATTTTCTAAAAATGAAATAAATGCCTTCTAAATACCTCAAACATTCACTCTAAAACAGAAGATTGTTGTTTTTCGCAATATTTTTAGAAATTTGGGCTCTTTTAGTAACATTAACACTTGTGCTGAAGCAACTTTTATGATCTTTTATTGTCTTTCAGGATTCATTCTGGGTTTTATTTTATTTATTTGATGAAAATGAACAACAATACACACCTTGGATACATTTTTGTTTGATTTGTGTCGAGTGAGATTTTCACATAGAACCCAAAGGGGGGGGGTTCAGAAATTTGGGCTCTTTTAGTAACATTAACACTTTCGCTGAAGCACCTTTTATGCTCATTTCTTGTCTTTCAGGATTAATTCTGGGTTTTATTTTGTTTATTTGATGAAAATGAACAACAATACACACCATGGAAACATTTTTGTTTGATTTGCGTCGAGTGAGATTTTCACCTAGAACCCAAAGGGGGGGTATTGGCACTTTTCATGGAAAAATGTGAAAAATTAAAATTTCTAAAAATGAAATAAATGCCTTCTAAACACCTCAAACATTCACTCTAAAACAGAAGATTGTTGTTTTTCGCAATATTTTTAGAAATTTGGGCTCTTTTAGTAACATTAACACCTGGGCTGAAGCATCTTTTATGATCATTTATTGTCTCTGGATACATTCTGGGTTTTATTTTGTTTATTTGATGAAAATGAACAACAATAAACACCGTGGATACATTTTTGTTTGATTTGTGTCGATTGAGATTTTCACCTAGAACCCAAAGGGGGGGGTATTGGCACTTTTCATGGAAAAATGTGAAAAATTAAATTTTCTAAAAATGAAATAAATGCTTTCTAAACACCTCAAACATTCACTCTAAAACAGAAGATTGTTGTTTTTCGCAATATTTTTAGAAATTTGGGCTCTTTTAGTAACATTAACACCTTGGCTGAAGCATCTTTTATGATCATTTATTGTCTTTCAGGATACATTCTGGGTTTTATTTTGTTTTTTTGATGAAAATGAAAAAAAAATACACACCTTGGATACATTTTTGTTTGATTTGTGTCGAGTGAGATTTACACCTAGAACCCAAAGGGGGGGGTATTGGCACTTTTCATGGAAAAATGTGAAAAATTAAATTTTTTAAAAATGAAATAAATGCCTTCTAAACACCTCAAACATTCACTCTAAAACAGAAGATTGTTGTTTTTCGCAATATTTTTAGAAATTTGGGCTCTTTTAGTAACATTAACACTTTCGCTGAAGCAACTTTTATGCTCATTTCTTGTCTTTCAGGATTAATTCTGGGTTTTATTTTGTTTATTTGATGAAAATGAACAACAATACACACCATGGAAACATTTTTGTTTGATTGCGTCAAGTGAGATTTTCACCTAGAACCCAAAGGGGGGGGTATTGGCACTTTTCATGGAAAAATGTGAAAAATTAAATTTTCTAAAAATGAAATAAATGCCTTCTAAACACCTCAAACATTCACTCTAAAACAGAGGTTTGTTTTTTTCGCAATATTTTTAGAAATTTGGGCTCTTTTAGTAACATTAACACCTTGGCTGAAGCATCTTTTATGATCATTTATTGTCTTTCAGGATACATTCTGGGTTTTATTTTGTTTTTTTGATGAAAATGAAAAACAATACACACCTTGGATACATTTTTGTTTGATTTGTGTCGAGTGAGATTTTCACTTAGAACCCAAAGGGGGGGGTATTGGCACTTTTCATGGAAAAATGTGAAAAATTAAATTTTTTAAAAATGAAATAAATGCCTTCTAAACACCTCAAACATTCACTCTAAAACAGAAGATTGTTGTTTTTCGCAATATTTTTAGAAATTTGGGCTCTTTTAGTAACATTAACACTTTCGCTGAAGCAACTTTTATGCTCATTTCTTGTCTTTCAGGATTAATTCTGGGTTTTATTTTGTTTATTTGATGAAAATGAACAACAATACACACCATGGAAACATTTTTGTTTGATTGCGGCAAGTGAGATTTTCACCTAGAACCCAAAGGGGGGGGTATTGGCACTTTTCATGGAAAAATGTGAAAAATTAAATTTTCTAAAAATGAAATAAATGCCTTCTAAACACCTCAAACATTCACTCTAAAACAGAGGTTTGTTTTTTTCGCAATATTTTTAGAAATTTGGGCTCTTTTAGTAACATTAACACCTTGGCTGAAGCATCTTTTATGATCATTTATTGTCTTTCAGGATACATTCTGGGTTTTATTTTGTTTTTTTGATGAAAATGAAAAACAATACACACCTTGGATACATTTTTGTTTGATTTGTGTCGAGTGAGATTTTCACTTAGAACCCAAAGGGGGGGGTATTGGCACTTTTCATGGAAAAATGTGAAAAATTAAATTTTCTAAAAATGAAATAAATGCCTTCTAAACACCTCAAACATTCACTCTAAAACAGAAGATTGTTGTTTTTCGCAATATTTTTAGAAATTTGGGCTCTTTTAGTAACATTAACACTTTCGCTGAAGCAACTTTTATGCTCATTTCTTGTCTTTCAAGGTTAATTCTGGGTTTTATTTTGTTTATTTGATGAAAATGAACAACAATACACACCATGGAAACATTTTTGTTTGATTTGTGTCGAGTGAGATTTTCACCTAGAACCAAAAGGGGGGGTATTGGCACTTTTCATGGAAAAATGTAAAGAATTAAATTTTCTAAAAATGAAATAAATGCCTTCTAAATACCTCAAACATTCACTCTAAAACAGAAGATTGTTGTTTTTCGCAATATTTTTAGAAATTTGGGCTCTTTTAGTAACATTAACACTTGTGCTGAAGCAACTTTTATGATCTTTTATTGTCTTTCAGGATTCATTCTGGGTTTTATTTTATTTATTTGATGAAAATGAACAACAATACACACCTTGGATACATTTTTGTTTGATTTGTGTCGAGTGAGATTTTCACATAGAACCCAAAGGGGGGGGGTTCAGAAATTTGGGCTCTTTTAGTAACATTAACACTTTCGCTGAAGCACCTTTTATGCTCATTTCTTGTCTTTCAGGATTAATTCTGGGTTTTATTTTGTTTATTTGATGAAAATGAACAACAATACACACCATGGAAACATTTTTGTTTGATTTGCGTCGAGTGAGATTTTCACCTAGAACCCAAAGGGGGGGTATTGGCACTTTTCATGGAAAAATGTGAAAAATTAAAATTTCTAAAAATGAAATAAATGCCTTCTAAACACCTCAAACATTCACTCTAAAACAGAAGATTGTTGTTTTTCGCAATATTTTTAGAAATTTGGGCTCTTTTAGTAACATTAACACCTGGGCTGAAGCATCTTTTATGATCATTTATTGTCTCTGGATACATTCTGGGTTTTATTTTGTTTATTTGATGAAAATGAACAACAATAAACACCGTGGATACATTTTTGTTTGATTTGTGTCGATTGAGATTTTCACCTAGAACCCAAAGGGGGGGGTATTGGCACTTTTCATGGAAAAATGTGAAAAATTAAATTTTCTAAAAATGAAATAAATGCTTTCTAAACACCTCAAACATTCACTCTAAAACAGAAGATTGTTGTTTTTCGCAATATTTTTAGAAATTTGGGCTCTTTTAGTAACATTAACACCTTGGCTGAAGCATCTTTTATGATCATTTATTGTCTTTCAGGATACATTCTGGGTTTTATTTTGTTTTTTTGATGAAAATGAAAAAAAAATACACACCTTGGATACATTTTTGTTTGATTTGTGTCGAGTGAGATTTACACCTAGAACCCAAAGGGGGGGGTATTGGCACTTTTCATGGAAAAATGTGAAAAATTAAATTTTTTAAAAATGAAATAAATGCCTTCTAAACACCTCAAACATTCACTCTAAAACAGAAGATTGTTGTTTTTCGCAATATTTTTAGAAATTTGGGCTCTTTTAGTAACATTAACACTTTCGCTGAAGCAACTTTTATGCTCATTTCTTGTCTTTCAGGATTAATTCTGGGTTTTATTTTGTTTATTTGATGAAAATGAACAACAATACACACCATGGAAACATTTTTGTTTGATTGCGTCAAGTGAGATTTTCACCTAGAACCCAAAGGGGGGGGTATTGGCACTTTTCATGGAAAAATGTGAAAAATTAAATTTTCTAAAAATGAAATAAATGCCTTCTAAACACCTCAAACATTCACTCTAAAACAGAGGTTTGTTTTTTTCGCAATATTTTTAGAAATTTGGGCTCTTTTAGTAACATTAACACCTTGGCTGAAGCATCTTTTATGATCATTTATTGTCTTTCAGGATACATTCTGGGTTTTATTTTGTTTTTTTGATGAAAATGAAAAACAATACACACCTTGGATACATTTTTGTTTGATTTGTGTCGAGTGAGATTTTCACTTAGAACCCAAAGGGGGGGGTATTGGCACTTTTCATGGAAAAATGTGAAAAATTAAATTTTCTAAAAATGAAATAAATGCCTTCTAAACACCTCAAACATTCACTCTAAAACAGAAGATTGTTGTTTTTCGCAATATTTTTAGAAATTTGGGCTCTTTTAGTAACATTAACACTTTCGCTGAAGCAACTTTTATGCTCATTTCTTGTCTTTCAAGGTTAATTCTGGGTTTTATTTTGTTTATTTGATGAAAATGAACAACAATACACACCATGGAAACATTTTTGTTTGATTTGTGTCGAGTGAGATTTTCACCTAGAACCAAAAGGGGGGGTATTGGCACTTTTCATGGAAAAATGTAAAGAATTAAATTTTCTAAAAATGAAATAAATGCCTTCTAAATACCTCAAACATTCACTCTAAAACAGAAGATTGTTGTTTTTCGCAATATTTTTAGAAATTTGGGCTCTTTTAGTAACATTAACACTTGTGCTGAAGCAACTTTTATGATCTTTTATTGTCTTTCAGGATTCATTCTGGGTTTTATTTTATTTATTTGATGAAAATGAACAACAATACACACCTTGGATACATTTTTGTTTGATTTGTGTCGAGTGAGATTTTCACATAGAACCCAAAGGGGGGGGGGTTCAGAAATTTGGGCTCTTTTAGTAACATTAACACTTTCGCTGAAGCACCTTTTATGCTCATTTCTTGTCTTTCAGGATTAATTCTGGGTTTTATTTTGTTTATTTGATGAAAATGAACAACAATACACACCATGGAAACATTTTTGTTTGATTTGCGTCGAGTGAGATTTTCACCTAGAACCCAAAGGGGGGGTATTGGCACTTTTCATGGAAAAATGTGAAAAATTAAATTTTCTAAAAATGAAATAAATGCCTTCTAAACACCTCAAACATTCACTCTAAAACCGAAGATTGTTGTTTTTCGCAATTTTTTTAGAAATTTGGGCTCTTTTAGTAACATTAACACCTGGGCTGAAGCATCTTTTATGATCATTTATTGTCTTTCAGGATACATTCTGGGTTTTATTTTGTTTATTTGATGAAAATGGACAACAATAAACACCTTGGATACATTTTTGTTTGATTTGTGTCGATTGAGATTTTCACCTAAAACCCAAAGGGGGGGGGTATTGGCACTTTTCATGGAAAAATGTGAAAAATTAAATTTTCTAAAAATGAAATAAATGCCTTCTAAACACCTCAAACATTCACTCTAAAACCGAAGATTGTTGTTTTTCGCAATTTTTTTAGAAATTTGGGCTCTTTTAGTAACATTAACACTTTCTCTGAAGCAACTTTTATGCTCATTTCTTGTCTTTCAAGATTAATTCTGGGTTTTATTTTGTTTATTTGATGAAAATGAACAACAATACACACCTTGGATACATTTTTGTTTGATTTGTGTCGAGTGAGATTTTCACCTAGAACCCAAAGGGGGGGGTATTGGCACTTTTCATGGAAAAATGTGAAAAATTAAATTTTTAAAAAATGAAATAAATGCCTTCTAAACACCTCAAACATTCACTCTAAAACAGAAGATTGGTCTTTTTCGCAATATTTTTAGAAATTTGGGCTCTTTTAGTAACATTAACACTTGGGCTGAAGCATCTTTTATGATCTTTTATTGTCTTTCAGGATTAATTCTGGGTTTTATTTTGTTTATTTGATGAAAATGAACAACAATACACACCATGGAAACATTTTTGTTTGATTGTGTCGAGTGAGATTTTCACCTAGAACCCAAAGGGGGGGTATTGGCACTTTTCATGGAAAAATGTGAAAAATTAAATTTTCTACAAATGAATGAAATGCCTTCTAAACACCTCAAACATTCACTCTAAAACAGAAGATTGTTGTTTTTCGCAATATTTTTAGGAATTTGTTCTCTTTTAGTAACATTAACACCTGGGCTGAAGCATCTTTTATGATCTTTTATTGTCTTTCAGGATTCATTCTGGGTTTTATTTTGTTTATTTGATGAAAATGAACAACAATACACACCTTGGATACATTTTTGTTTGATTTGTGTCGAGTGAGATTTTCACCTAGAACCCAAAGGGGGGGTATTGGCACTTTTCATGGAAAAATGTGAAAAATTAAATTTTCTAAAAATGAATGAAATGTGTTCTAAACACCTCAAACATTCACTCTAAAACAGAAGATTGTTTTTTTTTGCAATATTTTTAGAAATTTGGGCTCTTTTAGTAACATTAACACTTGCGCTGAAGCAACTTTTATGCTCATTTCTTGTCTTTCAGGATTAATTCTGGGTTTTATTTTGTTTATTTGATGAAAATGAACAACAATACACACCATGGAAACATTTTTGTTTGATTTGCGTCAAGTAAGATTTTCACCTAGAACCCAAAGGGGGGGGGTTATTGGCACTTTTCATGGAAAAATGTAAAGATTTAAATTTTCTAAAAATGAAATAAATGCCTTCTTAACACCTCAAACATTCACTCTAAAACAGAAGATTGTTGTTTTTCGCAATATTTTTAAAAATTTGGGCTCTTTTAGTAACATTAACACTTGTGCTGAAGCATCTTTTATGATCTTTTATTGTCTTTCAGGATTCATTCTGGGTTTTATTTTGTTTATTTGATGAAAATGAACAACAATACACACCTTGGATACATTTTTGTTTGATTTGTGTCGAGTGAGATTTTCACATAGAACTCAAAGGGGCAGGGTTCAGAAATTTGGGCTCTTTTAGTAACATTAACACTTTCGCTGAAGCAACTTTTATGCTCATTTCTTCTTTCAGGATTAATTCTGGGTTTTATTTTGTTTATTTGATGAAAATGAACAACAATACACACCATGGAAACATTTTTGTTTGATTTGCGTCAAGTGAGATTTTCACCTAGAACCCAAAGGGGGGGTATTGGCACTTTTCATGGAAAAATGTGAAAAATTAAATTTTCTAAAAATGAAATAAATGCCTTCTAAATACCTCAAACATTCACTCTAAAACAGAAGATTGTTGTTTTTCGCAATATTTTTAGAAATTTGGGCTCTTTTAGTAACATTAACACCTGGGCTGAAGCATCTTTTATGATCATTTATTGTCTCTGGATACATTCTGGGTTTTATTTTGTTTATTTGATGAAAATGAACAACAATAAACACCGTGGATACATTTTTGTTTGATTTGTGTCGATTGAGATTTTCACCTAGAACCCAAAGGGGGGGGTATTGGCACTTTTCATGGAAAAATGTGAAAAATTAAATTTTCTAAAAATGAAATAAATGCTTTCTAAACACCTCAAACATTCACTCTAAAACAGAAGATTGTTGTTTTTCGCAATATTTTTAGAAATTTGGGCTCTTTTAGTAACATTAACACCTTGGCTGAAGCATCTTTTATGATCATTTATTGTCTTTCAGGATACATTCTGGGTTTTATTTTGTTTTTTTGATGAAAATGAAAAAAAAATACACACCTTGGATACATTTTTGTTTGATTTGTGTCGAGTGAGATTTTCACCTAGAACCCAAAGGGGGGGTATTGGCACTTTTCATGGAAAAATGTGAAAAATTAAATTTTTTAAAAATGAAATAAATGCCTTCTAAACACCTCAAACATTCACTCTAAAACAGAAGATTGTTGTTTTTCGCAATATTTTTAGAAATTTGGGCTCTTTTAGTAACATTAACACTTTCGCTGAAGCAACTTTTATGCTCATTTCTTGTCTTTCAGGATTAATTCTGGGTTTTATTTTGTTTATTTGATGAAAATGAACAACAATACACACCATGGAAACATTTTTGTTTGATTGCGTCAAGTGAGATTTTCACCTAGAACCCAAAGGGGGGGAATTGGCACTTTTCATGGAAAAATGTGAAAAATTAAATTTTCTAAAAATGAAATAAATGCCTTCTAAACACCTCAAACATTCACTCTAAAACAGAGGTTTGTTTTTTTCGCAATATTTTTAGAAATTTGGGCTCTTTTAGTAACATTAACACCTTGGCTGAAGCATCTTTTATGATCATTTATTGTCTTTCAGGATACATTCTGGGTTTTATTTTGTTTTTTTGATGAAAATGAAAAACAATACACACCTTGGATACATTTTTATTTGATTTGTGTCGAGTGAGATTTTCACTTAGAACCCAAAGGGGGGGGTATTGGCACTTTTCATGGAAAAATGTGAAAAATTAAATTTTCTAAAAATGAAATAAATGCCTTCTAAACACCTCAAACATTCACTCTAAAACAGAAGATTGTTGTTTTTCGCAATATTTTTAGAAATTTGGGCTCTTTTAGTAACATTAACACTTTCGCTGAAGTAACTTTTATGCTCATTTCTTGTCTTTCAAGGTTAATTCTGGGTTTTATTTTGTTTATTTGATGAAAATGAACAACAATACACACCATGGAAACATTTTTGTTTGATTTGTGTCGAGTGAGATTTTCACCTAGAACCAAAAGGGGGGGTATTGGCACTTTTCATGGAAAAATGTAAAGAATTAAATTTTCTAAAAATGAAATAAATGCCTTCTAAATACCTCAAACATTCACTCTAAAACAGAAGATTGTTGTTTTTCGCAATATTTTTAGAAATTTGGGCTCTTTTAGTAACATTAACACTTGTGCTGAAGCAACTTTTATGATCTTTTATTGTCTTTCAGGATTCATTCTGGGTTTTATTTTATTTATTTGATGAAAATGAACAACAATACACACCTTGGATACATTTTTGTTTGATTTGTGTCGAGTGAGATTTTCACATAGAACCCAAAGGGGGGGGGTTCAGAAATTTGGGCTCTTTTAGTAACATTAACACTTTCGCTGAAGCACCTTTTATGCTCATTTCTTGTCTTTCAGGATTAATTCTGGGTTTTATTTTGTTTATTTGATGAAAATGAACAACAATACACACCATGGAAACATTTTTGTTTGATTTGCGTCGAGTGAGATTTTCACCTAGAACCCAAAGGGGGGGTATTGGCACTTTTCATGGAAAAATGTGAAAAATTAAAATTTCTAAAAATGAAATAAATGCCTTCTAAACACCTCAAACATTCACTCTAAAACAGAAGATTGTTGTTTTTCGCAATATTTTTAGAAATTTGGGCTCTTTTAGTAACATTAACACCTGGGCTGAAGCATCTTTTATGATCATTTATTGTCTCTGGATACATTCTGGGTTTTATTTTGTTTATTTGATGAAAATGAACAACAATAAACACCGTGGATACATTTTTGTTTGATTTGTGTCGATTGAGATTTTCACCTAGAACCCAAAGGGGGGGGTATTGGCACTTTTCATGGAAAAATGTGAAAAATTAAATTTTCTAAAAATGAAATAAATGCTTTCTAAACACCTCAAACATTCACTCTAAAACAGAAGATTGTTGTTTTTCGCAATATTTTTAGAAATTTGGGCTCTTTTAGTAACATTAACACCTTGGCTGAAGCATCTTTTATGATCATTTATTGTCTTTCAGGATACATTCTGGGTTTTATTTTGTTTTTTTGATGAAAATGAAAAAAAAATACACACCTTGGATACATTTTTGTTTGATTTGTGTCGAGTGAGATTTTCACCTAGAACCCAAAGGGGGGGGGTATTGGCACTTTTCATGGAAAAATGTGAAAAATTAAATTTTTTAAAAATGAAATAAATGCCTTCTAAACACCTCAAACATTCACTCTAAAACAGAAGATTGTTGTTTTTCGCAATATTTTTAGAAATTTGGGCTCTTTTAGTAACATTAACACTTTCGCTGAAGCAACTTTTATGCTCATTTCTTGTCTTTCAGGATTAATTCTGGGTTTTATTTTGTTTATTTGATGAAAATGAACAACAATACACACCATGGAAACATTTTTGTTTGATTGCGTCAAGTGAGATTTTCACCTAGAACCCAAAGGGGGGGAATTGGCACTTTTCATGGAAAAATGTGAAAAATTAAATTTTCTAAAAATGAAATAAATGCCTTCTAAACACCTCAAACATTCACTCTAAAACAGAGGTTTGTTTTTTTCGCAATATTTTTAGAAATTTGGGCTCTTTTAGTAACATTAACACCTTGGCTGAAGCATCTTTTATGATCATTTATTGTCTTTCAGGATACATTCTGGGTTTTATTTTGTTTTTTTGATGAAAATGAAAAACAATACACACCTTGGATACATTTTTGTTTGATTTGTGTCGAGTGAGATTTTCACTTAGAACCCAAAGGGGGGGGTATTGGCACTTTTCATGGAAAAATGTGAAAAATTAAATTTTCTAAAAATGAAATAAATGCCTTCTAAACACCTCAAACATTCACTCTAAAACAGAAGATTGTTGTTTTTCGCAATATTTTTAGAAATTTGGGCTCTTTTAGTAACATTAACACTTTCGCTGAAGCAACTTTTATGCTCATTTCTTGTCTTTCAAGGTTAATTCTGGGTTTTATTTTGTTTATTTGATGAAAATGAACAACAATACACACCATGGAAACATTTTTGTTTGATTTGTGTCGAGTGAGATTTTCACCTAGAACCAAAAGGGGGGGTATTGGCACTTTTCATGGAAAAATGTAAAGAATTAAATTTTCTAAAAATGAAATAAATGCCTTCTAAATACCTCAAACATTCACTCTAAAACAGAAGATTGTTGTTTTTCGCAATATTTTTAGAAATTTGGGCTCTTTTAGTAACATTAACACTTGTGCTGAAGCAACTTTTATGATCTTTTATTGTCTTTCAGGATTCATTCTGGGTTTTATTTTATTTATTTGATGAAAATGAACAACAATACACACCTTGGATACATTTTTGTTTGATTTGTGTCGAGTGAGATTTTCACATAGAACCCAAAGGGGGGGGGTTCAGAAATTTGGGCTCTTTTAGTAACATTAACACTTTCGCTGCTGAAGCACCTTTTATGCTCATTTCTTGTCTTTCAGGATTAATTCTGGGTTTTATTTTGTTTATTTGATGAAAATGAACAACAATACACACCATGGAAACATTTTTGTTTGATTTGCGTCGAGTGAGATTTTCACCTAGAACCCAAAGGGGGGGTATTGGCACTTTTCAATGGAAAAATGTGAAAAATTAAATTTTCTAAAAAATGAAATAAATGCCTTCTAAACACCTCAAACATTCACTCTAAAACCGAAGATTGTTGTTTTTCGCAATTTTTTTAGAAATTTGGGCTCTTTTAGTAACATTAACACCTGGGCTGAAGCATCTTTTATGATCATTTATTGTCTTTCAGGATACATTCTGGGTTTTATTTTGTTTATTTGATGAAAATGGACAACAATAAACACCTTGGATACATTTTTGTTTGATTTGTGTCGATTGAGATTTTCACCTAGAACCCAAAGGGGGGGGGGGTATTGGCACTTTTCATGGAAAAATGTGAAAAATTAAATTTTCTAAAAATGAAATAAATGCCTTCTAAACACCTCAAACATTCACTCTAAAACCGAAGATTGTTGTTTTTCGCAATTTTTTTAGAAATTTGGGCTCTTTTAGTAACATTAACACTTTCTCTGAAGCAACTTTTATGCTCATTTCTTGTCTTTCAAGATTAATTCTGGGTTTTATTTTGTTTATTTGATGAAAATGAACAACAATACACACCTTGGATACATTTTTGTTTGATTTGTGTCGAGTGAGATTTTCACCTAGAACCCAAAGGGGGGGGTATTGGCACTTTTCATGGAAAAATGTGAAAAATTAAATTTTTAAAAAATGAAATAAATGCCTTCTAAACACCTCAAACATTCACTCTAAAACAGAAGATTGGTCTTTTTTCGCAATATTTTTAGAAATTTGGGCTCTTTTAGTAACATTAACACTTGGGCTGAAGCATCTTTTATGATCTTTTATTGTCTTTCCAGGATTAATTCTGGGTTTTATTTGTTTATTTGATGAAAATGAACAACAATACACACCATGGAAACATTTTTGTTTGATTGTGTCGAGTGAGATTTTCACATAGAACCCAAAGGGGGGGGGGTTCAGAAATTTGGGCTCTTTTAGTAACATTAACACTTTCGCTGAAGCACCCTTTTTATGCTCATTTCTTGTCTTTCAGGATTAATTCTGGGTTTTATTTTGTTTATTTGATGAAAATGAACAACAATACACACCATGGAAACATTTTTGTTTGATTTGCGTCGAGTGAGATTTTCACCTAGAACCCAAAGGGGGGGTATTGGCACTTTTCATGGAAAAATGTGAAAAATTAAATTTTCTAAAAATGAAATAAATGCCTTCTAAACACCTCAAACATTCACTCTAAAACCGAAGATTGTTGTTTTTTCGCAATTTTTTTAGAAATTTGGGCTCTTTTAGTAACATTAAACACCTGGGCTGAAGCATCTTTTATGATCATTTATTGTCTTTCAGGATACATTCTGGGTTTTATTTTGTTTATTTGATGAAAATGGACAACAATAAACACCTTGGATACATTTTTGTTTGATTTGTGTCGATTGAGATTTTCACCTAGAACCCAAAGGGGGGGGGGGTATTGGCACTTTTCATGGAAAAATGTGAAAAATTAAATTTTCTAAAAATGAAATAAATGCCTTCTAAACACCTCAAACATTCACTCTAAAACCGAAGATTGTTGTTTTTTCGCAATTTTTTTAGAAATTTGGGCTCTTTTAGTAACATTAACACTTTCTCTGAAGCAACTTTTATGCTCATTTCTTGTCTTTCAAGATTAATTCTGGGTTTTATTTTGTTTATTTGATGAAAATGAACAACAATACACACCTTGGATACATTTTTGTTTGATTTGTGTCGAGTGAGATTTTCACCCTAGAACCCAAAGGGGGGGGTATTGGCACTTTTCATGGAAAAAATGTGAAAAATTAATTTTTAAAAAATGAAATAAATGCCTTCTAAACACCTCAAACATTCACTCTAAAACAGAAGATTGGTCTTTTTCGCAATATTTTTAGAAATTTGGGCTCTTTTAGTAACATTAAACACTTGGGCTGAAGCATATTTTATGATCTTTTATTGTCTTTCAGGATTAATTCTGGGTTTTATTTTGTTTATTTGATGAAAATGAACAACAATACACACCATGGAAACATTTTTGTTTGATTGTGTCGAGTGAGATTTTCACCTAGAACCCAAAGGGGGGTATTAACACTTTTCATGGAAAAATGTAAAAAATTAAATTTTCTAAAAATGAAATAAATATCTTCTAAACACCTCAAACATTCACTCTAAAACAGAAGATTGTTGTTTTTCGCAATATTTTTAGAAATTTGGGCTCTTTTAGTAACATTAACACCTGGGCTGAAGCATCTTTTATGATCATTAATTGTCTTTCAGGATACATTCTGGGTTTTATTTTGTTTATTTGATGAAAATGAAAAACAATACACACCTTGGATACATTTTTGTTTGATTTGTGTCGAGTGAGATTTTCACCTAGAACCCAAAGGGGTATTGGCACTTTTCATGGAAAAATGTGAAAAAATAAATTTTCTAAAAATGAAATAAATGCCTTCTAAACACCTCAAACATTCACTCTAAAACAGAAGATTGTTGTTTTTGGCAATATTTTCAGAAATTTGGGCTCTTTTAGTAACATTAACACTTTCTCTGAAGCAACTTTTATTCTCATTTCTTGTCTTTAAAGATTAATTCTGGGTTTTATTTTGTTTATTTGATGAAAATGAACAACAATACACACCTTGGATACATTTTTTTTTTTATTTTAGTTGAGTGAGATTTTCACCTAGAACCCAAAGGGGGGGGTATTTGCACTTTTCATGGAAAAAAGTAAAAAAATAATTTTCTAAAAATGAAATAAATGCCTTCTAAACACCTCAAACATTCACTCTAAAACCGAAGATTGTTGTTTTTCGCAATATTTTTAGAAATTTGGGCTCTTTTAGTAACATTAACACCTGGGCTGAAGCATCTTTTATGATCATTTATTGTCTTTCAGGATACATTCTGGGTTTTATTTTGTTTATTTGATGAAAATGATAAACAATACACACCTTGGATACATTTTTGTTTGATTTGTGTCGAGTGAAATTTTCACCCAGAACCCAAAGGGGGGGGGGGTATTGGAACTTTTCATGGAAAAATGTGAAAAATTAAATTTTCTAAAAATGAAATAAATGCCTTCTAAACACCTCAAACATTCACTCTAAAACAGAAGATTGTTGTTTTTCGCAATATTTTTATAAATTTGGGCTCTTTTAGTAACATTAACACTTTCTCTGAAGCAACTTTTATGCTCATTTCTTGTCCTTCAAGATTAATTCTGGGTTTTATTTTGTTTATTTGATGAAAATGAACAACAATACACACCATGGAAACATTTTTGTTTGATTTGTGTCGAGTGAGATTTTCACCTAGAACCCAAAGGGGGGGTATTGGCACTTTTCATGGAAAAATGTAAAGAATTAAATTTTCTAAAAGTGAAATAAATGCCTTCTAAACACCTCAAACATTCACTCTAAAACAGAAGATTGTTGTTTTTCGCAATATTTTAGAAATTTGGGCTCTTTTAGTAACATTAACACTTGTGCTGAAGCATCTTTTATGATCTTTTATTGTCTTTTGAGGATCATTCTGGGTTTTATTTTATTTATTTGATGAAAATGAACAACAATACACACCTTGGATACATTTTTGTTTGATTTGTGTCGAGTGAGATTTTCACATAGAACCCAAAGGGGGGGGGGTTCAGAAATTTGGGCTCTTTTAGTAACATTAACACTTTCGCTGAAGCAACTTTTATGCTCATTTCTTGTCTTTCAGGATTAATTCTGGGTTTTATTTTGTTTATTTGATGAAAATGAACAACAATACACACCATGAAAACATTTTTGTTTGATTTGCGTCAAGTGAGATTTTCACCTAGAACCCAAAGGGGGGGGTATTGGCACTTTTCATGGAAAAATGTGAAAAATTAAAATTTCTAAAAATGAAATAAATGCCTTCTAAACACCTCAAACATTCACTCTAAAACAGAAGATTGTTGTTTTTTCCTAATATTTTTAGAAATTTGGCT